>NC_044919.1:18703092-18707471 GCF_003576645.1 Ipomoea triloba | reverse complement strand
TGACACAACACATTTTGGGTTTGTCCTCGTTAGGCAACAAGTGTGTGCACCAGTCTGTGTGTGCTATTCATTTTGTTCTCGTTTAGTTCTTTTCTGGTAATTGGTGTTATTTAATTTGATATTCATCTACATTTTTAATGAATTATTTCCTTCTACCTTGTTTTTGAAATGTGGTGTGCGGGTCTAGCTTGGCATGTGTGCATAGTGACACAACATATTTTGGGTTTGTCCTCGTTAGGCAACAAGTGTGTGCTATTCATTTTGTTCTCGTTTAGTTCTTTTCTGGTAATTGGTTTTATTTAATTTGATATGCATCGATATTTAATTGTGGTATTTGCAGGGGTGATGCCCAGTGTTTACGTGAACTTCGCGTTTGGTTCCTGTCAGAACTATTATTGTTTCATAGCAACACGCACCGTCTTTCCAACGTCACTTCTGTAGAGGAATTTGCAGCTAATGTTGGTTGACGAACCTCAGTAGTTTTATGCTTTTCTTAATTAACTTTTCATTTATCAGATATGGGTTTGTTATATTCTTCACTTTGTTCACAAATGATGTTGTCTTTTACGTTNTCAGTAGTTTTATGCTTTTCTTAATTAACTTTTCATTTATCAAATATGGGTTTGTTATATTCTTCACTTTGTTCACAAATGATGTTGTCTTTTACGTTTTCGAATAAATTAGGGATATTGTTACACTGTCTCATTTGTTAGATACTTAATTCACGTTGTGATTGAATTAGATATGTGTGTTGGTCCCAAGGGGATGGGGTACAAGTCTAGAGGGGGGGGTGAATAGACTTGTATAAGATTTTGCAAATCTTTTCGACCTCTCGTGTGTATTGAACTTAGGATGTTTAGGTTCGATACCTCACGAGGTGAAGACAAAGTTTTATGCGCAGCGGAAATGTTATCCCCTTTTAGTTAGCACGAGTTTGAGTTAGTTCGAGAGGTGCGTTTATATGCAGTGCAATCGAGAGGTTAGCGAGAGATAAAAACAGTAAGTAAATGCAAGAGAGATTTTTAAGTGGTTCGGCCAACCCGCCTACGTCCACTCTTCTTCCAGAAACTCCCTGGAAGGATTGCACTAAAAACTTCCCTTTTTAGTACAATATCGAGCGCTTGAGCTTTGATCACGAAGCCCGCCTCAAGCCTCAGGTTTTTCGCCCCGCTTCTTGTTACTCCACCTCTCGAGCACTTGACCTTTGATCACCAAGCCCGCGTCAAGCCTCAGGATCTTCACAAGACAGCTCCCAGGTTACTCCGCCTCTCCAAGGTCTTTCTCCCCGCTTCCAGCTACTCCACCTCTCGAGCACTTGACCTTTGATCACCAAGCCCGCGTCAAGCCTCAGGTTTCTTTCACTCGGACAGCTGCCAGGTTACTCCACCTCTCTTGCTTAATCCAAAGCAAGGTGTTTTTGGTTGTCACAGTTGAATGTAACAGACTCCAATCTGACCACAAGCTATCGTTGAATCAACTTCGATGTAGAGCAGCTTTGGTCACCTTCTGGATGTATGACAGTTTAGCTTTGTAACTCTCTTCGAACACTAAGATGTGTTCTCTCGCTGTATTGAATATCAGGATGATATTCCAAGTTAAGCACTTTGCACTGGAACGTTTTTATCAGACACCTCTTGTTAACCTCTTGACCTCTTTCACAACTCCTGTTTCTTCTGTGTCTTTACGTCCTTATATATGAGAGTAGAAGAATAGTTCCGTTGGAGGGAAAACTATTCCGTTTGAAATTGGTCTCCCACGCCGAACATGGGTCTTTGCACAATTTCAGCATTTTTCATGGAGTAGTGGTCTTGTAACTTGAGCCTTTTGTTTTGTAGTGAATATTCCATATTCCACTTTCTTGAGTTCATGCTTCACTTGCTTCTTTTGGATAAAGTTACTCTTTTTATGTTCCCATCATTCCTTGTTTGGGGAATCTGACCACTTCAGGATTGGTGCACTTCTTGACCGTTTGTGGTGGAGGTTTGACGTGTCATCCACTTCCGTCCATTTTGAAACCTCCCGCTCAGCACCTCTTCAATATTTTATCTCCATGATATTCTTCTTCTCCAAACTTAGAGTATTTTATCTGCACATGTTGACTAACATTCAGCCTCTTGGAGAAGTGCCGGTTTATCGAGACCATAAAAGATGTCTCGACCACTTGATGTTTCAATCCCATGTATCGAGAGGTCTATCTCTCGAATATTCTTTACGTCTCGAACTCGATAGGTATATCGAGAGGTCCTTACCTCTCGAACTTGGCTTGTGTCTCGAGACTTAGTTGATGTCTCGTAGACCCTTATTCCTCCAGAGTTGTCTCGTGCCTGCTTCTGATCTATCTGTTTGCTTACAACACGAAAACTTCTAAGTTGTTCAAACAAGTTTACCTTAAGCTTAAATATTTCCCGAGTTGAGCTCAAATTACCCGGTTGTATTTTCGCTCTTAGTTTACTTATCGAACTTACATTGTTTTGCCTATGTATCGAGACTTGGGGATTCTTACTTAACAGTTGGTATCATCAAAACCTATTACATGATGTTCCTAACAATGTGCATTGCACACACCATCATCCATTCGTGTTATACTAGTATTACATACATTGTTCACAAGTTTTCATCTCTTCGTTTTCCTCACTGGGTCCTGAATTTGTCAAATATAAATTTATATAATCAGTACATTGCACCTACAAAAAATATAAGATCATCCAACAATTCAGGTTTCTGTACACGCCCAGTATCACTCGCAGCCACCTACGCCTCTCCATATTATTTCAAAAATGGCTATAATGTATAAATTCTAACAACCCTTTGCAACCGTTAAATACATTTTTTGCACCCAGTAACTTGCACACACCGTCTTAAATAAATGCACCCCATCGCAACATACTAACTAGGTTATCTGCACACGTTAAACCCATTTCTGCACACACCTACAACTCAAATTCCACAATCCCCCATATTTAACACCATGAAAGGTGTACAATCTGCGTATACACAAATGCACACACTCATAAAGAAACACACACTGCTTTAATGACATACATGGGGTATTAACACCCACTCTGCCCATAAACGCACACACTTACACAGTAAAAACACACGCTTAAAAACACCCACTCTGAACTCCATTCACGCATCAAAAAATCCATTCACTACTTCACATCTTTAAAACACCGCCCAATCACTACTTACACAGAGTTTTGCACACACTAACAAACTATCACGCACCCACCTTCAAACCCCTTAAACAATATGCATAACCTCCCTAAACAAATTATGCCAAACTTTATTTTGCCCATTCTAACATATACCTACTGAAATGTTCAACAATACCAGCCTCATGCATATCCCTATTTTTAACATTCATAGTTGGATGTACGCTCAAAATAACTCTTCTATAAATCACACTTATCACTTTGCACCCACCGACCGCTAAAAATGCACACACATGCGGTTCAAAACAACGAATAAAAAAATCAAAGAAACGCACACACTTAGATACAGAAACGCACTCTGCTTTCATATCATAAACGACTATTAATGCTCACTAGTCCCATTAATGCACACACTTACAAAGTAAATCACACGCTTAAAAACACCCACACTAAACTCCATTAACCCACCAAAAACTTGATTCACTAATTCATTCGCATCTTTATAACAACGCCCAATAACTTATTACACAGAGTTTTGCACACGCTTACGCACTATCACGCACCCACCGTCGAACCCCCTAAACAATACGCATAATGTCCCTAAACAAATTATACCAAACTTTATTCTGCTCCCTATTTCTAACAACCGCCTCATGCAAAACCCTATTGCTAACATTCATTATTGTTTGACCAACGCTCAAAACAACAACACTGCACAATGCTTCTATATATTAACCTCAGCAATATGCACACACCGTTGGCTATAAACGCACACACATTCTGTACCAGAAAAAATATAAAATAAAAGTTATTAAAACCTTACCGGCAATGCTATTAGCCATGGAAGACTCTGGTACAACTACGACTAATTCTTTACCTTTTCTCACGGTGTGTGTGTTAAAATCAGACAAAACATCCCAAAACAACTTTTATTGGGTTACCATGATTAGGATTCCTTAATATGGAAATATTATGTTCAATTATTTTCCTTTTATTATACATCCTAATCAAATTACAACTCTATCCTTTTCTTTTAATTATGACATAATATAATTTCCATTTTAATATCAATCCTAACCATTCATTCCAATTTTATAAATGGCTCAGATGGAATCTCATGATCTCATCTTATATGGTGATCTCATTGGATCCAGCCCCACTATATATATATATATATATATATATATATATATATATATATATATATATATATATATATATATA
>NC_044919.1:18686051-18698277 GCF_003576645.1 Ipomoea triloba | reverse complement strand
ATATATATATATATATATATGTGTGTGTGTGTGTGTGTGTGATAGGGTTCATATACATAGGGAAGGGTTCCTGTGCAATTGTGCAGCGATCTATCCTTTAATGAAAAAAATTAAAACTAATGTACCTTAAGCTTCTAATCTACACACCTTAAGCTGGATTAACATAAATATGACTTTGTAGAGAAAATATTATAAAAAATATTGTTTGTGTTTTGGAACTACAAAGGAAAAAAAAAAACCTTAAGAAGGAAAACAACGCACATTAAGAAGGGAAACACCGCATCCTAGGAAAGAAAACCACGCACCTAAAGTTTTAGGCCGACTCTCCTTAAGTTTCAACAATTGACGCACCTCAAGCACACAAAGCACACACCTTAAGAAGGTAAATCATGCACCTAAAGGTTTACACCGACGCACTTAAGTTTCAACAAGTAACGCACCTTAAGCTCAAAACCACGCACCGTAATAAAGAAAATCACGCACCTTAAGAAGGAAAACCGCGCACCTAAATCTTTTGACCAACGCACTTAAGTTTCAACAATTAACGCACTTTAAGCTCAAAATCACACACCTTAAGCACAAAAACCATGCATCTTAAGAAGGAAAATCACACACCTTAAATTTGACCCATATGAAAAATGATCAAATTGCTACCACGTTTTTTAAACATTGTTAATCTGAATGTTGATTTTGACATGATCAATGGCTCTCCTCTCATTACATAACCACACCTGAGCACCCTAACCGCATTTGAACTGTATTTTACACACACACACACACTAAAGAACATTATTATTATTATTATTATTATTATTATTATTATTATAGGTCATATTTGATTATTATATGACTTCTTTATTAATTTACAATGAGATGTCATGGTTAGGTGGTTGAGTAATGAAAGTAAAAAGTTTTTTGTTTTTTGTTTGTTTTTTTTTTGTTTGTTTATTGAGTTAAAGATAATGCAGTAAATGCGCATTGCGGAGTAATATTAATTTTAATAAGAGAGAGTAATATTTTGTAGGTATGTATGTATGTATTTGTTAGGGAGTAATATTTAAGCTTGGTGAGTTACTTTAGATTTAATTTACGTACGTACGTTGCCGTATAGAAGAAAGGGGACCAGTATGCGTGGAACCAAATCTTAATGGAATAGCTTCCATACAAAGTCCAAACTAAACTCTTAAAGAGAATCCAACTTTTACATCAAAAGAAGCAACCAAAATCTGCCTTTTCAACATTAAAGAGAGTGAGGCCTTTGAATTTTGGCAACTACTATAGCTGCCTAGCCTGCACCTACAACCCGACAAACTAAGCTACCTAAATGCATTTGCTAATTTTAGAATTAATATTTTAATTTCTTTTAATTAATTATTTGTTTTAATTTACGAGTTATCCTTTTAATACACTTTTAAAACCACAAAAATTAGTTAAATTCAAAGTTGCATTAATTAACAACGGACTATACAAAATATATTATTACTTAGTATTAACATTTTCATTCGAAATCTATTATTCATTTTGAAATAATTGAGTACTAAATTTATAAATAATATAGTTTTGATATAATATAAATTGTTACTCATTTTAACAGTAAAGAAAAACATGTTAAATGTCAAAATAACTTATATTTAAACTATTTATCTTGTTTTATATAACTCATAATATAATGAATTTAAATGAATTGAGATATTATCCAACTTTTAATTCAATTTAATTAGTACTAACCAATTATTTGAAGCCTATAAATTGAATGTATTCAACATTTTTTGAATAATTTATTATGTAGAATTAACTAATGGCCTATTTGGTTGGATGTAGTTTGGGGGGATTGAATTGCAATTCAGTGAATTCTCAAACTACAGTGTTTGGTTGGAGGGAATTGCAATTCCGCGGAATTGCAATTCCCTCCAAATGCTGAATTGCAATTCATGGGGTACCCCCCATGAATTGCAATTCGGTGGAGAGGAGGGGCAATTTGTTAGTGTAAAGAAAATTTTGCCCCTCATCCCATACCCTTTGTCTTTTTTTTTTTTTTTATATATAATTTGAAAGAATTATTATTATTATTATTACACTTATTATTGAAAGAATTATTATTATTATTTTTATTATTATTTTTATTATTATTATTATTATTATTATTATTATTATTATTATTACTACTACTATTATTACTACAACATCTACCACAACATAAGAACATTTTAGTCATTTTGTCGCTTCTTACCTTTCAATTCTCTGTACTCCTATTTCTGCATACCAAACACTGTAATTTCAATTCCTACTTTATTCATTGAATTGCAACTCCACCGAATTACAATTCTTTTCCTCCCTAATTCCCTTCTCCCAACCAAACGCCCTGTAAAAGTCTAAAAATTTTAATTTGTATAAATTTAAATAATATATGAAGATATCGTCATAAGTTCTCTTAAAAAATCATAACAATTCTGAAATTATAACACAAAATCTTATTTATATTGAACTTATCCATATAGACATGATGTCGAACGAGAATTAAAATTAATTATGAAATAATATAAAAAGAAGAAGATCTGAATGGTCACTTTCAAATATAATCTAACACAATGGAAACCATCATAATCTTAAAAAGAAAAACTTGTACACTATTTCTCTTAAAAATTAATCAAAGTAAAAAAAAAAAACGAAAAAAAAAGAAAAAACCAAAAATCTCTAGCTGGTGTTAGGAGACTTTTGGGAGTTATAATCACAAATTCGCATCTCACAACACACCAAAATGATATCCGGAGAAGCCACGATGGATGGTCCCATGTAAACTACATATCATCCTCTATGTGTCCTGCCTTCAAGACAACACTGGGGGCCTAATCTTAATCACTTTGATTCATCTCACTATTTCTTTACAACATTAGAGTCCCCACTTGGGACAATGCTTCAATGGATAGAGCGACAATTCCATCAGTTCCAAAGGTGACTTTAAGCCGCCACATTGCCTTGCATGCGCAATTCTCCATTTTACACGCACATGTGACTTTATATATATATATATATGAGTTTTTTGTAATTTTAGTCCATGACTATTGTTTTTGTTGCAAAAATGGTCCTTCCGGCGCCGGAAAACAAAAACCGGCGGATTTTCCGGCAATTTTTCGCCGGAAAAAAATCATATTTTCCGTCAATTTATCGCCGGGAAAAAAAAACTTCCCCTTTCAAGTAGGATTAAAATTGACTTTTCTTAAAAATTCTCCGTTGTGTTGGCAGATGTTACTATTGGGTAAAATTATTCAAATATTATTTTTGCTTTTTAGTTTAAATTTAATCTTAATAATATTATTTTTTGTTGATCTTGAATTTGTATTAATAATTTTTAATTTGTATTTAATTTTACTAAGGTTAACTTGGCTACATATGCTTTTAAAAATGAATTAGTTTTAACTTTAATTAGTATACCAAAATAAAAAATAATTAAATTGACTACATATGTTTTTAGAAATGAATTTGTTTTAACTTAAATTAATTGTTTCGAAATATCAATTTTAATCATACTTGAAAGGAGAATTTTTTTCTGACGAGAAATTGACGAAAAATATGTCGATTTTTTTCGGGCAAAAAGTTGCCGGAAAATTCGCCGGTTTTTGTTTCCCGGCTCCAGAATGACCATTTTTGCAACAAAAACAATAGTCATGGACCAAAATTGCAAGGTTTGAAAGTCGGGGACCAATCTTATAAGTGCCTCTATAGTCGTGGGACTAAAAATGCAAAAAACTCATATATATATATATATATATATATATATATATATATATATATATAAACTTCTTTCATCTTTATAAGTAGATATATACTCTAATCTCACTACGCACCACCATCGTTATCTTGGTCTAACTTAATGCATGTTTTTTATAGTCCCCGCTGCAATTTTTACTTTTTACTAATCTTATTTGTATTATTTAGCTCAATTTTATGTATTACTATTTTATTTAACATCTAACAAATAAATAAGAAGGAGAAGAAAGAGAGAAAAAAATATCACAAATCAGTGAGCAAAATAAAACACAAAGTAAAATTGTATACTTTTTTTTAGTACTACTGACTCTGTTACAATTCTATTCATAGCTACTTTCTCAACCTACTGAAGGTTACAAAGGGTCAACAGTTACTTCCACTGAGGCTCAAACCCACTCCCATCATCCATGTAGGAGTGTTAACCAGGACACCAAATGCCACTAGACCACAAGTTCTTTGGTAAAATTGTATAATTAAAAGAGTAATGTATAAAAAAAAGAAAAGGTACTACACATTTTAAAATTATACTGCTTACTTTTTAAGGATCCATCATTAATTACATAAAAAAATTTCTCTCTCCTTTCTACCAATCAATGAAAGGCACACAACAATAATAACCCCAACATTTTCCTATAAACAAATAGTTCTCTGCTAACCCCAATATATAGTGACACCCACAAATATCAGTAGTATGTGTACCACTACTATTGACATATGCAAACTTTTGTTTTCATTCTTGGTATGAAAATTTAAAGAATTCAATCAATCTCAGCTCATACATGATTAAAAAAAAAACATTTATATGCTATTTCTCATACTTTTATTCATTTTAGGAGGTTTGATCCAAATATTAGAATCAAAACGATAATTGAAATCAAATAATTGACAATTGTAATATGTTTAAGTTAAAAAGTCTTTTTGTTAAGTACTAAATATGAATTGAAATAAAAAAATTAATAAATACATAAATAATAAATAAATATATAAAAAATGTATAATACATATATACACATACATTTATGTATATATATTAAAGTTCTATACATAGACAATAGCCCTGTTTGGTAAATTGCGGTTAGCTGATTGGGTTAGAAGGTATAATTAGTTGATAACATTAGCTGATTGTAGAAAGTTGTTTGATAGATTAGCTGTTAGCTGATAGCTGTTTGGTATAATTTTTTTTCTTCTCAAAAAGCTAATTGAAAAGGATGCTTTGAGTAGCCATTTGAATTTTAGTATTTTAGAGTTACAAAAAACTTATTAACCAAACAACTAATAGTGGTCAAATAAGTCAAAATTGACTGATAGGCTGATTATTTACCAAACAGGGCCAATAACTTTTTCTTAAAAAATTATTTCTTCCTCATTTTAGATTCCATTGTTCAAAAGTATAGGGAAGAATGACGATAATGGCTTTTACAATTACTAAAGGATTTGAATCTAATAATAGGATAGTAAAAGTAGAGAAACAAACATGATACGATAATGCGTACCAAATCTAATAATAGTATGGGATACAAAATTCTTCAATCAATCACTACCTTAATGTAAAATAATTTTTGTTCATAGAAAACCTAACTTAATATCATATCGTTGTCCAATTCAACTGTGATCCGATAGGCAGTATTAATTATAATGATGCTTAAGTAATTTCGCTACTCTATTTATTTGTTACACAATATATATATATATATATATATATATATATATATATATATATATATATATATATTTCTATTCAAATGTGGCCGCGCCTTCCTGTGCGGCCGTGCGGTTTATACCACTCAATGTTAAGAAATACACCACTCAATGTTACGAAATGCACCACAATGAAAATGCATTTCTTAAAATGAAATGCACCACTCAATGTTATTTGTGTGGTGCATTTCTTAATATTGAGTGGTGCATTTCTTAACATTAAGTGGTGTAAACCGCACGGCCACACGAGAAGGCGCGACCACACCTGAACATGACCCTATGTATATATATATATTGTAAAATAAATTGCAAAGGTATGTGAGAAAGAGGTCAATTGTAAATTGATCACTAAGAGCAATAACCAAAACACTATTGTTGTGACTGCTAGTGAGTGCGACTGTACCATGCGCACAAAATTTTGTGAATTGGGTAGGGGGTAGGGACCCACCACTCTATAGTTGGGGGAAGGGGGTGGGTTTGGAAATTGGAATTGCCATGTATCGGAGGAGATTTATATATATCTGTTCATAGATCACTTTCAATCTTAATTAATCTCCAAAGTCCAACCCTATAATTTTCTCATCCTCTCTTTTTTTATATATGGAAGTCTCTTGCTTCCCTTTAAATAAAGATTCAACCTTAGTCTCATGTCTTTATCTCAAGCAAAAAAAGAGTTTAGACCAACCTCAAAATAAATAATATTTTAATTACATCACTTTAATATTAGTGAAAAGTAAATTTATTAAAAAGTAGAAACGCATAATTAATTCGGTCGATATGGTTTTATAATGAAATTCTAGAATAAAGAGAAACATATGACGTAAATTTCACTTTAATATTGATGTTATGGTAAGTTGATAATTAGATATTGAAGCTATTATAATGACAAAAATATACTCGGCTTCTAAAAGGTTGGATCACATAATTTGACTTGAAATCATACAGTAGGATTAAAGTTCACATGTTTAATCTCTTTACCATCTAAAATCATCAGTTGCCTAAAAGATCTTCTACTTGCTGATGTCGGAAGAGCTTTCGTTTATAGAATTACTTAATGGGGGCCTCATCCCCTCCGCCGTACCAAAAAAAAAAATAAAAAATTATATACTCTAATTACAAAAACTTATTTTTCCAAAAATTATATTACAAATCAATCTAAATTTGAGTAAATATATAATATCAATAAAATCAACAATATTGTAACGTGTCATTATATATATAATATTTAAATTGAATACAAATAAAGTTTCATGTTTTCTTATAGAATTAAAGACAAAGGCCCTGTTTGGTAAATGGATGTTGGCTGATTGGGTTGGCTGTTTGAGTTAGACTGTATGATTTGTTGATAATATTAGTTGATTGTAGAAAGTTGTTTGATAAATTGGCTGTTTGCTGATAGCTATTTGGTATTATTTCTTTTCTCAAAAAGCTAATTGAAAATGCTGCTTTGAGTAGCCTTTTGAATTTTAGCATTTTGGAGTTACAAAAAGCTTATTAACCAAACAACGAATAGTGATCAAATAAGCCAAAATTGACTAATAGGCTGATTATTTATCAAACAGGGCCAAAACCTCTAACCTCTTAACAACAAGTAAAAAAGAAAAGTGAGAATGTGTGAGAAGCTAGCTAGCTAGGTGGAATTGAAGATAAACAAGAAGCAAAGAAAATAATGAAGGCTTGTAGTGGTGATCTCTCTAATGTCCAGATGTTAGGCAGCAGTCTTTAGAGGAAATATTAAAATGAAGATTCATTGCATGCTATGCTGCACATAATTGGGAACCAAATGCAATTTTTAAGGGTTTGGGGTTTGAAGTTTTTGTGCCCCACTCTCAACACTACTACACATATATATGATGATTGCTCAAAGGTGCAAGATTGCTACTAAGATTATTTGAAGTTTGAAGAGCAAACAAGACATGTTAACACTTTCAAGTGGCTTCTAGTATTTTTAGAATATAATCTTCACCTCTCTGCCCCCACAGACAAACCCATCAATGCTAAACATGAACTTATCATCTCCATCTACCTTTTACTATCATTTCTTTGTGTGCCTATTTATTCAATTCCCCAAAAACAATTTAATTAATTAATTAATTAATAAAAAGAAATGTTATAATAACACCTTATGTAAAATTATCATATTTAATTTGAATTTTTTAGAAAGAGTTCATTCTTCAATCACGTATACAGCTTATTTAAACATATATGAATATATCCCAACCACTTCGTAGTTCCGGAATATGACCCATTTTGTAGAATTTTCATAAATGAAAGAAAGTACATGTTCAACTAATTATCCAACTTATTATAAAAACTAGTTTTACATGTGCATTCCGCGTATGTGTTAATGCTCAATGTTAATATTTAAATACGTATTTCAAAGTATATCAGTGCAAGATTTTATAGGAGAAGTTCATACATAAGTAATTGAATATAATGTTGAATTTATTTATTTAAATAGGTAATTCAATGTATATGAATGTAAGATAATATAGGAGATCAGATTCATTATAATTGTCACTAAAATTAATAATTTTAACTTTGTAAAATCGATAGTCTAAATACTTAGTCTAAAGACGATAGTCTAAATAAATATTACTTTTGGTTTGAATTTCTCTAAGTATTCTTGATTCTATTTTGGGTACCATTGTTGTTGTCTTCATCTTCACTATTTGTCCTCTTATTTTTTGTTGGTAGTGTGTCATTTGCAATTGGGTTATTGATAGTAGCATAGATGGCAACGCCATGCAATGATATTATGGTATATGAAGTGTAGATCAGATTTGTCTTGTTGAGTATGACTAAGATCTTAGTTGTACTATGAACTCTTGATTTTGCAAGCGCTTGTTGATATTTTGCAGTGGTAGTTTTCTTCTACATGTTTCATGTGAAAGTATTGAATAAAATATTAATATTTATTTACAACCTCTTGTTCTATTTCAATAGCTTGTTTACTTGATAGTAACAATAATAACTCTACGGGTAGTCCAAATACTGATGCCGCAACGTGTCCAGTTTCATCAACAATTTTCACATCCATTTTGCACCTGTTCATTTAAGTTCATATTTTTGGAATTAATATGAGTGAGTGTAGTACTTTATTTTGTGTGTGTGTGTGTGTTTTTAAATTTTTTTTTATTGAATTGATATCAACCTTGGAGTTAAATTGTTTGTCACTTTGTGCATAAATCATTTTCAAACAGTGGTTACATCCTATATACCAAGTATTTTTGTTGTTATGGTTGATGCTAATTTTGCCTTTAATCTAAGTAGGTTGAGTCTAGAAGACAATATGAATCGTAAATTTATATTGGTTCTAATATATTTAATAAATGCACAATAAGTATTTTACATTCAAGGTCAATGACTGCAACAACATTAATTAGCTATTTTAAATTTTTATTTTTTAGATTTGTCAAATTGGTTGCAACATTATTATAGTCTCGGAATCTTTTCAATGTGTCAAGTGTGTCACAATGTTCTATTGTCCTATATTGACATTTTTAATAATGAGTTTTAAATGTAGCTACGTAAGATAATGATTTAATTAACATTTAAATATTATTATCAACATAAAAGCGATATAAGTCATTTAGGTGTTCTGCTCGGGATTCATTTGGTTCAACTATTATTATTGTTGAATGAGTTATTGTGGATAGAGAAATCCATAATTTAAGGAATAAGATTAGATAAGGGAGTAAATAATTAATCATTTTAAATCATCTTAAAATAGGAATGAATTTTGAGGTAATAGAAATGCTATTCCATAAGGAATAGAATAGGCAAGGAATAGAATAGAAATTGTATCCTATTGTTTGGTTCACGGAAGGAATATACTTTACGAATCATAATACAGTGTTTGGTTGGTTTAAGGAATAGAAATGAAATATGTTTTAAAAGACATAAATACCCTTATAAAATATTTAATAATAATAATAATGACATTCATGTTATTATTAATATTAATAATATTATTATATAATAATAAAATAAAACTTATAATAATATTAATAACAATAATAAGAAAAAAGAAATAATAATAATAATAACTATAATAATAATAATACAAAACAAAATTATATATAAAATAATTTTTTTAAAACACAAATAGGAATTTTTGATCCACATCGATAACTTATGAAGATGAGGTCATTTGAGCTCCTCTATATAAGAGAATCATTGCTTCTCTTTTAAAATTAACAACATGATGAGGAAGCTTTAAAAAGCCAAAAGCTCATTCATTTAAGGAACTTTAATTGCTCTTAGTTACAAGTTTTTTTTTTAAAATAATATAGGAGCGTTTTGGAAAAAGGAAGATTTTCTCCAAAACGCCATGGGGTAAAATTGGAAATAACAACATTAGGCTATTTCTGAGAACTCAGGAATAGCCTAATACCTAGGGGGGCCTAGGAATCTCTATTCCCCTTGCAAGGGGGAATAGGTCATTTCCAAGAACATTGTTCCTAGGAATAGACGGGTTTACCAAATAGCGGAATAGGCCTATTATTAGGAATGCTATTCCATTCCCAGCCTATTCCGCGAATCAAACGTGCCATTAAAGTGAACAACTATGATGTAGTCAAAGAGATATTACAGGGTAACTTTCCGCTTCAATTTATTAGGTTATTTGAATATTCTTTGTCAACAAATCCTCCCCAAATTGTTAATATGATTGCCTTCAAACTATTATAATTTTTTTTCCATGGTATTAATAAAAAACTTGATAATAAATAAATATATAACATTATTTTGTATTATAATTAGAATATCATAATGACCTAAATCATTCCCAATAACGCAAAAAACATTATTAAAATATTGAGTTTTGTTCTAAATAATCAAAATAAAATTAATTTAATGAAAAAAGAAAAAAAAAACTTAACATACATTTATTTAAAAAAAATGATTTTCAAGGGTTTTTATTTGTAAGGGAATATTGTAATTTATTTCCCTCCATAATATGTCAATTATCAATGTTACCTCTGAATTATTAGTGGTGTAAATGTTGCCCCTCAATTTTTAAAATGGTACATATATTACCCCTCTCGTACCGTACGGGAGGGACAATATATGTACCATTTTGAAAATTGAGGGGCAACATTTACACTACGGCAGGGCATAATATATGTACCGTTTTGAAAATTGAGAGGCAAAATTTACACTACTGATAATTCAAGGGTGACATTGATAATTGGCATATTATGGAGGGGTATAAATTACAATTTTCTCTATTTGTAATCTTGGATGCTCAACTTTGAATGCTATGTATATAGTCTGGCTAATTAATTGACTAGATTTCATGCAAAATTTTATATATATTTTTTAATACACTGTAACATATTCATAGTATATGTTCAACAATTATGACAACTTTGATTAGGATGGGTTCGAACTAGGGGTGGAAATAGGCTAGGCCGAGCCGAGCTTTAAAAATTTAGGCCTAGACCTATTATGGAAATCTAAAGTCTAAGCCTGAGTCTGGGCCTGTATGTAGACTTTTTTCTAGGCTCAAGCCTAAGCCTACAGTTGGCCTAGTATGGCCTGAAGCCTTTTTAAAAACCTATTTAACATATAGGCTTTTAAAAAGGCTTCAAAATAGATCATAAATAGGCTTTGAGCCTATTTAAGGCCTCAATTTTTAAGCCTTTTAAAGTATACCTATAAAACTTTACAAAAAATACCTAAGTTCAATTATATTATTATTTGTTATCCTATATAGTATCATAAATAATAATCAACTCACATAATTAAGTTGCGATATTTCATTAAATATTATGATAGTAAGAACCGTTAATAAAAAAATTAAACATTAAGAATACATACAACAATATTAGCAGCAATGTTTATAGTTGAATCATAATTTAGATTTTAGAATGAGATTTTGGAGGTGGAGGGTTAGAGTTTGGTAATTATATATACTTGGGTTGTATTGTAAATATAAAAATATATATTAGGTATAAAATAGAATATATATATATATATATATGCCAAGCCTGTAGGCCTGAAGGTCGAGCCTTGTATATATAGGCTTGGTCTGTTTAATTTAATAGGTTTTTGAAATTCGCTCAAACCTAGCCTTTCTACTAAACGAGCTAGGCTAAACTAGGCTTTAATTAGGCCAAGACATAGGCCCCTACAAGGGGACTGGCCTATTCCCACCCCTAGTTCGAACCTAAGATCTTACTTATTACAATCCATGTGTAAGTTAAGAATGATAAATAGTTAGTGGAATATTCCATTACTAAAGTCTACACTGATGGAGTGCAGGAGTATTTAGAAAAAGTAAATTATATAATAGAGGGTAAAGTAGAACAAAAATTCTAAAATCAAAATAATCGAACCATTCATTTCATTAAATAATGGAAAAATTGCACTTTTCGTCACTAAATTATAGTATAATTGTAGAATTCGTCCCTGAGTGTTGGCGATGCTCACTTTTTGTCCCTAAGTTATCATTGGTGTTGCACTTTTTCTCTTTTCGTGCTCAATTTTCATCCCTAAGTTATACTAAAATTGCAAATTTCGTCCCTAATGTTTTATTTGTAAAGGGACGAAAAGTGCAACACCAATAATAACTTAGGAGCGAAATGTGAGTATGACTAACAGATAGGGACAAAAAGTGCAATTTTCCCTCAAATAATTGGACAAACATTTTTTAGTTCAAGTTAAAGCCTAACTTTATTGGCTCTTTTATATATATATATATATATATATATATATATATATATATATATATATATATATATATATATATATATAT
>NC_044919.1:18616849-18685300 GCF_003576645.1 Ipomoea triloba | reverse complement strand
TTTTATATATATATATATATATATATATATATATATATATATATATATATATATATATATATATATATCATGTGCGAAAACTCTCCTAGGTGAAAGATAGGGTGAGATCTGAGCCGTTAATCTAATCTAGATCAACGACTCAAATCAGGAAAATATTCATTTTAAAAAAACAACGCGCTTCCTAACAACATGCATGCAAATGATCAATTGTCTCAATTTGATGCACTTTAAGATATAAAACTCCTTAAGTTATAAAACTACACACCTTAAGCTATAATACAACACACCTTAAGTTTAAACTTATGCACCTTAAGCTAGAAAAGTGAAGTAGCACCTTATGCTTTAAACATACGCACCTTAAGCTATAAAACTACGTAGCTAATTAAGCTATAAAACAATGCACCTTAAGTTTTAAACTGATAATCCTTAAACTAGAAAAGTGATGCACTTTAAGCTATAAAAATACGAACCTTAAGCTATAAAAATACGCACCTTAACCTTAAAACATAAGCACCTTACGTTTTAAACTAATGCACCTTAAACTAGAAACTAACGCACCTTAAGCATTAAACATATGCACCTTAAGCTATAAAACTGCGCACCTAAAGTTATAAAACAACACACCTTAAGTATTGAATTTATGCAAAATTACCATAATACCATGACGTTTTTTTTAAAGTTTTCTTCAATTTAGACTGTTGATTTTGGTTAGATCAAGGGCTGAGATTCAACCTCATGTTTCACTTGCATCCTATTACAACACTTGATTATATATATATATATATATATATATATATATATATATATATATATATATATATCAGTGTTGCAAAAATCGCGCCTAGGCGCCGATTTAGGCGCTAGGCGGCGCCCGGCCGCGTCGAGGAAGGCCGAAATCGGCCTCCTCCGCGACCGGGTGCCTAGCTGGCCGACCGGCTGGTTTTTTTTATTTAAATTAAATTAAAAAAAATTATAAATCTAAAACATTTAAACTATTAATGTTATAATGTATTAACTAATACTCTAATAATAAGTAATAACTTAATAAAATAATAAGTAATAACTAAATTAAACTAATGGGTAATAAGTAATGCACTAATAATTAATAAATAATAACTAATCTAAAAACATAATAAGTCTCAATCAAGGTTATATCCTTGATTTTTGTCCATCCTTTTGGATGCTAATAAATGTGTACATTTTACTTTAAATGTTGTACACTTCAATGTTATTAGACAAAATTGTCCCTACTACATTCTTGTTATACAAAACTACCCTTACACCGTTATAACACCGTTACTTTTATCTCCATCATTATTACCATACACCTATATCTATCATATCTTTTTCCTATTCTTTAATTGTCATTTTATTAAAATTATTATATAATTAATGTAATAGTTGATTATATTTTAATTAAATTTCTATAAATGGTAAATCATATATTTTTGTATAAAATACATATATTATTTGTGTATATATAATTTGAATTATATATTTTAATTATTTGTATTTATTAATATTTTAATATTGGGCATAAGTTTTCGCGCATCGCGCGTACAAAATACTAGTAACTTAATAAGTATTAAATATTTAACTATTAAAGTGTAAAGACTTACAATATTAAACACTTTACATTTATTAACGCTTAAAATATTTTTTTTAACTTTTTTTTTAAATTTAAAAAAAAAAAAAAAAACCTAGGCGCGCCCCCCTAGGCGCTAGGCGCTAGGCGCCCCCCAGGCGCCTAGCGATTTTTGCAACCTTGATATATATATATATATATATATATATATATACAATCAAATGAGACAACACCTTTCCGTGAGACACAATGTGAGTGCACACAGTTTACTACGCGGATGCACACAACCTAGAGTGTATGCACTTAGCCCAACATGAGTGCACACAGTTTAGGGTGTGTGCATTTGTAAAGTAGACTGTGTGCACTCATGTTGTGTCTCACCGTCTCACGGGAAGGTGTTGTCTCATATGAAGTTAACCCTAAATCTCGTTGGACTAGAAAGATATGGTGTCCCAAAAAGGCATTGGTTGGAACTTTGGAGTAAAAATATAAAGAAAGATGCTACTATTAAGAATCAAACCCGTAACATCCTCTTTACCATGTGTAATTTAAACCACCAAGTTACTCCATCTCTTGTGCACTAAGGCAATGCTTCTTATATTTATTTACTGTTCACGGGCGGGCAGCTTTACTAACCCCCCATGACTGGCCATCGGCCGCACCTCTGGCCATGGCTCCTCGGCAATATTTATTTTTTTACTAAGCAACAAATGTAATAAAATTAAAATTTTTGAGATAGGATAGTGTGTAAAAAAAATTCAAAAGTTTTAATTTTATTACATTTGTTGCTTAGTAAAAAAATAAAAACTTGTTAGAATAGTGTATTTCATATACCTAAATACAATGATCATGCATTTCTTTATTTGTGCTAGGTTTTAAGTGTGTTATACGAGAGTCAGGTTCCTAACAAGTCATTTGAAACTTATTAAAATGCTTTTAAAAATGAAAAATCTTGAAAATAATTAGGCTAAGAAGTGAAAAATAATGTTGTAAAAGTGGTTTTGATATAAGAAGAATAATAAAATGTGAATTTTCTATTTTACCCCTCAAATTTTGAATATTTTTTAATTTTTTCGTCAAATTTAATGGCCAAGGACTAAACTCGCCACTTCGCGAATGACTGAGGGACTAAACTCGCATACAGCCATAACTCAAGGACTGAGTCTACACTACCCCTATAACTCAGGGACTAAAGATGCCATTTTCCCTATATTTTTTAAACTTTATTTACTTACTAGTCCCTTAGCTTATTCAATTATTATTTTCAAACGCCATTCTTGGGCTTTATATATATATACATATATATACATATATATATATACATATATATATATATATATATACATATACACACACACATATATATATATATATATATATATATATATATATATATATATATATATATATATATATATATATATATATATATATATATATATATATATATATATATATATATATATATATATATATATATATATATATATATATATATATATATATATATATATATATATATATATATATATATATATATATATATACACACACACATATATATATATATATATATATATATATATATATATATATATATATATATATATATATATATTAATGATTTTATCGGGACCGGTCCACCAGAAACCGGGTACAAGAATATAGAGCGGGGCGTGAGGTCTACTAATATATATATATATATATATATATATATATATATGTATGTATGTATGTATGTATGTATGTATGTATATCCACAACTTTCGAATTTTTGAATATGATATTTTTAAATATAACATAAAAATTTTCGTAAATAAAATATTTTAGACATTTTTTATTTCGTTATTTATACTACGTAGTATTATTTTCTCTCCATATCATTATTATTAGGGTACTACATTATCCTCGAGCCTTCCCCATGCAAATCTCTCGATTTGAATGCAGACCTCACACACTAAGTTAATCATTCTCTCATGCCTTTTCTTTGTTTTTGTTTTCTATTTATTTCCTTGATTTGTTTTAATTTTGAAAAAATAAATTAATAGTAATAAAAAAATATATTAAAGTTGAGTCTGAAGTGTAATCCAAAACTTCAAGCATGCATCGTTTCTTGGCATCTTGAATTTCTGAATAGTGGCCGTAATGGTCCAAACTCTTGATCAATAAATGGATGAATGCCAGATTATGTGCCTGCGGATATATACATATATAATGGATTTAATTAACATGGGGTGACCCGAATTAGTAAAACCGATAATTTTAAAGACTAGACAAGGTAAGAATTTAGACAAGAAATACATAATAATAGAACAATTAAGATATATCACGGATCACCAAACCAAAACCATGAGTCCTCATAGTCCGGGGAGATAGGGACTCTCAAGATGCGGTTCACATCATGGGGTATGAAAATATCTGTCAGAATAGAGAGATCCCATGAACCAGTTTCTTCATCAATCAATCCCGAAACTGGCGAACCACTCAATTGGAGAGGCATGGGAGTGTGGATCAAAGGGTCAACCTCATCAGGCAACCAAGGGTGGCCCCAGATTAAAGTTGAACTTCTGTTACCAATTCTTCTCCTAACTCCCCCACATACAAGATCTTTAGCAGACATGATACTTCTCTAACAATAACTTGGGCAACTCCCTAGAGTAGCATCGATTAAAGAAGATTTTGGGAAGTACCTTGCCTTATAGACTCTTGTCACAAGGGACTGAGGCATTGTTAAGAATCTCCAGGCCTGTTTACCCAGCATAGCCAAGTTGAAAGCACGAAGCTCCTTAAACCCCAAACCTCCGAACTTCTTAGGTACACACAAACGGTCCCAGGCTTTCCAATGTATTCTCTTCTCTTGCCTAGTGCCCCACCAGAATTTATTCATGGTCCTCTCAATTGATAAACAGACTGATTCAGGGAGCAAAAAGACGCTCATTGAAAAAGTGGGCATTGCCTGGGCAACACTTTTCAACAAGATTTCCTTACCAGCCTGGGATAACAGCCTCTTGTTCCATGAATAGATTCGTTGCTTGATCTTGTCCTTAATATAAACAACTGTTGTTCTCTTATTCCTTCGCACAAAGCTTGGCAAGCCTAGGTACTTACCAAAATTTGCAGCCTGAGTAACACCTAGCACCGCCGCCACCTCGTTTTTGTCACCCTCAGACGTGTTTCTACTAAAACAAATACTAGATTTGTGATAATTCACCGCCTGGCCAGACATACCTTCATACACATCCAAACAAATGTTTAATCACTCCAGCTTCCTGAATATTTGCCTTGAAGAACAGAAGGCTATCGTCCGCAAAAAAGAGATGTGAAATAGGAGGAGCGCCCCTAGCCACCCTACAACCATGTATGGAGCCTTCAGCCTGCACCTTTTGGAGCAATAAGGAAAGACCCTCCGCACAGATAATAAACAAGTAGGGGGACAGGGGGTCGCCTTGGCGCAAACCACAGGTGGCCACAACATGTCCACCACCGGCCCCGTTAATCAAGAAATTATAGGACACAGTGGTCACATAGAGCATAATTAAGTCAACCCATTTGTCAGCAAAGCCCAGAGCCAGTAACATTTTCCGGAGAAAAGGCCACTCCATACGATCATAGGCCTTTGCCATGTCTAATTCCAGAGCACCCCATCCGCTGCCACTAGAATATTGTCAGTGATGAGTCTGTTCGGAATGAAAGCACTCTGAGACTCAAAGATTAAGCCCCCAAGGAGATGTTTCATTCTATTCGCCAGAACCTTGGCCATAATCTTATACGTAACATTACATAGCGCAATAGGCCTTAAGTCTGACACATGCTCAGGGGTACTTTTCTTGGGAATCAACACCACATTAGTATCATTCAGACCCTCAGGAAAAGAACAAGAGCTCAAACAATTTACCACAAAAGCCGTCACATCACCACCTACTACATCTCAGTAATGCTGATAAAAGCCAGGATTCAATCCATCTGGCCCCGGGGCTTTATCAGGAAACATCGAAAACAAGGCTGCTTTTACCTCATCCTGCTCAAAGGGGCGTAGCAATAGATCGTTATCACTCTGCGAGACCCGCGGGGTGATATAGGCGAAAAAAGACTCCTCAGGGGTGGAACCACCTGAGTGGAAAATATTCTCAAAGTAAGACAATACAACAGGCCTCATAGCCTCACCATCTACCCACTCCCCTATCTCATTCTTTAGCCTAGACAGATAGTTTTTCTTTTTTCGGGCAGAGGCATATCTATGGTAAAAGCGAGTATTCGCGTTCGCTCCCCTCAACCAATGCTGTTTGGCTCGCTGCTTCCAGAAGGCATCCTCCTGGGCTTCCAGTTGGACTAACTGGTCTTCCAAGTGCTGGAACTCAGCCAAAGAGGCTAGGTCCCTCAACCCACGTAAGAGCAACTGCTTCCCACAAAGACTTTTGATGTGCTCACCAAACTTGTGAAAATGATCTCCACCCGACCTTCTCAACCTCTCACCGCACAAATGTAGACAGCTCATGAGGCCCTCCGCCATCCCATCCTTCCAGGCATCCTCCGCTACCTCCCTACACCCTTCATCAAGCAGCTAGGCCATCTCAAACTTGAAACCCCTGGGTACTCCACCAGCCTGCAGCTCCCTCGGTCTAACACACAGGAAAATAGTAGAGTGATCTGATGTGCGAGTTAAGATATTTTCCACATAAGCTCTGTCAAGCAAATTGCACAAACCTGTGATAACCAAGACCTTGTCTAACCTCTCCTCCATCCAACCTGTAGTTCCCTTTCCTCTTTCCCAAGTAAACTGCTAGCCCCGCATCGGCAGCTGTGCCAGCCCACATTCATCCACATCCTCCCCAAACCCCTGAAGCAGAGCATCCGGGTGCTGGTTTCCACCTCTTTTCTCAGACTGATATAAGAGATCATTGAAATCTCATAAAACCACCCATGGTAGTGAGGATCTACCAGCCAAGGATTTTAGTAGGTCCCAAGAGTCCTTCCTCCTTCCATACTCCGGAAAGGCATAGAAACATGCCATTCGCCAACATTCACAATCCATTAAACTGACCTGCACATCAATATGATGACGTGAGAAACTTAACAGACTGGCCGTGCAGTTTTTCCGCCAAAATAGAGCCAAACCCCCACTCAAACCAACAGAGTCCACATAGAACAGACCCTCAAAACCAAGCCTGACACGGATCCGCTCTGCATGTATCCGCCCCACCTTGGTTTCCATCAAGAACAAGAACTCGGGTTTCTTACAGGACACTAGGCCCACAATCTCTCGAACTGTGCGTGGGTCACCCAAGCCACGACAGTTCCAATTAATGGTACTCATGATGACGGGCGGGTCTGGGAGCCAGAACCCGCCACGGACAAGTTTTTTGGAACGTCGGTCATCATCACATCAGAAACTCCCCTACCATTGCGTCGGCCACCACCCCCACCCGAGCCTTCACGTCACCTTTTAGGGGACTATGCCAATCTCCCAAATGCTTTTGATAAATGGATTCCCGTGTGGAAAATCAAAGTCCCTCCTAAGTGGAAAACATTCTTGTGGAAAGCTCTATCTGATATACTCCTGGTGACCAGAAATTTGATTTTAAAAAGGGTAGATGTGGATCCTGCATGCCCTATGTGTGGTCTAGTTCATGAAGACACAATGCACACTCTCATTATGTGTGATTATACACAACTAATATGGCATGAGTCACACTTACCCCTTAAAAGCATAATAGGCAACACTTTTATTATGTGGTTTACAAACCTTTTGACCACTTTGACTGAAGATGAAATTTGCATGGCTGTAGCTATCCTCTATCACGTGTGCCGTGCAAGGAACAATGCGGTTTGGGACAATTTTTTTTGCCAGCTCCAAAAAGAATACTAGCGTCGGCAGCAGCAACATTATAGGCTTGGAGGGCAGTGAACACCAGCTAGCTTCCGGCAGCACAGTCTACGGGCGAAGGTGGAGTGCCGACGCACGTTCACGATCCCTAGGCGCCGCCGGCTTCCGAGCCAGTGTGTTACTTCGACGCCAGCTTCGACCCCTCCACCTTGAGAGCCTCCTTTGGAGCAGTCTTGTTCGCGACAGACGGGGGCTTTGTGGCGGCGTGTGCAGGTCCATTGCTCGGTTGTTTTTCACCTCTCATGGCGGAAGCTATGGCGTGCAAAGAAGTCTTGTCCTGGCTAAAGAGTAAGGCTGTGGAGACTGTGCAGTTATTCACAGACTGCTCTCAGCTCTGGATTGGATTACGCAGGGTGCAGTCTACCTTCTATTCCTATGTTGGTTTATACATTGATGCATGTAGGAGTGCTATTGCCTCTTTTTTATTTTGTCGTATCGTTTTAGTTCCTTGATCAGGGAATGTTATTGCTCATACCCTTGCTACTGCGGCCCGTAATCAGGCTAGCATTTTGTACTAGGACTCTGTCCCCACTAACTCTATTTCGTCTCTCTTACAGTAATCTACACCTTATGGTTTTGTTTTAAAAAAAAAAAAGGTATATCACGGAGATAATCTTTGTATTAACGGTAAATAATACTATTATAAGGATGAGATTCGTGTAATAACCAGACAAGTGTGTTCTAAAGACCAGAGATGTCTTAATGAGACAAGATGAAGTGTTTTTATACCCTCCTTTGGCCCTAACTACCCTGGAGAAGATGGTGTGGAGTTACAACCGCCTTGGATTGCAACAAACGTCGCAAGACTCGGACCAACGCGAAGACCTTCACTCGACCGAGCACAAGGCTCGTTCGAGTGCCCACCTCGGCCAAGGTGGCTGACCCTAACTGGGATGGCCGACCTCGGCTGGGGAGGTCCGCCTTGGCCGATTTTGCGGGGAGGTCCGCCTTGGCCGCCCCGTGGCCAAGCATGGATCTTGGCCATCCAGGTCAGTCAGGTTCGGTCTTGGTGCTCCGAACTTGGTTTGCTCCATATTATCTCGTTCGGGGTCCATTTGTAATTATTCCATCATCAGTCCCCCCACTCTCTGAGCTGCGAGAAGTCGTCAGCGAAAGAGAGTACTCTTACTCCGACCTTGCTAAGCATGAAGTCTTCACTTTGAGCTCCTCACCTTGGGCTCCTCAACTTGAGCTCTTCATGATGAGCTTTTTAACTTGAGCTTCTTGAGATGAGAACTTTAACTTGAGCTCCCTAGGGATGAGCTCAATATTAGCTTAATTAGAGAGGTCAGACCTTACTCAGTTTCGCGTGCACAACAACCTTGAGGTTGTGTTGAGCTTGTGTTCGACTTGATCTTGGACCTAGGGGGTTGAACCGAGCTTTGAGTTTAGCCTTGACCTAAGGAGGTTGGGTTGAGCTCGGAGCTTGTCCTAGTTTGGACCTAAGGAAGTTAGGTCGAGCTCAAAGCTCGGCCTAATTTTGACCTAAGGAGGTCAACTTAATTTTTTTAAAATTTATTTTCTTTCTTTACTTATGTACTTGTCGTTTTTTTTTTTTTTTTTTTTTTTTTTTTTTTTTTGTATTGGCGTTAGGCAAATGTACCTCAACCTTTGACCCTTAGGACACCCGTTCGATGGTATGCGAGATCAAATCTCGTACCTTCTTTAGGGTGTTAGTCGTTCTAAGTCGAGGCCATTCAACCTTACACCTAGAGACTCTTATGTTCGGTGGTAGATGAGGTCGGACTACGTACTGCTCCTAGGGGATTTAGTCGTTCTAAGTCGAGGCAATTCGGCCTTACATCTAGAGACTCTTCCATTCGGCAATAGGCAAGGTCGAACCTCATATCGCCCCTAGGGTGTTTAGTCGAAACCTTTGACTTTTAGACTTAAAGACTCGCCCATTCGGCGATAGGCATTAGTACTGTCAAAGCGGGCCGGCCCGTTAGGCCCGCGGGCTTGCCCGCTGGCTTTTTATTTTATTTTATTTTATTTTATTTTTATCCTCTCTTCTCCCCTCAAAGTTCAAAAAATTAAATAAAGTCTAGTAGTCTACAAATACTACTTAAACACACATGCACATACTTAAACATTTGTGTGTTCATAAAAATATAATATTATAATTATTTTTTGTTACAGACTCCCCCGTTTTTCTATACTATACATCTTTTCCTTTTAGATAATAATACTATTTTTGTGTAACTTTTCATGAAATAATAAATTTGAAAAATATTTTATCAATTCTTGAATTGTATAATAACGATAATGATGACGATGACGACGATGACGGCGACGACGATGACGACAATGATGATGATGATGATAATAATATCAACAACAACAACAGTAGAAATAATAATAATAATTACTACTACCTTATAACAACACTACGAAAATAAAATAAAATAAAATAACCAATTGAAACAATGAACTGTAGTGAACTGGACATGCATATCCATATTTGTCAACAACTAATTTAAATACAAAATAGTATACTTCAAACGAAGAAGTATATTAAAATATTACATAATTTAAATTAACTAAATAGGAATGTCTAAATTAAAATAGAACAGTCCTTTAAAAAAAATGAACTGAACTACTGTACACAAATGAATGTCTAAAATGTGAGCAGTGGAGTATTTAATTATATATATATATATATATATATATATATATATATATAAAATTTTTAATTACTTAGCTCGCGGGTTGCGGGTTGATTCTGGCTCGCCCCGTTAGGCCCGCATTTTTGCGGGCCTATTTTTCCATGACCCTAACCCGCCCCACCGCGGGGCGAGTGCGGGCCTGCACGCGAGCTTTGGCCCATTTTGACAGCCCTAATAGGCATGGTCGGACCTCGTATCGCCCTTAGGGAATTAGTCGCTAAAATGAGGTGGGCTAAAATGTCGACCGAGGGGTTGGCCGAATGGTGACCGTAAGGTCAGCCAAATGGTGACGTTGAGGTCAGCGAAATGGTGATATCAAATTTCATATGGGAGGTCCTCCACGGAGGTTCTTTGAGAGGTTGGCTTGGCTCTCTATCCCCCTCCCTCGAACAGTAGTAAAATAAGTATATCACGAAATTTGCTACTTTATTGAGGAAATAAACCTTAAGGGGTCGGACTACCTTAAAAAGTTATTTTTATTGGTAGAATATGAGCAAATGCTCTAAGTTAGTAGCTGTTGAGAAGGACCACAGCTGCTACCACGTATGGATCTTCCTGATTCTTCGTTGAGCCCTAAGTGAGGTTTAACCTCGTAATGCCCATAAGGATAACATAAATCGAGGTCAGCGCTCTTTGGCCTCGACTAAGAATTAATCTTTTTCATGGTAATAGGTGTTGTTGGGATCTATAACTCCATTTACGATAATTGAGGTTGAGGTGTCTCTCAACTACGAGGACTTTAGGCTGCCACGTCGCCTTGCGCACCACGACATTTAGGTTGGACCTTGTCACTACTCCAATTCCTCGTGCCCATGGTGGCTGAGCTCGAGTTCCATGTAATCGTGGTGGCTAAGCTTGCGTTCCTTATGCTCTTAGTGCCAGAGGACGAGGTCCTTGTGTTCATGGAGGCCGACCTTGGATTCTTCGTACTCATGGTGGCCGAGCTCGGGGTCCATGTGTTCATGGAGGCTGACATTGGATTCTTCATACTCATGGTGGCCGAGCTCGGGGTCCTTGTGTTTATGGAGGTCGATCTTGGACTCCTTATGCTTGTAGTGGTCGAGCTCGAGCTTGCGCCATACACTTGGCCTCGGGGAAGACAAGTTCGAGGGTGGTCGCCCATGTGTAGCCTCTTATGGCATGTTGGTAGCGGGGTCGGCTTGATGAGGTCAGACTAATCTTTGAGTCGTTTCGACGAGCTAGTTGATAAGCTCCTAAGATGTCTATTTATTTGGATATAAATAGGGATAGTTTTATAGCATTTTGGTATCCTTATGTGACTAATTTATGATATTATGTTCTTTAATTCAATAACCACACGCATAGCTATCTTTGGTGTATTTTTGAGACATTCCATAGGTCCCGGGAGTCGTTAGGCACGAGAGATAAGCAAAACGAGCAAATCGAGCAAGACAAAAGTCCCGGGGGGCCCAGGATGCTGCATCCACGTGTGAATGCCACATGGATGAATTCCAGTAGCATCCACGAGGTCATCCACGCGTGGATGAGCTCGTGGATGAGACAATGCGGGAGAAATTATTTTAGGGCAAATTTGGGGAGACTATTTAAGGAAGCTTGATAGGATTTTTTAGGGAGAACAATTTTTTAGAAGTTTTAGAAATCAGATTTTCATTTTCTTAGGTTTAGTTTTACATTTTCCATTGTGTATGAAGAGATGAAGATCAAAAGCTTGGATTGAAGACTACAATTTCATTTACTAGGTGATATCTATTTGAATCTTATTTCTATTTACATTTCTTGTTCTTAGATTGAATTAGTTTATGATCTTAGATCTATGATTATGTTTAGCTAGTTCTATCTAGGGATTGAGTTGTGTGAATCTATGCTTGCTTAGTGTGAAGATCCTATTTCTTATTGTGGATTTGATTTATTTGATGTTGGAAGATCTATTCTTGTCTATTGATTGTTGGTTTGATTAGATCTTGTGTAGATTTGGCCAATCTATTGAGAGATTGAGACCTTGACTCTATCATGGTATTGATTTGTGTTGAGTTGTAGCTTTTTGCAATCTTAGATCCTATGAAATTCCATGATTGGGAATAGTAGGAAAGTGTGTAGCCTAGGTGTTTGATAAAATGTCTCTTAGGGCTTTTGGTTGCCAAATGGTACTCCCTAAGCCTAAGAAGCCTTAGTACACAAAGGTGGAAAAGGATTTAGATAACACACTCTTGAATAGCCAACACAATTGAATCATTAGACCACTACTTGAGACACACAATGAGGCAACATAGACAAGCACAAGTCATTCCCTTATTTCTTATTATTTGTTACTTTGATTTTAGTTATCTCTTGCACACTTACATTTCCTAAATCTCATTCACCGCCATCAACAATCTCACATGTCTCATCACACATTCCTTCGATTGGAAGCATAGCAAACTTCCGATGTTCCTCCTTCGAGACCGACACTCGGGGAGTTTAGACTCTTTGTTTTATCATTACCACATCTACACATATACACCTCACCCTATAGAAAAACAATCGTTGTCACTAGCCTCGGGGTTTGAGTTCGTTCATCCTCCTCCGCATGTCGTGCCGAACGTCGAGGCAAATTAACCTCCCCAACAACTTGAGCTCTTTACACTCGTTGAGATTGGGTGCCTGGCATCACACTCAGTCCCGAAGGGAGTTGGGTGAGGGTCAGCAAGTTTGTAACTTTTGGAATTGCGGCTGCTTTGTCTTAGAGGCCTAGGGTTAGTGTGAGACGACTTTAGCAAACCCGCCATTGTGGTTGAAGTTGAGTTGATCCCTTAGTTACCGTTGACGATGTTGCCATGTGGGGTGAGATAGGTGTTACGGGGGCTATGAACGTTTTGTGAATTGGACCTCTCTCCCCACCTAAGGCTTGGCAGGTCGATGCGAAGTGGAAGAGTCGAGATACCTCCTTGAGGCCCATCTACAAGCTGAGTCAACATGGTAGGAGCTTGTTGGAGCGCGATTGCCCCCTCCTAGTGCCTAGTTTTGTGATTGCATATTGCGTGCCATAACCCCCAATCCTCAGCGGAACGACATTTCACACCCGTACACTCACCATCACTCATTTTTGCTACACGTCAATAATTGGCGCCGTTGCCGGGGAGTGGAAATTTGGTGGTTCTATGTGATTGCTTATTTTGCTAGCATTAGAGTTTAAGGAATCTTAGGAGACTAAGCTTTTTCTTTGTTTTTGTTTGTTTTTCATTGCTAATGTGCTTACAAGTCTACATCATTTGATTTGATTGAAAGAGATTTTTTAAGATGGATCAAGGAGGATACTACCATTCTCAATCTTATGAAGGGTATGTAGACTACATGTCTCATCCCCACCTCCAAATAATTACTATGATACTCAATTTCAAGACCCTTACCCACAACCTTCCCAAGACCCACCTTGTTATTCCCAACCTCCATACCATAGTCCTTATCCTCAACAATACCAAGATCCACAATATGCTTCATATGATCAATACTCCCAATATTCACATGCCTACATCCACCTCAACATCCTTTCCCACCACAAGATTACTCTCCAAATCTATACCCCTTACCCATTCATTACACACCATACCCCCAAGACACTCAACTCCCATATGATCACTATAACCATTCACCATGTGTGGGGAGCTATGTAATAAATGAGGAAACTTTGGCTTTGGCTAAGCATTGGGGAGTCACTATTGTACCCGATGATGACATTGAGGATGATGGATATCCCATGAGACCAAGTAAGGAAGAATATACCAATAATCAATGGGAACCTCAAGAGCTATTCTATCAAGAACCCCCACAAACAAGCCAACCTATTGATGAGGAGATGAAGTCCATAATAGACAACATACTTATGCAAATGAATGAGCTACAAGTTCAATTAGAAAACATGAAAACTCAAAGACAAGGTTTGACAACTCAAGAACACATTCAAGGTTCATTTTCTTATGAAGAGGTTATCTATGAGTTGTTCACGCCAAGTGAAGGTGGTGATGAAGAAGAGAGTGAGGACAAAGATGATGATGATGAGGAAGTGGATGAAGAAATTGAAATGGAAACTTTGAATTGGGAAGAAGGTGTGGAGTTAAATGAGAAGGGTGATGAAGAGAAAATTGATAATGGGGGCAAAGAACAACACCATAATGTCCCGTTGGAAGATAAAGTGTTGAAGGAAAATGAGATTGATAAAATGCATGAAGTGAATGAGGAAACTCCTTCAATGGATGAAAACTTCCTTGGTGAGAATTTCACAAGAATTTGGGAACCGGGAGGAGTTGAAGGCCTTAAGAGTTTTGGCCCACATTGGCCAATGTTTGAATCAAGGGATTTCCACTTCTTATTGGTGCATGAGAAAGACCCAAGACTCCCCTTACTTGCCAATGAAAAGGGAAGTCAAGAAAAAAAAAAAGAAGTGGATACCAAGGAAATGATCAAACTCATGCATACTATCTAGATCCAAAGTTTAGAAAGAAATCCTTGGTTGACTTGTGGATTAAAAATGGATTTGAGGAAAGGGGCATGAAGCTTGTAATGAAGAATGAGAGAATCCTAGCAATTGGAGTGGTGAAACTGAGCTTAAGGGAGTTTATTGATGGCCACCACTTAAAGATATACTTGGAAGGGAAATTTCCTAGGAAGGATGGGATGTTCTTTCTCCGATTCAATGATGGTTGATCTTGAGAGGTTGAGTCGAGCTAGCGACGTTAAACTTAGTGCTTCTTGGGAGGCACCCCATGTTATCTTTCATTTTATTGCATTTTATTTTCTTCTTTATTTTTCTTTATTTATACTTTTATTTTTGATATAGCATGCTTTCACTTGTGCTTTCATGTATATATTCTCTTGACTCTAGGAATGACACTAAGGAAGTATGCTCAATTCCAAGAAGGCTTCATGATGATTCTTTGACAAAAGAAGATTCACTAGGAGAGTCTCATCTACCTTCTCTACTTTCTTTAATTGTGAATAGTGTTTTACTTGGTGTAGATAGTAAAGATTGTGCTCCTTGTGCTTATTGTGCTACCCTCCCCCTTTGTGCTTTATTTTCTTTCACATCGAGGACGATGTAATTTCTAAGTGTGGGGGGAAACAAAAATTGGATAATTTTTGAAACTTTTCTTGGATGACTCATTGTGCATAATGTTGGGTAAATTACCTTTCCTTGCTTGAAATTGTGATCGCTCCCTCTTTGTTGGTTTGTGGTTTGTTTTGGTGGAACTTGTTGCAACTCAACTTGTGATTGATGAGCCAAGGGGTTACATGATTGATCTATTCTCTTGCCAATAACCTTGTTAACCATTTAATAATTAAATCAATTCTTGTTCTAGTGTGTTGTGCATTGCTAGTGAAGGCTTATGTGAGATTCCCGTACTGGTTGTTTTGCTAGAACTTGCCTCATTACTCTCCAAGTGAAATCTAAGATTTGCATGTTTTGAAATGATTTAGGCCATTTTTGTTTAGCCCTAGCCTTTTAGCCTACCCTTTTTAACATATGTTTAACCCTAGTTGTCCCCGTTGACCCTTGTGTTTGTTTAATAAGTGCTAAGCACTTAAACCCTTCATTGTGTTTGTTTTTCTTGTGTTAACCTTTGTCATTTAACCTTTAACCCTTAGCCAAAAATATTTTCCTCCACCCTTGAGAGAATAGAGCACTTGTTCTTTTGCTTAGAAGAGATCTTATTTGGAGCTTGTTTTGTTAGCATTCCTCTTGATAATTTTGTCTAAGTGTGGGGGTATTGAGAATAAGTTTGTTGGTTGATTTGAAAAGACAAGAAAATGAAAGAGATGATGTTGAGAAAATTGAGAAAAAATGTTGAAAAAGATGATGAAAAGAAAAAAAAGAAGACAAATATATAAAAGTTTGAAGTTTATTTTGTAAGTTGTGCTCTACCCCACCACTTTTGAGGTTTGTTTTGTCCTTAAGTCTTGTTTGCTCTTTAGTCCATAGAAGTTATATCTCTTCTAACCTAATTGTGAACAAGTGTGAAGTTTTCTCCTTTGTTTTATTCCTATACCCTTTCTTTGTTAACCATTCACCCTTAGCCCCGTTACAAGCCAAATAAAAGTCCTACTTGATCTTAGCATGCAATCTTGGAGTTGAACTAGTGGGAGTATGAAGGGCAAGCCTATGGGGTCTCATTAAAATTCAAGTTTTGCATAATCTCAACTTAGCATTTGTGCACACTAGATTCTCGCACACTTTAATGGTTTTGGTGCTTGGTTATTGGCTTGGGAATGGAACTTGTGTGCCAAGCTAAGATGATTCTTGAAACAAGTTGTGTTGTAGCAAGTTGGATTGTGGTATGATAGGTTGTGCAAAGTGGGAGTATGATCAATTTCATTGGAAGGATGGTGATGTATTACTTGTCTTTACTTGAGGACAAGCAAAGGTTTAAGTGTGGGGGAGTTGACAAGTGCTTATTTGTTTATATTTTCTCCCTTTCACTAAGTCATTTTTCTTTTAGATCATTCCAAATTTTATGAGAATTAGTGCTTATTTATGTTATTTTGCAAGGAGTATGAGTTGGAAAGCATTGGAAGCTAAGATGATGATTTTCATTCATTTTGGATGCATTTGGAGTCAATGGTAGTTGAAGGATGTATGTATGGGGTGAGAAGGTGAAGGTGGTAAAACGAAGAGTCAAGACTCCCCGAGTGTCGTGTCTCTCAAGGATAGCGAATGGGAACCGAATATGTGTGGCATTTATGAAGTTGAAAGGTAAGAGTTACAAGAATCAAAGGGGAAGGTTTTGTTTATGGTTGGTTGGGTAAAAGGGGTAGAAAATACAAAAGGTAAAAGGAAAGGGGTGCATGCCAAAGTTAAGCCAAAGGATTGATTATCGTAGGTAGCTTGGAATTGGGTTTCGGGATTGATCTAGGGAGTCACGGTCTTTGTATTGAGTGGCGTCACACTCAAACACTCAATCCTCATTCGGTTGAGGCATTTTATCGAACACCTAGCCTACCACTCCTATCGGATCTCGTCCTTTCGGACTAAGAGCGGAGATATAGATGAGTTGGGCTCGTGAGAGGCCGCTATCGCGCACACTCTCACTTCCACTCGGTTTACTAACTACCCCGGCCGGAAATAGTAGCAAAGATTAAGCAACATCATCCATACAAAACATCAATCATACTCCCACAACACACAAGATCATAAGATATAATATAAGCATCAATCCATAGATCAACAAGGGCACACACACCCAACTACTCTACTCTAACATATTAAACATAAATATCAACAAAGAAACAAAGCAAGAAAGTAAAGATTCAAACTTTATATTAAAAGAAGAATGTTACCTAAAGGAAGCTTTAAATCTACATCATCATCTTCATCCTAATCTACTCTAATCTAAGGAGGAGTATATGTTTTCCTCCCCAAAGGGGAAGAAATTAAGAAGAGAAAACTAGATCTAAAGATTTTGGTGTGCCTCCTCCTCTTTCAAAGGTCTGAAATAATGAGCCTTATATAGGGGGAACAAAATAGGGGCAAGATGGACAATTTCCGCGCAGCATATTTTAGGGCTGATACAGGGGTCTCGACGCGTCGAGCCCTGAAGACTTTTTTCCGCGATCTTTCCACACGCGCGGTGGAGGTCGTGGGGGGTTACTGGAATGTTTCCACGCCCCTCCACACGCGTGTGAGGCTGCGTGGGAGGCTCCTGCTTCATGGTTTCTCTATTTTCTGCTCCGTTTTGGCCTTAGGTCCTCCGTTTGGCTGTAAAATAGCTTAAAAGCATCTTCCTAGCTCTTCTTAGCGGTTTTGGTCCCGTCTTAAACCATACATGATATTCTTATGAAATGGGTAAGCATGATATTCTTATGAAATGGGTACTAAACCATACAATTCTAGCCCGTAAATGACCCTTAAAATAGGCTATTCTTGGTGCTTATCAGGAGTCAAGGAGAAGCTATGTAGATGGATGCAACACTCCTAAGGAAGTCTAAGATTGGTATTTTCAATGGTCTTTGTCATTTTGAAAAAGCAAAACAAAAGAAGAGCAAAAGATCAAGGCATTGCAATTTTTGCTCATTTCGACCACTATTTTGTTATTGGATTATATCTCAACCTAGGAATTTCCAAATAAAGTGATCTTTAAAACATTGGAAAGAAGACTTGAAGAGCTACAACTTTGCCAGAAATACAAATTTCGTAATTATGAACGGAAAATGGTGAAAAACAGCCTAGAAGTCAAAGTAGCTGCACAGAGTTCGGAAATACAATTTCTGGAGAGGAGGCATCCGGCCGAGCATCCGGCCGGATGCTAGGCTGCAGGCACCTGCTCTGCTCACTATTTAAGCTCGTTTTGAGCATTTTGAACTCGGTTTTGACCCATGGTTGAACCCTAAACACTCCCATTCACTTCCTTTCATATTTTTAGGTTAGATTAGGCTTAGATCTATGTTATTTAACACTTTTGGAGCTTTTAATCTTGGATTGGAAGCTTGGATTTCAAGATTTTTCCACCCATTTCAATAGAGAAGCTTTCTTTCCCTTATCTCCTTTCTTTATCAAGATTTATGTTTATTACTTGTGCTTTTGTATTCTTTATGCTATTTAACCATGAGTAGTTAGTTTATGGGCTTGAGTTAGGGTTGTATTATCTATTTTGATGCTTAAGTTTTGATTATTGTGAAAAAGGGGAAGAAACCCACCTAGGGTTCTTGAGTTTGAATTGGGTTTATTTCTATCTTTCAATGATTAGTGTACAATGATTGTTGTTTGTCTTTGGAATGTCTTCCATCTCAATGGGAATTGGATGGGAGATTGAGCCAACCCAATCTCAAACCCATTTTCTCTTCTATGGAAATAGGGGTAGATTTGGGGCTTAAATAGCTTTTGTTCTTCAAGAATTTGGGTTGATCCACCATGGAAATGAGGCAATCCTTGTTCTAATCCTTGTGGAAACTTGGATTCTTTAGTGCTTACCTCAAGAACCTAGGGTTAATGTTCTTCCCCCAAACTTAAGGGTTAAAGCATCTAGATGGTAATGCCCCTAACTTGAGTCCTATTTCTTTATTTTGTATTTATCTATTGTTCATATGTGTTTGTTCTACCTCGTTGTCGTTTGCTTAGCTTCTTGTTGATTTCCTTTCACTAGTGCCTAGTTTTGTGATTGCATATTGCGTGCCATAACCCCCAATCCTTAGCGGAACGACATTTCACACCCGTACATTCACCATCACTCATTTTTGCTACACGTCACCCACCGTTGTCACTTATCAAATGCTCGGGTATACCAAACCGGCAAATCACATTCATCCAAACGAATTTTCTACACTAAAACTCGGTTATGGTGACCAAGGGTTCGACCTCCACCTACATGGTGAAATAATAAACAGCAATTATGCCGAACTTGTGTCGCCCCGGCACGACGGGTAGTGGACCCAACGAATCTACACCCCACCATTCAAAGGGGATGGCAGTGGCGACCAACGTATAGAAGGAAGTCGGCCTTGTTTCTTTCTGAGCAAATGCCTGACAAACGGGGCACTTCGCCACCTTCTGAATGCAATCTCTATCCATGGTCGGTCAATAATATCCTTGCAATACCAACTTTCGTGCCAAAGTGTGAGCCCCTTGATGTGCCGAGCAAATTCCTGAGTGTGCTTCTTCCATCACTTTTTAGCATCAGCCGGAAACAGAGATAATAGAAGGGGTCCCCCGAATGACCTTTTGTATAACCTTCTGTCCTGTATGACGTAGGACGATGCCATTCTCTTGATTCTAGCTGCCTCTGACGCGTCATCAGGCAGTTCGACCTTCTCTTTGTACATGATAAGGTTAGCCAATAACTGGGCCTCTGGAGTAATCTTTTCTCCCTCATTACTTTCCCCTTGGTTTCGGTCTTGCCGACTTATCTCATTCACTTTCTCTGTAACCTCATCTCGGACTTTTATACTTGATCGTTCCACTATTTCTTTTTCATAAATGCTCACCAAGTAATTTGGTATTCCTCCCAAATTTATCTTAGATAGAATATCTGCCTCCGAGTTTTCAGCCCTAGGAACGTGATCAATCTCATAAGCCTGGAACTCCTTTAGGAGTCCCTCAGTCGTTTTCTTTTACTGCCTCATTCTTTCTCCTTTAGTCTCATAAGACCCTTTCACTTGCCTGACCACCATATGTGAATCGGTTCAGATGCGGAGTTTCTCAACTTCTAAGGCTTTGGCCACTCGTAATCCACCAAGGATGACCTCATACTCAGCTTCATTGTTGGAAGTTTTGAACTGGTACTCCAAGGCACAATACAGTCAGAAACCTTATGGGGTAGTTAGCATTACCCCCCCCCCCCCTGTGGTGTTTTTGGCTTGAGGCACCATCGGCATGCAATTCCCACCATCCCTCAAACTCGGGAATGGTCACAAGGTTGTCCTTCGGATCTTGAGCCATGCATTCCCCTATAAAGCTGGCCAGGACTCCCGCCAAGGGTTAATCTGTCAACACCCTGATGGGATGGGCTTGGAAATATGGAACCAATTTCCTTGTCGTAATTACCAACGCATACACCATTTTTTCAAGTGGTCAGTAGCATACCCCAGCAGCCTTCAACGCCCTGCTAACACAGTATATTGGATCTTGAACTTTGTCTTCTTCTCAGACAAGTACCGGTTTAACAGCCTGCTGAGAGGCAGCCAAATAGAGAAACAATATCTCGCCCTCCACCGGTTTAGACAATAGTAGAGGGGAAAACAAATATTTCTTGAGACCTCCGAAGGCAGCTTGACATTCTTCCGACCCAACAAATCCTTCCTGAGCTTTCAAAGCATCAAAGAAAGGTAAGGAATGGTCGGCCGATTTAGATAGGAATCGGCTTAGCATCGCCAACCGACCTATAAGGCGCTGCAACTCTTTGATAGTCTTAGGTGGCTGCATATCAATGACGACCCTAACCTTTTCAAGGTTTGGCTCAATCACTCGCCCAGTAACCATGTAACCTAGGAACTTTCCCCCTTGCACTGCGAAGGCACACTTCTTGGTGTTTAGTCTTAGATTATGTTCTTCCATGACTCGGAATGTCGTAGCATGGTCGTCCGCATGACTTTCTTCTTTGAGGTTTTTTACCAACATATCATTGACATAAGCAGCCACGGACTTACCCAATAAGCCTTTGAATAACTGAAACACCATTTTGGTATAGGTCGCACCTGAATTCTTTAGGCCGAAGGGCATGACTCGGGAGCAATATACCCCGTCCGGAGTTACAAAGGCGGTTTTTTCTTCAACAACCGCATGCATGAAAATTTGGTGATAACCCCTAAAGGCATCCATGAAACTCAGCAAGGCGCACACGACTATCTCGTCGACCATCTGATTGATCCTTGGAAGGGGAAATGGATCCTTAGGACAAGCCTTGTTTACGTCGGTGTAGTCAACGCACATCCTCCATGCAGGCGGTTTTGGGACTAATACTACATTGGCCAACCACTTAGGATATTTAACTTCTCAAATGTGCCCAGCGGCCAATAAAGCATCAATTTCCTTCTTCACAAACTCCCTTCGATCGGTCGAGAGATGCCTTTTCCTCTACACAACAGGTTGGTAGGTTGGATCTACCGCCAATCGATGAGTGATTATTAATCGATCTACTACTGGCATTTCTTCAGGTCCCCATGCAAAGATTTTCTTGTATTTCCTCAACACTTGTACAACCGATTCTTTGGCATCCTCTGAGAGGCATTTTTTTTTATCCTTGCCCGTCTTTCAAGGTGGATCTGGTCAATCTCCACTTCCTCTAACTCAATAGCCGGCTCGGGTTGTTCCAAAATACGTTCCACCATGTTCTCCTTCTTGGTGATGCTATGGACCCGCAGTTCCGACCTTCCTATCTTGCAACAGGATTGCAAGTAAGAATCACGAGCTACCTTTTGATCGCTCCGCACCACCTCGACTCTAGTGGGTGTTCGGAATTTTATGCACAAATGTTGCAAGGATATCAAAGCTCCCAAATCTTCTAACCCCGGTTTGCCTAGGATTGCGTTGTGGGAACATTCCAGCTGAACGACCACAAACTCCATCCTCATGATTTTAACATTAGGTAAGTACCTAGCTCAACCAATAACTTTATGGAACCCTCTCCCTCAATTGAGTCTCCCGTGAACCCCGCCAAGGGAGTCATGAGTGGCATGAGAATATCTCTATCCAACCCCAACTTGTTGAAAGTATCTAGATATAGTACATTGACACTACTACCCATATCCACTAACACCTGACTTACAACAGTGTCGATTATGTCCATAGCTATGACCAGGGTATCCCGGTGAGGACCAGCCCCCAAGGGTAAGTCTTCATCTGTAAAAGTAATGGGTTCGCGGCATACCTTTCTCACGCTAGCTTCTCGCCCATAGATTGCTCCGACATATAACAGTTGAGCCCAAGCTTTCCTTGATCCGGTCGAATCACCTCCCTCAGGACCTCTAACGATCATATGAATGACGTTTTTATGCTTCCACTTAGCCTTCTCTTCCCCCGAAGCAGGTTGCTTTTCTTTGTCATGGTCACCCTCTCCAGAATGGTTCAGGTTCCCGCGCTGCCATGGCAGACCCTGATGCCATTGGTTAGAAAGAGTCGAGGCACTCCTTTGGATGATAGCCTATATTTCCTTCCTCAAGAAAGCACACTCTTCAGTTGAATGAGTGGTCGAGCGATGCAGTCGACAATACTTGCTGGTTCTTGAACTTTGGCCCACCGTCTCAGGCTTATCACCCAGTTGCACCTTAGGTAGGGAGGGTAGAGCTTTAACTTCTTGAACCACGACCTGTTGCTGGCAAAACGGCGGGACACCTAATCCTTCAGGGATCCAACCCATCTCTTGGCGACCTAACTGACTCTTATCGAACTTTCCTATTTCCTGCTCCTCTACACGAGCCCTCTTGGGTCGGGACCACCCTCCTTCTTGAATCCTTTTCTGCTTAATCGCGTCTTCTGCATCAGCATGTCGATTGGCACTTTGGTTGGCATGAGCATACAAAGCTGGCCACTCGGTATGGAGGTTTGTATACAACTTTCCCAACCTTAGGTTCTCATGAACAACATTACCAACGTGTTATCCTCTAGGTCGTCGACCACTTGAACCTCTTTCTGCCATCTAGCCAGGAACGACCTATGTGGCTCATTAAGATCCTGCTTGATTCCGGATAGATACATGAAGTTCTTCTTAGGTAGCAACTTGGCAACATAATTGGTTAAGAAAAGCTCAGCTAACTGCTGGAAACTGCTCACCGATGCTCGAGCAACTTCATGCACCACCTTTGTGCTGCACCGACCAAAGTAGTGAGGAAAGCCTTGCACATCAATGGACCCTCAGCTCCATGGATCTGCATCCGAGCTTGAAAACAGATCAAATGCTCCTTGAACTTTGTATGATGGGATCGCCCGTCCCATCATATGTTAAATTCTTTGGTAACTTGAACTTTGTTGGGGTTCTATAAGCCATGATCTCTTGAGAGAACGGACAGACCCTTAGGAAAGACCGAGCATTGCATGTCCTTCCGTTCACTTGATCCTGCAGGTTTTGAACCTGCCAAGCTAACGCGACGACCTCATCCGGCCTTCGCCCTCTATCCGCCAAGGATTCTCCACTATTCTCATGAACTGAGTATTCCTCGACCTGTCTTTGGACATCGTCATACCTTTGCTCGTGCCTATTTCTAGGCTCATTGGGAGCGACCTCCCTTGGCACTTCCTATGCATTCAGATTTCCATCGCCCAGCACCTCCCAATTTCCTAACCTATCTAAGGCGGACTAACGCAGGCCTCTCGACCCTTCTCAAATTGGAGATCAGCGCGAAATGACTGACCTTTCTTGTTCTACCGGCCGAACAGACTGGGATTGTTGCGGCTGAGCCCTCAGGGGCACACTTCTCTAACGAATAAGTAACTCTTGCTTATTCGGGTGAGCACCTCGAGAATTCCAGGTCTTTCTAGGGCAGGTGGCAGAGGTGGAGCCACCTCTCCAACTCGGACCCCCTGATAAGCTCCCAAGAAACCTAATATTTGAGTATAAGTAAGGGTGTTTTATAGCATTTCTAGCATCCTTAAGTTATAATCTTGTGAGATTTTGTGCTTTAAATTCATTAACCACACACAAAGCTACCTTTGGTATAAATTGAGCCCCGAAGGACCCGGAAAAGTGCTTACACGTGTGTAGGTGGCGTGGCAGCTTTCCAGTAGTTGTCCACGCCAGCCTTCACGCGTGTAGGTGGCGTGGACAGAGCACTGCGCGGAAATGTTTTTAGGGCAAAATTTCGGAGACTATTTAAGGCACCTTGATAGAATTCCAAAGGAGGTCCGAATTTCCCAAGTTCTATTCTCCATTTTCTTCTTCATTTCTTAGTTTTTAGGATAGTTTAGTTTTGCAATTTCACCTTGTAAATGAAGTCTTGAAGCTTGGATTGAAGAATCTCTTTCATTACTAGGTGGTTTCTATTTCAATATCATTTATTTTTATTATCTTGTTCTTAGATTGAATTAGCTATTGCTCTTGAATTCTTGATTATGTGTGGCTAGTTTAATTTAGGGTTTGGATTGTGTGAAGCTATGTTGCTAGTGTGATCATCTTATGTCTTATTTTGGATTCAATTGCTTTGTTTGTTGGAATTCCTATTCTTGTATATTGATTGTTGTTTTGATGAGATCTTGTATGGATTTGGCCAATCTAAATGAGAGATTGAACTCTTGACTCTTTCATGGTTTTGATTAGAGTTGAGATTGAAGCTTTGTGGCAATCATAGATCCTATGGACTTCATATTAGGAATAGTAGGAAAGTGTGTAGCTAAGGTGTTTGATAAAATGTCTTTTAGGACTTTGGTTGCTAAAAGGCACTCCGAAGTCTAAGAAGCCTGTTAATTCTAACAAGTGTTAATTGTATGTTTAGAGTGTCGGACCAAAGGTGGCATACGATAAACAAACGCATAATTCTAAACTTGTTAATTAGTAACAAACGAGAAATGAGCAAATACCAATTTTGGTCCCATGATTATTAGCAAAATGAGAATTTTAGTCTACATGTTTAATTTTTACCAATTTTGGTCTCACGATTATTGTTTTATTGCCAAAATTCATCGCGTCAGTGACCCATCGGTTTAAAATGTGCCGAAATCTAAATTTTTGTAAGGTATTTCCGTCCTTTTCAACTAAATATCCCAATTTTAGCATGAATAAAGAGATTTAAGGCCTAAGATCAATCATAATTCACAGTTCTCCACCTCAAATTAAGGTAAAATGAGGAAAACTATGAATTTTGATCAATCTTAGGACTTAAATCAATTTATTCATTCTCAAATTGAGATATTAAGTTGAAAATGACGAAAGTACCCTTAACAAATGTTATATTTTTGTACGTTTTAAACGGATGGGTGACCGAGGCGATGAATTTTGGCACTAAAACAATAAACGTAGATGAAAATTGGTAATAAAACAATAGTCATGAAACTAAAATTGGTAGAAATTAAACATATGGACCAAAATTGTCATTTTGCTAATAACTGTGGGACCAAATTTGGTATTTACAGCTCTATTTATCTCAGTTATTTGCTCTGTCGACATATAATTATTTGGCAAAGTATTTAGCATCTTACAAAACAATTTCGCCAGTGAGATTGCATGAGTCGCTGAGGACTATTCATTTCTTTTAACATAGTTTAGTTTAGGTTTTGATGCATATACTTCCATGAATTCCATCAAATCCCTTAGTGAGATATTTAAAGACTTGCAAAACATTTGCTCAATCACTCGTTATTTTAGTTATTAATTGAATCAAAATTTGTTATTGCAATTTTATCCGAATCAAATTTATTTGGCTGTCAATTTATTTTAGTTAATTTATAACTAAGGGAGTAAAATATTTTTTCCTTTTAAATTTCAATATAATTTTCTTTAAAACTAGTTATGTGATTATTTCAAAAAAAAAAAAAAAACTAGTTATGTGATATTTAACATAAATATAATTCTAATCAATATAAAAAAATCAAAACAATTTCCAGAAATTGAGAACTTTTAATTAAAATTTAATGACACAACACATTGCATGGATGGCCTGGAAGTGAAACTTTAACAAATTAAAGTTGAGTTAGATTTCAAATGTTAATCATCCTTTAAATAAAAAAAAATAAAAAAAATAAAAAAAAAAAAAGAAGGAAAGTTAATCAAGTGATCAACTGATATGATGCTGACATAAACATGACGTGAGTCCAGTTGTTTGGGTGCACACCAAACTACATTGGATAAAGAAATGGAAAGACTAGAATGTGTAGAGAGATTTGTAGCTTTCCAATTGAACTTTTTGGAAGACAGATATAGAGAGAGAGAGAGAAAGATAGATGCACTTTTGGCGAGGAGAGAGTTTCAAGAGATTCATGGCATTGATGAGAGGTTCTGAAGCCCCTTTTTATAATGTCAGGCATGGATTTGTAAACATGGGGACCATCATGTTCCCTCCTCTCCAAACTCTTTGTCCTCCCTTTAAAGTAACTTCTTATTTATTCACCCAACATTTATTTTCTTAAAAATCTTTTTACTTTCCTCTTCTTTTCATCCATTTTCATTTATCATATTACAATATGTTCTATGCATATTGATGGAGATATTGAAAATACCCAAAAATAAGATCCAGGACCCAAGCTAGGCAACCTGTACTGAGAGACCCATATGAAGCTATCAAAGCTGGGTGGTTGGACCTGGATGCGGGCCAGGGCCGATTCAAATGTTTAATAGGCCTTTGGGCGAAATTAAAAAAAAAATGGCCCCTATATGAAAAATTTGTTTCCGGATGATCTATTTGTTTACTTATTTTTCCTTTTTCACTTCCGGATAAATGTTTTTTAGGTAACATTGTATAAAAAAATTATTATAAAATCGATCTTAACAAAAAAAAAATGAACAAAAGCAACTGACACTTATATGAATCAATCAATTCGAATCAGTCAATCGAAAATCTTTAAGTCTTTGAGTGGTTGGTGTGGTGTAGGCGCAACCAATGACCCTTATACTCCTGGGCGGCGTGAGTGGTGGGTGTGCAACAACGTACGTCTCTTTCAATCTTTGTTAGTTCAGTTCTCGACTTTCAGAAACAATTAACCCTATTTTTTAATATATAATAAGTAATATATATTATATATAATATTTTGTATATCTTATGGCCTATGGGCCCCCTATAGAGATAGGCCCTGGGCAGGTGCCCACCCTGAACCCCCCTCAGGGCCGGCCCTGATGCGGGCACCTAGCCCCGAGCGATCACTGTTCCACCCTTGGAGCTTGCCTCCTGGGACCGGAGTGGCTGGATTCTTAGTGACCTCGTGGCCCACTATACAGGCATCGACCCGGCTCTGTGGTTCACCACAGAACTAGTTAAATTGGTTAAAATTTCTTTGTATAAAATTTCTTTGTATATATTAATTTTGTTTAGTTACTACAACATCATGTTTAATTCCTGCAGCATTCTTGTGACGTCATTACACGTACACTTATCCACTCAACATTAATATAATTGTTTTCGTTTATCACTTTTGTTCATTTATATTTCATAGGAGCTTAGTTGATCCGTTTAAATACTGAATCAATTAGTTCCATCACAAACATCCGTAATAACAATGCAACCAAATCCTCAGTCCTCATCCCCACCCCCATCCACCTAGCCACCCACCGCACCTTCATAATAAAAGAACACAGTGTTCAAATCAAAATAAAATAAAGTAAAAAAGGACCAAAAGATAGATTGAGTGATTAGACAATTGTACTATTAGATTAATGAAAATTGCCGACATCTTGGAACTCTTAAACATGCTTATTCCATTAAGTGTTCAATGCATGCAGCAGATTAGATTCTAATTGCAGCTGAGGAAATGATTTGTCTTCCTTAAATAAGATAATGAGTTGGAGTGCTTGTCTCCTCTCTTTTTGACCATAATTAATTATACTCTCTTCTAGTGCATAAAAAATGATCGGCCGTAACTAAAAATACGTGACACTAAATAATATTGTGCTAACAAACATTGTATGAGTGTGAGTGTTTCTGTTGCAGTTTTTATGCAAATTTATTGAGTACTTGTGAACTTATTAAACTTGATAATCACATTATGTTTGAATAATTTGTAGATTTAGATTTGAAAATTTGTATAAATAAAATTATTATACCTTGTTATTTCATTTAAAAAAAAAAAGCTTATTGGAATAAAAATAAAAACATTTATACATTGTTTGAATTAAATCTAAGTTAATCTTTAAAACTTGGTGACAAAAACCCAAACCTTTATGCATTATGACATTTATATCCAAACTTTTAAAACGTCGTAAAAAATCAAACATTTATGTTTTGCATGTGACAATTATATTCACTTGTAATTTAAGTATCTTGATTTCGGTATTAATTGGTGGCTATAATATTTAACATGCTATTATATAAGTAAAATGTTTTTTGAAGAGTTTAATTCTGTATTTTTAGTTGTATACAGTTGATATTTTAATACATTACATTTTTTTTATTTTAAATGATGTTATATATGTAATTTTTAAATAATTTGTGCACAAACTCAAGAAAGACCGGTCAGATTAGATTTTTTGTTTTTTGGACTAAAAATTATAATTGGTAGAAATGTAAATATTTGATATTAATTTGTTAAATATAAAAGGTTTTAAAATAATATTTATGGTCAACTACTATGTAGTGGCAAGTGATGACATCTCTGTTATCATTCCAAAAGAGTGTCACATGATCGAACCCCGATCGGTGGTGGGGCAATGATTCTTTGAGCTTTAAAAAAATTGAGAAAGTATAGAGCATATACTACCTTGTAAAGAATTGTGTGTTTAAACAAAATAAATTATGCATTAGTCTTACTTGTTACAAAACACAACTGTTTGATTTTTTTTTTATCAAGTTTTAATTAAAGATTTAAATATAATTGTCACAATGGATAAAGGTTTGAGGGTTTTTTCTTTCTTTTTTACTTTTTTTTTTTCACCAAGTTTTATAGGCTTGAATAATTATCACAAGACATAAATGTTTGGGTTTTTACCATCAATAAGCAAAAACTTTTTAAAAGATTTTAAAAAATGCTTAACACATTAGGAATTTAACATAGGGTCAGTTTGAAAATCAAGGAAATGGCTTTCAGGAATCATGTCTTGAATTTTTCATTGTTTAACTTTCAACAAAAAATGAAGTCAGTAGAAAATACTCATTTCAATCAAATGAAAAATAACCTATTTTGATAATTAAAAAAAGGTCTTTAGAGATTTTTACTTTGAATACATTTTTCGAATTCTTATCTCACGCTTAGTTCTCTTTCTTTCTCACCCTTTGAATGATGTCAAATAAAATGGTTATTATTTAAATTGAATTGGACTAGTCAGTTAATTTCGAATGAGTCTAATTGACTTGGGTCAAATCATAAAATTCTTGACCCATCCGTACACATAAACAAAACTATTAAAAATGTATATAATTTTTTTTTTTTTATAATTTCTTTTGTTTAGACTTGGTGCATTTACTAATTGCCAATTAAAATATGGGTTGGGTTGAGCCAGACAAATCAATAAAATCCTTAACTCAATGAGAATTGAATGAGATGATTCAATGATACGGATTACATGGATATATATAATGAGAGAATTTTAGGGAGACTAGAATAGGGAAATCATAGGAAGCTTAGAATCGGAAGTCATAATCTGACTTAAGTACATAGAGTCCTAATACTCCCCCTCAAACACACGATAAGCCAGTAACATGTAGCTTGTCTCTAAGAAAAGAAAATCTAGGATCAGGCATAGCTTTAGTAAAGATATCAGCAAGTTGATCTTTGGTTGAAATAAAGTTGACTTGAATATCTCCAGAAGCAACTCTGTATCTAATAAAGTGATAATCAATCTCAACATATTTGGTACGTGCATGGAAAATCGGATTTGCAGGCATGTATGTAGCACCAAGATTGTCACACCATATATAACTTGGGAACAGAAATATTAGGGGCATTGATCTCACGTAGTAAATATAAAGTTTAAATTACTTCAGCACAAACATCTGCTAGTGCTATGTACTCAGCCTCAGTAGAAGATCTAGCAACAGTTCATTGTTTCTTACATACTCAAGACATAAGATTGGACCCAAAAAGCACAACATAACCACTAGTTGACTTTCGGTCTTCAGGACAGCCAACCCAAACAGAATCAGAAAAAGTATGCAAATCTCTAGATACTGACTTTCTTATTCTCATACCATAAGTGATAGTTCCATGGCCTTAACATACCTCAATACTTGTTTCAGTTGTTCCCAATGTGAAATTGTAGGAGCATACATATGTTGACACAGTTGGTTCGCTGTAAAGGATAGATCTAAGCGCGTGACAGTCAAGTATTGTAGTGCCCCTGCCAAACTCCAATATTGGGTAGGATCCTCATACAAGCCTGCACTGAAAGAATAGATTTTGAAACAAAAATACAAGTAGATAATGCTTTGCATTCTACCATTCCAGCATGTTTCAAAATATCAGTCATATATCTCTGTTGTGAAAGTAGTATCCCATCATCACATTTAACTGTCTCATTACCAAGAAAGAAGTCAGGTTCACCAAGATCCCTAATCTTAAAACCGGCTAGCAGACAACTTTGATAATAAATAAGTTACAAGATCTAGATCACTCCCCATCACAAGTATGTCATCAACATAGACTAAGAGGTACACGTAAGCAGAATCTTGTGAATAATAAAACAGAGACACATTTGTTTTAGATGCTTAAAAGCCAACAGAAAGTAAAAAAGAGTAAAGACGATTAAACCAAGCTCTAGGAGCCTGTTTTAAGCCATACAACAAATGTTTAAGCAAGCAAACATGAGTGGGGTACACTACCGCCTCCGGCCATTGCAGCCACCACCGTAGAACTGCTTCGACTGCGACGCCACCACTGCAGCCTCCCCGGTGACCGGAAATGCAAAGAAGTTAGAGGATGCCAGATCAGAGCCAGAGAATGGGGATTACTCCTTATGGATGAGGTAAATCCTATCTTTATAGCCTCTAAACTTATATTTGCTGTGAGATCTATGTCTTGTTCAAATTATGTTTCTGGTGAATGAACACTTACATAGGATTTTTTTACATATTTCCTGTTGATTATAATTGTATTGCTTCTGAAGTTTAGTGTATTAACTATGATGCTCGTGTGTGCTGTGTTGAAATTTTGTTTGTAGTACGTTTTGGGAATTCTTCTTTTTAACTGTAACAAGTTTGAAATTTACTTCTTGCAATATAATTTCACATGTCACTCTCTTGTTTATGATATCATTTAGGTGCATGTGGTTCCAGCTCACATGTTTCCAAAGGTTATTTGCTTAACTAATTAAGTCACACTTCAAACTTGGACTCACTGGTATGGAAGATCGAGATTTATTTTCATAGTGAAATATTACCTATACTGATTGTATTGGAAATTGAGACAGTCTTATGATTTGCTGACCTCCAGTAACACCTGTGAGAGAGGACGAAAGAATCAATGATTTTAATTTTCTTATTGGCCCCAAGTCGGTTGGACTTGGTAAAAGGGGGGTTTATTGTAAATGCACAGTGTGCTGAGGTGTGGTGTCCTATGACAAAGGAATTCTTTGCCGAGTATTTGAAGAAAGAGAATTCTAAGAAGAAACGGGTTTGTGATCTTCCCATACCTTCTCCATTTCAGTGAGTTAATATTTACCTTTTCTGAATTGAGGATTTATATTTCCCCGGGGTTGGGAGCTCATTTTCTGTGGAAATTAATTTTGAGGGGGTTAGTGTACACCAAAATCGTATTTTTAGTAGGAATTTGTGCATGGTTTAAGTTCCATTGGCTTGGTATTTCAAAATTTTTATGTTTTCTGTAATTCATAAAAGAAGTTGGGTTACTCCAGTATTTTAAACTAGGGATGTCAATGGGGCGGGGCGGGGAACGGGATCCCCGTCCCCGTCCCCGTCCCCCGCGGGGATTGTTCGGGGACCGGGAATCCCCACGGAGAATATTTTGAATTATGTCAATTTACAAAAAAAAAAAAAAAAAAAAAAAACTAATATTATGAAAAAGAATCTAAGTCTTAAATCTTTAAACAAAGTCTAAATTCAAGATACATAGATTAATAAAATTAAAATATCCAAACTCTAAATTTACTAGAAATATCCAAAGTTTCAAACTTTCAAACAAAAATACATAATCATATAACATATAAACATCAAATACAAGGAAAATAGAATATATAACTCACCTCAAATAATTCAATATAAACAGGTTATTATGCTTAGTTTATTTCCATTGTTTAAAGTATAAACAATAAATAAAGAACTAGGCAACTATTGACTATAAACTAATAAACTATAAATCAAAAAGTATAAACTTATTGTGCTTAGTTTATTTCCACAATTCCACTGGTAATTTGCACTTTACAATTTACACTGCTTATTTTAGTAATTCACTGGTTATTTCTAGTTTGCAGTCTTTGCACTGCTTATTTAAGTTTTCCACTGTTTAAACTATGTATAAACTATAAACAAAGAACTAGGCAACTATTAACTATAAACTAATAAACTATGAACTATAAACCATAAAGTATAAACTGAATAATAGCATAAACTATGAGAATGTGCATCTACAATTCTACACTGTTTTGGGAGGCTAGGGCATTGAGCAGAGAACCATAAAGCATTAAAGTATAATTATAAGTTGAATTTATTTGCACTATAGGGAGTACAGGCTACAGCTTTGGTCGTAAATTCGTAATTACTTAGAAGGTTTTAATTTTTTATATAATATATGTATATATATATACGGGGAATCGGGGACGGAGCGGGAATAGGGGTCGGGGTCGGGGCGGGGAATACCCTCCCCATCCCCGTCCCCATCCCCGTCCCCGGCGGGGATGAGGAATTTCTCGCCATCCCCGCCCCTGTTCCCCGAAATAATTTCCCGAACCCGTCCCCATCAAGACGGGGATCGGTTTTTCCCGTCGGGAACGGGTCGAATTGCCATCCCTAGCTATTTCAAACTCACAACATTATGGTCAGACTAAACCTAACCCTTACATAAATTAGTCCAAGAATGCCCATGGATATTTAGCTTTTCATCATCCATTCTTCCTTCCTCTTTCTAATTTATGGTACAGGCACTTTATGTGATGAATCCAAACAAATTCAGGGCTTGAGAGTTTCTTATCCGTTTCCATGAACTGCAGCATGGGGATAAGATAATTGTTTTTGCTGACAATCTATTTGCGCTAACAGAATATGGGATGAAGCTAAGGAAACTTATGATCTATGGTGCTACCAGGTAATGGATATTTATCATTTCAAAGACTTAATACCATATGATTTGAGATCATTTTAACAGTAATTTTCTTTAAATATGCAGCCATGTTGAAAGAACAAAAATTCTGGAGGCATTTATAGGGTGTTTGGTGGGAGGGAATTACAATTCTTTTCCCACTAAATTCTCACCTAATTCCCAAGGCAACTAAATTTCTTCGTTTGGTTGGAGGGGGGCAATTCCCTCATTTTCATGGAATTAGAATCCCATGGCCCCCCGGGATTTTAATTCCATGGATTTTAGGAAGAAAAAAATATAACACTGAGACAAAATTACCCCTCCCTTATTTTAACCTAAAATTGATGTCTAACATTCCCTTTAAAATTATAGAGTGTATTATTATTCTTCGACTTCCCTTTGTGTATGTTCCTTTAAATATTTATATGCAGCAACTATTCAAAATTTGCATTCTTTATATGCATTGTTTATATACAGCAACTTTCGTGTATATTCCTTTGAATTCTTTATATGCATAACTCTTCAAAATTTTTGACTACCCAAATCAAATGCTTGTGTTTTTTTATATTTATGATTAGTTTTGTAGTAGTGTTAGTTCAAGAGATACGGTAGATGAGTGTTTTTGAATTTAAAATGTTATATTTTTTGGGGTTTGAATATGCAAATGGGTCCAATAGATACTTGTCATTTAAGAATAATAATAATAATAATAACAACAACAACAACAACAACAACAACAACAATGATGGACATTTTGGACTTTATACAACTTATTCCCTCTCAATTCCAATGTATACCAAACATTGAAATTGAAATTCTCAGTAATTTTATTCTTGCATACCAAACACAGAAATTTAAACTCCCACTTTATTCCCGCATTATTCTTTTCCCAAGGAATTACAATTCTTTTCCCACCTAATTCCCTCCCTCCAACCAAACGCCCCGTTAAGAGTAGCAAGGCAGTAAACACCATTTTCCTCTCTGTGGTACATTTACTAGTACTAATTTTTTTATGTGCGATACGCAAAAAATAGGTACCCAATATTAATATTTTATATTAAAATTTTAAATTCATTTAGTTTTTAGATATTTAAATTATTGTAAATAATAATAATATGTAACATATTTTTCATAAATTTTATATTTATATTTTAGAAAATAACTAACATATAACTCCAATATATAATGTGTATATATTATTATTATTATTGAAGAAAATAAGAAAATATATAGTGGAAGCATGTCCATGGTAACAATAGTGAAAAAAATAACAGAAGTTATAACGGTAGGGGTATGTTTGTCTAATATATTGTAAAGTACAATTTTTATAGCATAATGTAAAAAAAAAAAAAAAAAAAAAACCCTTAACGGGAAAAACAGACATAGGGTACAACCTTCATTCACACTTATTATGTTTTTAGATTCAGATATATTGCATTTTTATCATTACTCATTAGATAATTTTGATAAATTATAGATCTTTTCAATTGTTGACTATTTGAGAAGATGATGACTTGGTTTGGATTGTGGAGACGGGATAATCTTCTTTGTATCCATTTTGTTGTAGATTCAGCTCTTTTCTTGTATTCACTCTGTTTCTCTACCATGTAATATAATTGCTTATAGGATTTGTAGGTTGGTGGTAATTCTGTTGATATTCCTGAAGCAAATGTTATAATACAAAATAGTAAATTATCCGTGCGATGCACGGATAAAATGTTTTTATAATATATTTAGATAATAAAATTAAATATTAAATTATAAACAATTTAATATTTGAAAGTTTACATTTATTTTATTATATATTTAGACAATAAAATTAAAAATTAAATTATAAACAATTTTAATATTTGAAAGTGTGCATTTATTCTATCAAAGTATTACTGTAAAAGTATCACTCAATTAATTGAAAAATATATTACTCGCCTGCAATTATCTTTTAAAAAAAATATGTAATATAATTTATGTAATTATATTATTATTAAAATAAATATGGGAAAAAATGAAAAATAATTTAATTGAAATTATTATAAAAATAAATCCAACTACCCATGTTTAGTTTAATACCTTAAAGACAATTATACTAATATCTATGCAATTATACTTTCATATCTATATTCTTTTTCACCATATCACATTTACTTATCGACATTTTCAAAAGCATCTTCCTCATCATTCAAGACTATATGAATACATTTCGTGCATAATTTGCTATTATGCCTTTATTATTATTAATTCATTATTATTATATTGGTATAACATTATGCATGTGTTTCATTATTATATAATGGTAATTGAGATTAACATTTCCTTTAATATTAAAGTTAATTATTAGTAATTGTGGTTAATTAGGAAAGTCCAATTATTTATTTAAGGTCTTTAAATATTAATGAGAAATGACAATTTTGTCTAATGCCGTTAATATGAATAAATTGTCGTTGAGTTTGGGCAGAAAAAATTAGCTAGATACTTCTGTTATTATATATGCGATGCATGAATACAATTTTTTATTATATATTTAAATAATATAATTAATGATGAAATTATAAGCAATTCTAATATTTGAAAATGTACATTTATTTGAAATTATAAGATTTGTATATTAGTGTTTAATATATTTACTTGAAAATTATATGTTTAATTTTTTATATGGGCATGAAAATTTATAATTGTTTTGGGTAAAATATCAATTATATTAAGAAAGATAAGAGCATAAAAAGTTCGGAGGATCCTTAGACCTAAAAATTTATAATTAATTCCAATATAAATAAGGTCATTTTATTATGATTAGTATATGGTAATTAAGAAGTATATATTATTTTTAAGTAATATTATGATAATTATGACATCCATGCATGTAACTGAATAATTATGATAATTAAGGATTATATATTATTTTCAATAAAATAATATGTATATGTTTAATTATGGACATAATATGTGTATCCTTAATTCCCTTTAATTATGTCCGTAATATGTGTATATTTATTTATTTTTAATTATGTTCGTAATATGTGTACCATTAATTTCTTTAATTGATTAGATAAAATCTATATTACGGTAAGTATAAAAACATATTTAAATAAAAGTATAATGTGTAAATTAATTTCTTAATTACCATAATTATTAAGATTTTATTCAAAAGTAAACATTAGCATAATTTTATACGTGTAATAGTCTGTGACTTTGAATAATTTGCATAATTTTATGGATGTAATAATCTGTGAATTGGAATAATTATAATATTTTAAAAATCTCCTTTAATTATGGATTTAATATGTGTATTATCAATTTCGTTAACTGATTATAAATTTTATATTACAAAAAGTGTTAATTCCTTAATTGCCATACTTTTTAAGATTTTATTCAAAAGCAATCAAAAAGAAGTGTACGGGTAATTGATATTATTCGAAGTAAACAAATATAAAATCATCGGCGGGGGAGGGATTACCATAATAAATTTAGATGTTAAATATGGCTGGTAATTACCATGGGTTATTTATATGGTAATTACCTATATATATAGGTTACCATAATAAACGGATCAACATATGAATTATTATTTAAAAAAAAGGAAAAAGAAAAAGGAAGAAGCCTTTTAGATAAAATATATTAGGAAAAGTATTAATTAATTAAAATATGATAAGAAAATTATATTAGGAAATTGATTAGCTTGTATTAATCCTGTTAATTTTTCTTAATTCTATATTTTTAATTACCTTATAAACAGATTTATTAGGGACTTTATTTTTTGAAAATATTAGGAACTTATATTAGCAGTTTTGAATTATTATTACTATTATATTGTTATTAATATTTGAAAAATTCTATTAAAAGTTTTGGATTATTATAGGGAAATGGCACTCTTTACTCCTAGTTGTATACTTATAACAGTTTTTCTCCCTGGATTATTTATGTAACCACTTTATCCCCTCAATTATTTTAAAAGTGGCTATTTATTCCCCTCCCCGTTGAATAGATGTTTGAGTTGTTAAAAATAAGAGTAAAAATAGTACTTCAGTTTTTTTTTTTTTAGATGTGGATGGAGGGGTACGGTTCACCAGTATTTCACTTCACTTCCTTTCCTTTCCTTAGCCAACACTGCGTACCACATGTTGCCTATTCATTTTTATTCAAAAATTCAAACTGTATTAATGAAAATGTAGTCCATAGTCCATTCTTTCGTACGTTTATTTTTGCATTCCCTTCTGTTAAAAATACAAATTGCACTATCAAACATAGATTTGCAGCACCAATCTTTCGAAAATGATATAGCAGAGTAGCAGACATACAAATTGCACAATGAAACATAGATTTGCAGCCCCAATATTTCGGAAATGATATAACAGAGTAGTAGATATAAAAATAAACATAAATCTTCTCATGTATATCACAGCAGAAAGCCAAAAAGTTAACCACTCCCCTTCCCCAATCACCCGTGAGCCACACATTTTCTTCTGTAGCACTCTAAATTCTGGAACAATGATAGTAAAGCAGAAAAATGAACACAAAGAGATCAGAGAAGTCATCGCTTTAAACGGGTAGGAATAACCACCACTCAATGCTAGATAATTCACATGAGGGGCCTTTCATCAATGATAATGAAACTTCAAAATCAGATTCAGTATATGAAATTGTACTTGGAGTAACCGTAGAAATATTTGAAATAAATCGTAATGCACTCATATCAACAACTTTTGGCCAAAAAAAGTATTAAGTTTCGACAATATAGTCATTCAATAACGCATCTAATCCGATCAAACTACCTGGATGCTAAACCTACCGTTAATTTTGATACGCGGCTAAACTATGATCAAGGCTCAAGACCTAGTTTCTCTTCGAGGCTCTTCATCATCGAGTGCCGCAACCTCCAGCATTAAGCAATAGTTTATGTAGAAATTAAGGAAGAGAGGGAGAGAGGTGAAAAAGGTAAGAAATTAAGAGGGGTGGGGATGGAGAGTGGTTTAGGAAATTTGGCTGATTAGTAGGGTGATATATTAATTATATTATTAACAAAATAATAATTATTTTAATTTAATTATATTAATTATGTTATTACTAAAATACTCTCCAGTTTGGGCGGGAATTTTGGCAATCACTTCTATTATATATATATATATATATATATTTCATCACTTGGTGATAATTCTATTGAGAACTCTATAGTACTTCTTAGAGCATCCTTATCAATTGAGATATTTCACAGTTTTTTTAGGAGTTTTTGTAAGTGTGATTAGGAAAGAGAAAATAGGGTGGGAGAAAAAAATGATTTAAAAAAAATAAACTATGAAATTTGTCAAGCGCCTGCTGTGCGCCAAACGTGCACAGAAAAGATGATTCCTCTTCCCAACACTGCAAATCTACTGTTCCAAGCACCCCAATTTGCAGAAGAACCATTTTCCTCCTCTCTCCACTTTCTCATCCCTCCACCTCACCTATCACTATTCCAATATCTCCTAAATAACCAATGATAGGAATGATTTAAATATTGGGAACATCAAAAGCTGCTTTTATATTAATTTTATGGCTTAAAATTTAAGGGAAATATTGTTCCAGCGAGGGGACCAAATGATTTTGGATGGGATCCTATCTTTTAGCCGGATGAATTTTGATAGAGATGTATTATTGTGTAAAACTGTTGATATGGATTTTAAGTTGTAATCAGTACAGGAATTAAAAAAAATAGGGATTTTAATTAAAATAATATATATATAATCATCTGCTACTGTTTTTAGCTAGGAATGGTAGCGGATGATTTATATAAAAAAAAATACTAACGGTAGCAGATTATTAGACTTTTCGCCACTGTTCCACAATGGTAGCGGAAAGTCAATGACAATTAGTGACTGTCTCATCCGCCACTATTGTACAACAGTGGCGAATGTGTAATTTTGTGTGTGTGTGTGTTATATAATTATAGAGTAAATTGCACTTTTGGTCCTATGACTATAGGGCTCTTGTTAATTGCAACACTTGACTTTAAAAACTAACAAATTAGTCCACTAACTATGCATTTTTTAACAGATTAGGTCCTTCCGGCCAAATCACCAGTCAAATTTGGCCGGAAAAACATAACCCTTTTTAAATATTTTATTTATGAGGGCAAATTGGTCACTTCACTTTATTTCTTCTTCTTCTTCCTTGCAGGTTGCACCTGCTCCATTGTCGCAGCATTTCTCCATTGCTCCATTGCCGCAGCAGTGTTGTAAATCCAAAGACAACACTACTAGATCACAAATCATCAAACAAGCATTTTCAATGAACTCAACTCCAATAATTTTCCAACTGCAAATATATATATATTTCAATGAACTGAACTCTCCTATGGCGGCGGCGACACACTCTCTTGCGGCGGCGGCACACTCTCCTGCGTCGGCGCAGCGGATCTGGACTTGATTCCTTCGAGCATTCACTTGCTCACCTCCTGGAGTAGACTTGGAGGATCTCAATTCCATCTCCGCCGCTCTTTATAATCCCAAGCAGCGCACTGGCACTGTCTCATTGTCTTCCTCGACCGGCGGCGTGCTCCTGCGACTCCTCGAACCAGTCTTTAGTGCGACTTCTGTTTGCCCTGTTTCTATAACCTGCTTGTGCTGGATTGTTTGAGTTAGTTTATGGGGAATTGGGGTAATGAAGTGGGGAATAAATGTGTGGGATTGTTTTCGTCAGACTGCGATTCTCAACCCTAAGAGGCGACCATTGTTTCCGTCCGAAGCTAAGAATGGTTTATATTGTTTCCGGCCAGCAGGGGGCAATGATGAAGAAGAAAGTGACATGAAATGACTTATTTGCCCTCATGATTTAATAATTAAAAATGATTTATGATTTTCCGGCCAAATTTGGCCGGTGATTTGGCCGGAAGGACCTAATCTGTTAAAAAATGCATAGTTAAAGGACTAGTTTGTTAGTTTTTAAAGTCAAGTGTTGCAATTAACAGGACCCCTATAGTCATAGGACCAAAAGTGCAATTTACTCTATAATTATATAACTATATAATGTTAGTGAATTATTTAAATAAATATATTGTTGTACAATAAAGTTTAATAAATGCCTTTAGCATTTAATTGATCTTGCTAGGTTAAGAATAAATGAGAAATTAAGATTTCAATTCTTACTATAAATATTATTTTTAAATTCTAATGCAAAATTACAAACACATATAAACTAATAAACATTTACATAAACTTACGATAGAAGTATAACTAGGGCTGGTGGGTTATACAGGTGGGCTTGCGGGTTACATAGGCCATGAAACCGACTTGTATAACACATGTACCCCTTAGGGTCTTAAACGAGACGACCAATTTGGATCGGATCGGGGAAATATAAAACCTAACGTGCTTAAACAAAGACTAAATGGGCTCAACTCAACAAATCGGGCTTGTTTTTATAGCTCTAAATATGGGTACTAACTTTCAGTTTCCAATTTTAGTTTAGATGGTTCAGCCAGCCCGATTAGCCCAACAACCCGAAGTTTAGGGTTAGGGCCAAACTGAATCGAAAAATCAAATAATAAAATAACTTATTAGCCTGAATCAATTAGCCTGACAACCCGACAGGGCTGGCTCGATTGACATCCCTACTTGCAATTCCATAGAACGGAGTTTTGAGTTATTGAAAATTAGATGGGTTATACTTAGAAGCCCATCATTTATCCTGTTAGAATACATAATCGAAATATATTTGCATGCTGTTTGCTTCATAATTTTATTAGAAATGAGATGAATGTTGATCTTATGGAAGATCAATTGGTACAAGGTAATGAAATACATGAATATGATAATATTACAAAAATAGAGCCTTCAGAAGTTTGGAATAATTGGATGACCGAGTTAGCAAATGACATGTTTAATGAATGGATAACATCTAGAAATTAATGGAGACTATATTTGCTAGTGCAATATCTTTTTTAATGTGGTTTATGAACAATGTTATGTGCTTGAGTTTTGATGAATAATTTATTAATCCACTTTATGGACACTATTATGTAATGTATTTTATTTGTAGTTAAGAGTGACTTCTCCCCCTACATCTGCAACCATTATCTCTCAATGTGCTAAGCAAACAAAAAGAAAATGGACACCCGAAGAAGACATTATATTATTTTCTTGTTTGATCGAAATGCATAATGTAGGGAATATAATTCTGATACAGGATTCATGACATGTTATTTACTAGAGCTTGAAAGAATGATTTTGAAAAAATTACCAAATTCTATCATAAAAGCTAAGCCACATATTGAGAGTAGAATTAAAACTTGAAAAAAGAATGGGGTATTATTCATGATATGGTGCAAGGTAAAGACACTAGTGGATTTGGTTGGAATAAGCAAAAACACATAGTTTATGTTGAAGATGCAATTTGGGAGTCATACTTAATTGTAAGTATTTACTATTTTTTTAATTTAATTTATTCTTATTAATGTATACGTACTAATACTTTATTTTAGATGTTTATTATAGAGTCACAAAGAAGCTACACCTTTTAGAACAATAAGCTTTAGGTTTATAATAAGTTATTTGCAATATATTCTAAAGATCATGCAACTGGAAAAGATGCACAGAGCGCGGATGACATAGTTGAAGAAATACAACCTGAAGAGTAAAATGATATAAGAGTTAACACAAATGATAGTGTTTTTATTGGTTTGGATGATATTGATTTCATGAGTACACAGCCTGAACCACAAAATGATGGAAGAAAAGAAGCAATTCAAGTAAGAGAAAGAGGTCGGACTCATGATGAAGCTATCGAGATATGTGCTGAGAATATGCTTAATGTTGTGAAGCTAATAAGTAATACAATGTCAGAAGTTGATAAGAACTTGTCTGATGGTCTTCAATATGATCATAATATGGATATGTTTCAGAAGCTTGATCGTTCATTAAAAGAGGTTGATTGTTTGACTTATGACGAAATGGACCTTGTTTCGTTAAAGCTCACTAATGTCCGAATAAAGTGATTTTTTTCTCAGTCTTGATCTTGATCAAGATTACAGTGGATAAGAAGATTTCTTGCTCGCAATTAATCATTATTCATATTTACATTTTATGAACATTGCTACTATCATTTGATTGTTTTGAGTATTGTGTTGAAATAACACTTATGTTATTCTTGTTCTGAATATTATTAAATGTTTTCTTTAAAAAATTGTTATTTATGTGAATATTTTGTTTAATAATTTACCCATCATTTTTTTTGCAATATTGTAATTGCTATAGAAATATATTATTTAAAAATCTTATGTAGTAATAATAATAATAATAATAATAATAATAATAATAATAATATTATTATTATTATTATTATTATTATTATATTTTGTATAAAGGTATTTATGTCTTTTAAACATACATTCCATTTCTTTTCTTAAAACCAACCAAACATTGGAATAATATTCATAAAGTCTATTTCTTCAGTGAACCAAACAATGGAATACAAATAATCTTATTCTATTTCATGTCTATGTCATTCGCAATGGAATAGCATTCCTATTCCCAAAAATTCATTATGTGAACCAAAAATGCTGTAAAGGTTTCATTGGTTCTTTACGCACAACACAAGTGTAAATTTGCATATATGCAGATTACTAACATCTGTGTGATACATTAAAAAAAAACTTTTGTTTGAAAGCAGAACCGCAAAAGTCAATATTATTGTAATCTAAGTAAAAGTATTGTTCACTGATTTCATGACTTGAGTTGGCAAAATTTAATGTGAACTATTAGTCAAAACGACATCGTTTCGTTGTATATTAAATTTATTGTTATCGCCTTTCAACACTCTCTGACCTACATATTTTCCTATCATTCTTTGCTTTGTTGTTCAAGTCTCTGTTTCGCTCATTTAATTCACAACTTTCGATCCTTCAATTCAATTTATTATGGATCACATTACTGATATGAACAATCATATGGTTGCCATTGAAGAGTATAATGCTATTCGAAGATTTTATATAGTTTAGATGCAATTCCGATTTCTTTTTTCATATTGTATTTCAAGTTATAGTGTGTATTTTTTGTATTGCTGGTGATGTGGATGTTTTAATTATAGTTGAATCAAGTTCTCCAATTGATTTTGATCATAGCTATGCACTTCCAGGTTGATGCTTAGTGTATTTTTCATCTTTTAAGTTTTGATTGTGAATTAAAAAATATTGCAATACATTCTATTGCAATACATTTATTGGCTACGATAGTAGCACTCCCCGTGTTGTGTTTATGGGTTCTAGTTTACCTTAATTTAATAGAATCATTCTTGCTATTCCGCTGCATAAGTCTTTAATCTATTTAGGGTCTACTGTTAGAAATCGAGGGTGTTACATTATTGGATGAATAACTATATGTTGTTATGAATTCCTCCATATATGTACATACTATACTTTGGAAATGTTTATAAGAAGTGATGAGCTATATTCCTCCATACAAGATTTATGCATATCTATATTATGTTGAAAATGCTTATGAGTAAAAAACACGTTTTGAAATGACTATTATGTTGAGAAGTTATCCTCTGAGAAATGTTATTTTGAAATCCCCCACACTAATATATATATTTCGGAAACATTTCGAAAAAGCATTATGTCATAAGTGACTTATAATATATTATGCTATGTTTTGGAAGGTATTGATTACCATTACCTTGAAGTTTATTAGCCATTACGGCATATGGAAATCATATTGGATTAATAATAATAATAATAATAATAATAATAATAATAATAATAAATTTGAGGTGTTAAAAAAATGGTGGTCATAGTTATTGATTATTTTGGCTTTTAAATTTAAGGTGTTACAAAAATGGTCATTCTCCGATCTCAATAGTATTTTTTTACATATTTACCAATTATAATATATAATTAAGTAATCAACCTAAATATAAACTTGAATAAAATTATCAAATTTATCACAAATAAATAAATTATATACAATATTTTACCTAGACTATTATGAATATATATAAATAGAATAGAATATCTATTACTTGGATCATTTATTTATTTATTATTTTTAAAATGATATTAATATAATTATAACTTTTACCTTGGTAAGTTAGTCTCGTGGGTAATAAAGACTAAAAAAACAGTATTACAAAGGCGAAGTATAAGGAGAAATTAAGTAATCTGTATGCATAATATATTATGAAATGTGTGGTGTTTTGTGTTCATTTTGATGCGGGATTGATGCTTTAGTGATATAATGTTGTTGTGGAAGATATATATAAAGTTGTTCTGTTATCTGTAAATCGAGTTTTACAGGTGTGGATTCAGAAAAGACAGGGTGAGAGGAGGACACTACCTCCCCTCTGTCTTGCTCACGGGACTACCCGCGGGCACGTAGGGCCTGCGGGCTAGTCCCGTGAGAGATAGCAGGCGTGGGGTGACAGGGCTTGAAGCCTTGCCACCCAACGCCGTTGTGCCACAGGGCCGTGGTGGCAGGCTTTGAGGCCTTACTGCCAGCCTTGTGGTACCATTGAGCTCTGATGGCAGGTCTTTGTGTTCTACTATTGGGTCTGACTACCTGATCAACTTTGCGATCCTGGGTAACCTGTGAGGCTTGAGAGGTTGATCCAGCTATTACCTGAGATGTTATGTGTTACCTGTGTAAATCCATTTTTCTGAACTAAAGCATGAAATTCCTATTTACTTATGTATATGAAGTCTGTGAGTTAATGATTGTGTTTGTGAGAAGAGAAGCATATGATGAGATCACTTGGTTATGAAAACTTATTTTGAGAAGAAAAAGGGTTTTAAATTGCTTATACCACCGCTATTTTTTTATGTGAAGAAAGATGTATATTTTTTGAGAACCCGAATGGACAAGATTTGACTCAAATAGACAACCGCTCTGATACCACTTGTTGGTCCCGAAAGGGTGGCGAAAAGTCTAGAGGGAGGGGGGGGGGGGAATAGACTTTTCAAGCAAATTAAAAATTAATAACACTTTAACTAAAGATAATTCCAAGTGAATAAATTCAACTTGAAATGCACAGCGAAATAATGTACGTAAAGTGCTATAATTAAAACTCAGTGATAGAGAGGAGATATATCACATGCAATACGATAGAAATACTTGGAATAGCTCAAATATGATATACAATAAATTTGGCTTGCATGCGGACGTAGGAGATAACAAAAATTGGTAAACCCAGATAAGAGTGAATAGTGATGAATAATGCCTGGGTCTTGAAAATATTATGAATGCAGGAAATTAGCAAAACCAAATAAGCAAGTTGTAGAGATTAGGAATATTAAATGGGTTTGACAAATATGAAGCTTGCAAATCAGTGTGTGTACGTGCAAGCAGATATTATGTGTACAGAGCAAAATATATTTGGGCAGTAAGTAAATGAGAGAGAGATATTTTAAGTGGTTCAGCCAAACCCAGCCTACGTCCACTCTACTCCTTTCACTATCTTCAATCACCCAGATACAATAGTGAACACCAAGTGCCAACCTAGCACTTCTATCTACACCCAGTAGAGATTTGAGTATCTCGCACAAAGCTATACTCCTACACCAACAAGTGTCTCGCACAAAGCTACACTCCCCAGGGTTTTCACAAGTTCCTCTTGTTACTCAGCTCTCTATCTACACTTAGTAGAAATTTTGATACAAGGTAGTAAAAGAAAATATTTTTCTCCCACTCCCAGGAACTAAAAATATGGAATTTTTTTTTTTGGATTTTTCTTGCTTTGCTATTCTCAGATGTATCACACTGCTTTTCTTGCCTTTCACTTGTATATCTCCGTGTCTCTTCTTGCTCAAGTGTCCCGTATTTATAGCTGATGAAAGAATTAATCCGTTAGAAAAAATTAATTCTTTATTGTTGATCTCATGTGCTGATTGTAGTCTCCATGTGGTTTAGGTGGTCTGGTGAGTTGAAACTCCGTTGTTGTATTTCTTCAGACTTTTTCCTCTTTTCTTTGCATCTTCAGATATTCTTGCGTGATTCCTCTTTTCTTTGCATCTTCAGATATTCTTGCGTGATGCTTCCTAATATTTGCGTGATTCCTCTTTTCTTTGCATCTTCAGATATTCTTGCGTGATGCTTCCTGATATTTTGGTCAACAGTCTCTCCTCTCTTCAAAATATACTGTTGGTCCCAAGGGGATGGGGTACAAGTCTAGAGGGGGGGGGNACTTTCAGTTTCCAATTTTAGTTTAGATGGTTCAGCCAGCCCGATTAGCCCAACAACCCGAAGTTTAGGGTTAGGGCCAAACTGAATCGAAAAATCAAATAATAAAATAACTTATTAGCCTGAATCAATTAGCCTGACAACCCGACAGGGCTGGCTCGATTGACATCCCTACTTGCAATTCCATAGAACGGAGTTTTGAGTTATTGAAAATTAGATGGGTTATACTTAGAAGCCCATCATTTATCCTGTTAGAATACATAATCGAAATATATTTGCATGCTGTTTGCTTCATAATTTTATTAGAAATGAGATGAATGTTGATCTTATGGAAGATCAATTGGTACAAGGTAATGAAATACATGAATATGATAATATTACAAAAATAGAGCCTTCAGAAGTTTGGAATAATTGGATGACCGAGTTAGCAAATGACATGTTTAATGAATGGATAACATCTAGAAATTAATGGAGACTATATTTGCTAGTGCAATATCTTTTTTAATGTGGTTTATGAACAATGTTATGTGCTTGAGTTTTGATGAATAATTTATTAATCCACTTTATGGACACTATTATGTAATGTATTTTATTTGTAGTTAAGAGTGACTTCTCCCCCTACATCTGCAACCATTATCTCTCAATGTGCTAAGCAAACAAAAAGAAAATGGACACCCGAAGAAGACATTATATTATTTTCTTGTTTGATCGAAATGCATAATGTAGGGAATATAATTCTGATACAGGATTCATGACATGTTATTTACTAGAGCTTGAAAGAATGATTTTGAAAAAATTACCAAATTCTATCATAAAAGCTAAGCCACATATTGAGAGTAGAATTAAAACTTGAAAAAAGAATGGGGTATTATTCATGATATGGTGCAAGGTAAAGACACTAGTGGATTTGGTTGGAATAAGCAAAAACACATAGTTTATGTTGAAGATGCAATTTGGGAGTCATACTTAATTGTAAGTATTTACTATTTTTTTAATTTAATTTATTCTTATTAATGTATACGTACTAATACTTTATTTTAGATGTTTATTATAGAGTCACAAAGAAGCTACACCTTTTAGAACAATAAGCTTTAGGTTTATAATAAGTTATTTGCAATATATTCTAAAGATCATGCAACTGGAAAAGATGCACAGAGCGCGGATGACATAGTTGAAGAAATACAACCTGAAGAGTAAAATGATATAAGAGTTAACACAAATGATAGTGTTTTTATTGGTTTGGATGATATTGATTTCATGAGTACACAGCCTGAACCACAAAATGATGGAAGAAAAGAAGCAATTCAAGTAAGAGAAAGAGGTCGGACTCATGATGAAGCTATCGAGATATGTGCTGAGAATATGCTTAATGTTGTGAAGCTAATAAGTAATACAATGTCAGAAGTTGATAAGAACTTGTCTGATGGTCTTCAATATGATCATAATATGGATATGTTTCAGAAGCTTGATCGTTCATTAAAAGAGGTTGATTGTTTGACTTATGACGAAATGGACCTTGTTTCGTTAAAGCTCACTAATGTCCGAATAAAGTGATTTTTTTCTCAGTCTTGATCTTGATCAAGATTACAGTGGATAAGAAGATTTCTTGCTCGCAATTAATCATTATTCATATTTACATTTTATGAACATTGCTACTATCATTTGATTGTTTTGAGTATTGTGTTGAAATAACACTTATGTTATTCTTGTTCTGAATATTATTAAATGTTTTCTTTAAAAAATTGTTATTTATGTGAATATTTTGTTTAATAATTTACCCATCATTTTTTTTGCAATATTGTAATTGCTATAGAAATATATTATTTAAAAATCTTATGTAGTAATAATAATAATAATAATAATAATAATAATAATAATAATATTATTATTATTATTATTATTATTATTATATTTTGTATAAAGGTATTTATGTCTTTTAAACATACATTCCATTTCTTTTCTTAAAACCAACCAAACATTGGAATAATATTCATAAAGTCTATTTCTTCAGTGAACCAAACAATGGAATACAAATAATCTTATTCTATTTCATGTCTATGTCATTCGCAATGGAATAGCATTCCTATTCCCAAAAATTCATTATGTGAACCAAAAATGCTGTAAAGGTTTCATTGGTTCTTTACGCACAACACAAGTGTAAATTTGCATATATGCAGATTACTAACATCTGTGTGATACATTAAAAAAAAACTTTTGTTTGAAAGCAGAACCGCAAAAGTCAATATTATTGTAATCTAAGTAAAAGTATTGTTCACTGATTTCATGACTTGAGTTGGCAAAATTTAATGTGAACTATTAGTCAAAACGACATCGTTTCGTTGTATATTAAATTTATTGTTATCGCCTTTCAACACTCTCTGACCTACATATTTTCCTATCATTCTTTGCTTTGTTGTTCAAGTCTCTGTTTCGCTCATTTAATTCACAACTTTCGATCCTTCAATTCAATTTATTATGGATCACATTACTGATATGAACAATCATATGGTTGCCATTGAAGAGTATAATGCTATTCGAAGATTTTATATAGTTTAGATGCAATTCCGATTTCTTTTTTCATATTGTATTTCAAGTTATAGTGTGTATTTTTTGTATTGCTGGTGATGTGGATGTTTTAATTATAGTTGAATCAAGTTCTCCAATTGATTTTGATCATAGCTATGCACTTCCAGGTTGATGCTTAGTGTATTTTTCATCTTTTAAGTTTTGATTGTGAATTAAAAAATATTGCAATACATTCTATTGCAATACATTTATTGGCTACGATAGTAGCACTCCCCGTGTTGTGTTTATGGGTTCTAGTTTACCTTAATTTAATAGAATCATTCTTGCTATTCCGCTGCATAAGTCTTTAATCTATTTAGGGTCTACTGTTAGAAATCGAGGGTGTTACATTATTGGATGAATAACTATATGTTGTTATGAATTCCTCCATATATGTACATACTATACTTTGGAAATGTTTATAAGAAGTGATGAGCTATATTCCTCCATACAAGATTTATGCATATCTATATTATGTTGAAAATGCTTATGAGTAAAAAACACGTTTTGAAATGACTATTATGTTGAGAAGTTATCCTCTGAGAAATGTTATTTTGAAATCCCCCACACTAATATATATATTTCGGAAACATTTCGAAAAAGCATTATGTCATAAGTGACTTATAATATATTATGCTATGTTTTGGAAGGTATTGATTACCATTACCTTGAAGTTTATTAGCCATTACGGCATATGGAAATCATATTGGATTAATAATAATAATAATAATAATAATAATAATAATAATAATAAATTTGAGGTGTTAAAAAAATGGTGGTCATAGTTATTGATTATTTTGGCTTTTAAATTTAAGGTGTTACAAAAATGGTCATTCTCCGATCTCAATAGTATTTTTTTACATATTTACCAATTATAATATATAATTAAGTAATCAACCTAAATATAAACTTGAATAAAATTATCAAATTTATCACAAATAAATAAATTATATACAATATTTTACCTAGACTATTATGAATATATATAAATAGAATAGAATATCTATTACTTGGATCATTTATTTATTTATTATTTTTAAAATGATATTAATATAATTATAACTTTTACCTTGGTAAGTTAGTCTCGTGGGTAATAAAGACTAAAAAAACAGTATTACAAAGGCGAAGTATAAGGAGAAATTAAGTAATCTGTATGCATAATATATTATGAAATGTGTGGTGTTTTGTGTTCATTTTGATGCGGGATTGATGCTTTAGTGATATAATGTTGTTGTGGAAGATATATATAAAGTTGTTCTGTTATCTGTAAATCGAGTTTTACAGGTGTGGATTCAGAAAAGACAGGGTGAGAGGAGGACACTACCTCCCCTCTGTCTTGCTCACGGGACTACCCGCGGGCACGTAGGGCCTGCGGGCTAGTCCCGTGAGAGATAGCAGGCGTGGGGTGACAGGGCTTGAAGCCTTGCCACCCAACGCCGTTGTGCCACAGGGCCGTGGTGGCAGGCTTTGAGGCCTTACTGCCAGCCTTGTGGTACCATTGAGCTCTGATGGCAGGTCTTTGTGTTCTACTATTGGGTCTGACTACCTGATCAACTTTGCGATCCTGGGTAACCTGTGAGGCTTGAGAGGTTGATCCAGCTATTACCTGAGATGTTATGTGTTACCTGTGTAAATCCATTTTTCTGAACTAAAGCATGAAATTCCTATTTACTTATGTATATGAAGTCTGTGAGTTAATGATTGTGTTTGTGAGAAGAGAAGCATATGATGAGATCACTTGGTTATGAAAACTTATTTTGAGAAGAAAAAGGGTTTTAAATTGCTTATACCACCGCTATTTTTTTATGTGAAGAAAGATGTATATTTTTTGAGAACCCGAATGGACAAGATTTGACTCAAATAGACAACCGCTCTGATACCACTTGTTGGTCCCGAAAGGGTGGCGAAAAGTCTAGAGGGAGGGGGGGGGGGGAATAGACTTTTCAAGCAAATTAAAAATTAATAACACTTTAACTAAAGATAATTCCAAGTGAATAAATTCAACTTGAAATGCACAGCGAAATAATGTACGTAAAGTGCTATAATTAAAACTCAGTGATAGAGAGGAGATATATCACATGCAATACGATAGAAATACTTGGAATAGCTCAAATATGATATACAATAAATTTGGCTTGCATGCGGACGTAGGAGATAACAAAAATTGGTAAACCCAGATAAGAGTGAATAGTGATGAATAATGCCTGGGTCTTGAAAATATTATGAATGCAGGAAATTAGCAAAACCAAATAAGCAAGTTGTAGAGATTAGGAATATTAAATGGGTTTGACAAATATGAAGCTTGCAAATCAGTGTGTGTACGTGCAAGCAGATATTATGTGTACAGAGCAAAATATATTTGGGCAGTAAGTAAATGAGAGAGAGATATTTTAAGTGGTTCAGCCAAACCCAGCCTACGTCCACTCTACTCCTTTCACTATCTTCAATCACCCAGATACAATAGTGAACACCAAGTGCCAACCTAGCACTTCTATCTACACCCAGTAGAGATTTGAGTATCTCGCACAAAGCTATACTCCTACACCAACAAGTGTCTCGCACAAAGCTACACTCCCCAGGGTTTTCACAAGTTCCTCTTGTTACTCAGCTCTCTATCTACACTTAGTAGAAATTTTGATACAAGGTAGTAAAAGAAAATATTTTTCTCCCACTCCCAGGAACTAAAAATATGGAATTTTTTTTTTTGGATTTTTCTTGCTTTGCTATTCTCAGATGTATCACACTGCTTTTCTTGCCTTTCACTTGTATATCTCCGTGTCTCTTCTTGCTCAAGTGTCCCGTATTTATAGCTGATGAAAGAATTAATCCGTTAGAAAAAATTAATTCTTTATTGTTGATCTCATGTGCTGATTGTAGTCTCCATGTGGTTTAGGTGGTCTGGTGAGTTGAAACTCCGTTGTTGTATTTCTTCAGACTTTTTCCTCTTTTCTTTGCATCTTCAGATATTCTTGCGTGATTCCTCTTTTCTTTGCATCTTCAGATATTCTTGCGTGATGCTTCCTAATATTTGCGTGATTCCTCTTTTCTTTGCATCTTCAGATATTCTTGCGTGATGCTTCCTGATATTTTGGTCAACAGTCTCTCCTCTCTTCAAAATATACTGTTGGTCCCAAGGGGATGGGGTACAAGTCTAGAGGGGGGGGTGAATAGACTTGTATAAGATTTTGCAAATCTTTTCGACCTCTCGTGTGTATTGAACTTAGGATGTTTAGGTTCGATACCTCACGAGGTGAAGACAAAGTTTTATGCGCAGCGGAAATATTATCCCCTTTTTGGTTAGCACGAGTTTGGGTTAGTTCGAGAGGTGTGATTATATGCAGTGCAATCGAGAAGTTAGCGAGAGATAAAAACAGAAAGTAAATGCAAGAGAGATTTTTAAGTGGTTCGGCCAACCCGCCTACTTCCACTCTTCTTCCAGAAACTCCCTGGAAGGATTGCACTAAAAACTTCCCTTTCTAGTACAATAACGAGCGCTTGAGCTTTGATCACCAAGCCCGCCTCAAGCCTCAGGTTTTTCGCCCCGCTTCCAGTTACTCCACCTCTCGAGCACTTGACCTTTGATCACCAAGCCCGCGTCAAGCCTCAGGTTTCTTTCGCTCGGACAGCAGCCAGGTTACTCCGCCTCTCCTCAGGTTTTTCTCCCCGCTTCCAGTTACTCCACCTCTCGAGCACTTGACCTTTGATCACCAAGCCCGCGTCAAGCCTCAGGTTTCTTTCGCTCGGACAGCAGCCAGGTTACTCCGCCTCTCCTCAGGTTTTTCTCCCCGCTTCCAGTTACTCCACCTCTCGAGCACTTGACCTTTGATCACCAAGCCCGCGTCAAGCCTCAGGTTTCTTTCGCTCGGACAGCAGCCAGGATACTCCACCTCCCTTGCTTAATCCAAAGCAAGACGTTGTTGATAGTCACAGTTGAATGTAACAATCTCCAATCTGACCACAAGCTATCGTTGAATCAACTTTGATGTAGAGCAGCTTTGGTCACCTTCTGGATGTATGACAGTTTAGCTTTGTAACTCTCTTCGAACACTAAGATGTGTTCTCTCGCTGTATTGAATATCAGGATGATATTCCAAGTTAAGCACTTTGCACTGGAACGTTTTTATCAGACACCTCTTGTTAACCTCTTGACCTCTTTCACAACCCCTTTTTCTTCTGTGTCTTTACGTCCTTATATATGAGAGTAGAAGAATAGTTCCGTTGGAGGGAAAACTATTCCGTTTGAAATTGGTCTCCCACGCCGAACATGGGTCTTTGCACAATTTCAGCATTTTTCATGGAGTAGTGGTCTTGTAACTTGAGCCTTTTGTTTTGTAGTGAATATTCCATATTCCACTTTCTTGAGTTCATGCTTCACTTGCTTCTTTTGGATAAAGTTACTCTTTTTATGTTCCCATCATTCCTTGTTTGGGGAATCTGACCACTTCAGGATTGGTGCACTTCTTGACCGTTTGTGGTGGAGGTCTGACGTGTCATCCACTTCCGTCCATTTTGAAACCTCCCGCTCAGCACCTCTTCAATATTTTATCTCCATGATATTCTTCTTCTCCAAACTTAGAGTATTTTATCTGCACATGTTGACTAACATTCAGCCTCTTGGAGAAGTGCCGGTTTATCGAGACCATAAAAGATGTCTCGACCACTTGATGTTTCAATCCCATGTATCGAGAGGTCTATCTCTCGAATATTCTTTACGTCTCGAACTCGATAGGTATATCGAGAGGTCCTTACCTCTCGAACTTGGCTTGTGTCTCGAGACTTAGTTGATGTCTCGTAGACCCTTATTCCTCCAGAGTTGTCTCGTGCCTGCTTCTGATCTATCTGTTTGCTTACAACACGAAAACTTCTAAGTTGTTCAAACAAGTTTACCTTAAGCTTAAATATTTCCCGAGTTGAGCTCAAATTACCCGGTTGTATTTTCGCTCTTAGTTTACTTATCGAACTTACATTGTTTTGCCTATGTATCGAGACTTGGGGATTCTTACTTAACAGTTGGTATCATCAAAACCTATTACATGATGTTCCTAACAATTTCCCCCTTTTTGATGATGCCAACACTTATACTTACTTATATGGCTGATTTGAAAAAGAAAAAGCATTGATTTTATTTTCAGCGCATATGGTAAGTTTGACAACTGATCTACTAAAGCAAGAATAACCAAACTCACGCAACACCCCAACAAAAGATATATATATTATCATAACAGGAGTGTTTTACAGGGCTTTAGCAGAAAAGAGAGAAGATAAAGAACAACATCAAATTCGAATGCATGTAGACATCGAGAGCTTACTGCTTATTCGCTTTCCTCTTCTCGTTTATGGCTGCTCGTGTCTTGTGGAGGTCTTCAAAGTTCACCTGCTCTAGATATTCGTTTGATATATCCAGGTGAAGGTAATTGACAAAGGCTTCACCTATGAAGTTGCCTTCAATCACCCCATCTCTCCACCATTCGATGCATTCCGGAAGAGTGAGACCGCTATGAAGAGCTAAGTCAGTTTTGGTAAGAAGACTTACTATGATTCCATGAAGATATTCGTTTGAGTCTTCTTTGGTCCCTGCCTTGTAGCTCTGTAGGAGTAGCTTGTCTCTCTTCTCTTTGGCTGTTTGTTGTTCTTGTTTCTTTCTTCTGATTTCCTTGTCTTCTTCTCTTCTTTCTCCTATTTCCAGTGAACGCTGGATCCTTAACATATCTGCTCTTTCAGCTTCCTCCATTTGTTTTCTTGTTGACTTTGGAACTTTTGGAGGAGGAGGAGGTCCAGCTGGTTCACTTGCCGCCCTCTTCTTGCTGGTTGAAGTCCCTCCCTGAGTCTTCTTTTCCCCCTTGTTGGCATCATAGCGGAGGGAAAGTAAGGAGGACAAACCGTCGAAGAGTGCATGGATTTGGGCAGGCATTTGGTGCGACAGGTCAGTGAGTATGGTTTGCATCACATCCTGTCGAAGTTCACTTGAGCGTTGGTGGGCTTGAAGTTCTGCTCGTAACTCGGCGAATTCAGTTCTCATCCTTTCAGTCTCTGCTCGAGCTACCGCAGCCTCATCCGCAGCCCTTTGTGCTGCATTCTCAGCCCACACTGCTTGTTCGAGAAGTTCTTCGTGATTGGCTTGGGAGTCACCGGAGCCAGTCACAGGTATTGCAGCGTTTCGAACAACAGCAAGTACATGCTCAAGTTGAGCCATCCTCTGAGATTGATCAGCCATGAATTGACGCACCTCGCCAATGAAAGCTCGTTCGGCCTGTTGATCAAAGTCAGAAGAAGAAGGAGAAGAAGATTGAGTGGTACCTCTAGTCGGAGGGGACTTGGGTGCTTCCAGATTTCCACCCATGACTTGCATTCGTGATTCCACCTCTCGACTGACTTCCTGAGGTTCAGCAGGGACACTGGGATCAGAGCTCGAAGGTAGCTCCATATCAGGTGCTTCCCGGTTTCCACCTGAGGGATGGATCACTTCTTGCTCTTCACCTCTCGAACCTGGAGCCTCAGCTTCAGCTGCTGGTAAGGTAGGATTGGCCAAGGTGGGAGTCTCTGCATCAGATGCTTCCCGGTTTCCATCTGATTGAGGTTCCCCCTCAACACTACCTCTCGAACCAGTGCTGGGAACGTGATCATCTACTGGAGGAGTTGATTCATCGGCAGGTGCTTCCCGGTTTCCACCTTCTTGAACCTCAACTCTCGAACCAGCAGGGTTCTCCTCATTCTGCTCTTGTTGCTCACTTGTTTGCACTTCAGTATGCTCTGGTGAATCTGGAATATCTATTATCTCAGGAGCAACTGGTGCACTCCACCTTTCCCTATTAACCATATCGATGGGAAAGCCTGGGAGTTGGAGCAACAAAATTTCACCCTCTCGAACTGTCTGAGCTTCATCTGTTGCATTCGAGGGTGTGGACTCAGGTGGTGGCAGTAGTAAGACAGAGTTAGGTGCCACCTCATGTGCTTCAGAGGTCTCGGATTCACCTCTCGAAGCTACCTGGTCTTCTAGAGCAGATTCACTCACTTGGGACAAGGGGATTGCTGCAGTTGGAGTAGGAGTGTCAGCATCATCTCGAGCAACCCCAGAGGTCTCTCCTGGACCTCTCGTGTGTTCTACACTTTGTCCCAAGGATATTGCTGTGGCAAGCCTGATATCCTCTCGAAATTGAGCATCTAGTTCAGGATCTTCTTCAGGCTCGGCTTCATCTTCTTGTGCATCAACAGCTATGCCCTTTCCTTTGTCAGATCGACCAAGATTACTCCTGATTACTTGCATCTCATGGGCACGGTTTTGAAGCTCGTCGGCTGGGATTTCAGTGAGATCTAACCAGTTTAGTGCAAATCGTTCCTCAGCCTCCATCTCTGCTGCTCTTGAGATCAATTGATCAAAGGGACCTGTTCTCCAGTTGATCCAGCGAAGTACTCTGGAGAAGTCGTCCAAACTCGATACATTCTCAACACTTTGATTCAATCGAGATGTGATTTCAGCATTCAGCTCATCAGAGTCAGCAGGTAGGATTTCTGTTGCTGATGCACACTCCACAGCTTGTTCAGTTATCTCTCGAACAACCGAGAGATCATGTGTCAACCCATCATTCACAACCCATCATTCAGAAAAGCTTGCACTGGGTTCCTGACCATCAGCAGCCACCACACAGTCTAGATCTTCAGCTGCTGGAATATCTACCTCTCGAACCACCTGTCGTGGTTCCTCAACAATACCCTGTACTGGATCACTGATCCCAGTACCTTCAACTTCTCGAGCCTCCTCTTGAGGCAAACCAACAGATTCATCAACATCCTCAGCACCATCAACAGCAAGTATATCAACACTTAAAGTTCCTGACAGGGACTTGGTAGGGGGCACTCTCTCAACCTCAGTGGCCAGTGTAGCCTGAGGTTCCCCCTGGGCTTGTGCCCTGTCCTCAAATGGTACTTGTATAACGGACGGTGTCACCTCTCGAACCTGGGTGACAGCAGCAGTCTTGGTCCTCTTGGCCTTCCTTTTCAATTCAACCCTCTTGACTGGGGTGTCCAAAAGCTCGTCATCAGAGCGCTTCTCCTTAGCTGGGGCTTTCCTTTTGCCCCTTCCCTTAGGCTTTGAGGGTGAAGATGCATCCTTAGCACCTTTTGCCTTAGCTTGAGGTTTCGTTCTACCCATATAGGTATTTCGATGAACCTCTCGCCCTTCCCTCAGTTCGAAGCCCTTCAGTCTCAATAGAAATTGAACAACAAAGCCAAAACCAACCTTTTTGTAGATTGTCAGGTCGGAGTTGGAAACTGAGCTCTGCACTTGGTGTTTGAGGCAGTCGAAGATGATGTGAGCCCAGTCCAACTTGTTGTTGTTCCAGATGGCGTGGAGGATTTTCAGAGTGTCCAGATTGACTTCGTCTGTTCCGGACACCTTGCCGAGGATGAATTTTATGATGAGCTCGGCGGCTAGGGCAAACCTCTCCTTCAAATGAAATCTGCGGAGGGCAGAGGATGCTCTGGGTGGTGCAGTCTCCAATCGGATTTTGTCCCAAAACTCCTGCTTATCCATGTTGTAGTCCGATAGGTGCTTGACTGCCTCCTCCGACGTAGCAAAGTCGAATGCTGCTCGTAAATCACCCACAGAGATTGTTATGTCTATTTCGTTGAAGCGGCTTTCAATCTTGCCCTTCGTGACCTTGGCATGAGCGAACCATTCTGTGTAGTCGAGGTCATGAATGGTTCGGTAGTCATGCGTCATGTACCGCATTAGTCCTGCCTTCTCAAATTTCTTCAAGACTCTCTCCGCCATTGTTGGATTTGGCGAGTGGGTGATGAAGCCATCTTTGTCAAGGATGCTTCCCCCTTTCGAAGGTGAATGATCTTCCTCATGAGTTTAAGGATCTTCCCCCTGAGTGATTGATCCCTAAACCTCCTTATTCTTCCGTCTTGATCTGGTCGCCATTGAAGAAAGTTTGTGTGTTTTGGAGGGAATGTGTACAGCGTCTAAGGATTTGGGGATTTTGGGTATATGGTTTTGAGTTTGAATCCGGGTAAAGAAGAAGGATTTTGCTTTTATATTAGGCGGATTCGGGTTGGATATATGGGTAGGGTTGAGAGTTTGACCCGTGGAAGGATCCCGGTTGATTTAAAAGATGTGAGAAGTCAGAAATACCCCTGATAACGGTCAGCTTATAAGGTATTTTGGTAAGGGTATTTCGGTAAAGTATAGAACGGTTTAAGCTTTGAGACAGTGGAGTATTGATATTTTAAAATAAGCATGCTCCCACTAATCAAGATAATGCCCTTAAGTGCGAAAAACCGTCAGTAACCGATGACCACGTGGCTAGCATTTATGTCCAAAGATAGCCGTTCCACCTCATATATCCGTTGAGCTTATCAAATTCACCTTTCGAAGGTGAATGATCTTCCTCATGAGTTTAAGGATCTTCCCCCTGAGTGATTGATCCCTAAACCTCCTTATTCTTCCGTCTTGATCTGGTTAAGGATCTTCCCCCTGAGTGATTGATCCCTAACCCTCCTTATTCCTCCATCTTGATCTGGTTAGGGATCTTCCCTTTGATCCCTAACCCTCCTTATTCCTCCTTTCAGAGATATCAGTTTGTTATCTTTCGAAGTGACCTCTCGAACTACCCTTCTTCGAGACATAATGTATGTAGACAAACTGATCGGGTGACCTCTCGAACTACCTTTCGAACACAGATTGCGAGAGAAACAAGTTTGATTCATTTAAAAGATATCACTTGGAACATATCCTTAAGTTCATTTAGTGATTTCCAGATACATTACATATGAATCAATATCCTATTAAATTCCCTAGAAACTTTTGTTTGGCCTTGGTCAGCCTAATAGGAATCTATCGTTAAGGCAGGAACTAGCCATCTAAAGTCCTATTTGTCTAATAACAGAACTGGGGGTGGCTATTCCCTTTTCTTGTTCTTCTCTCCGGAGCTGCTTACTATAGTTGGGAGTGACCATCTTCATCGCTAATCCTCTTAGTGTCTTTGGATTATTTATGATCACCCCTTTGACTGCTGCTGACCTCAGAAATTCCCATCTGGTCTTCCTCTCTTTTTCCCTTGGTTCTCCATTTGGTTGAGGAAGGCCCTTTTCCAGAATGTGCAGCAGTAGGAGTCCCTCTTGTGCAAGACTCTCTTCCCGATTCCAGTATCCCATCGTTGTGGATTTCCTCGTATTTGGGGATCCATTCACCTTGGATGGGAATAGGATACTTGCTTGGATTATCAGGAAGCTCCGTAATCTGTTCACCCTTCGTTGATTCTGGATAGTTTTCTCCTTGAAAATCTTTGGACTTGACTGCCGGTTTCTTTCCTCTATAAAAGAATGGAACATCATCTTTTCCTTTCTTTTTCTCCATGGGAAGTTGATGGTATGAACTTCTGAAAGAAACCCTCTTATTTATAGCCCAATAGGGTTACCACTTTTGAGTCACGGGATGCAATATGAATGACCGTTCAATGCTTGTGTAACTCCAAAGCTGCCATAAAGTTGGTGAAACCGCCCCTCACATGCGAAACAGTTCATGGCACTAAATACAAGAAGATAAGATTTGACCATTCATTCCAATTCTATCATTCCCAATTCTAACCTTAGTTGAGAGAATCTATTTTCACATAACGCTTTTGTGAAAATATCTGCTAGTTGCTCCTCCGTTGCAACATATTCCAAAGTGATGTCCTTTTTCTCAACGTGGTCTCGGATGAAGTGATACTTAATATCAATATGCTTTGTTCTGGAGTGTAACACTGGGTTGTGGGTGATGGCAATAGCACTTGTATTGTCACACATAATTTTAACCTCCTTACACTCAACACCATAATCCATTAGCTGTTGCTTCATCCATAAGATCTGAGCACAACAACTTCCAGCTGCTACATATTCTGCCTCAGCAGTGCTTGTAGCTATCGAATGTTGTTTCTTGCTAAACCATGAGACAAGTCTTCCACCTAGAAACTGACGTGTCCCTGATGTGCTCTTTCGATCTATCTTACAACCGGCAAAGTCCGCATCTGAATAACCCATAAGTTCGAAAGATCCACCTTTCGAATACCAGAGCCCAACACTCTGCGTACCCTTTAGATATCTAAGAATCTTTTTGGATGCATTTAGGTGACTTTCCTTAGGACTTGCCTGAAATCTAGCACATACACCTACTGCAAAGGATATGTCTGGTCTACTTGCAGTTAAATAAAGAAGAGATCCGATGATACCTCGATAAGTGGTTTGATCGACCTCTCGACCTTCGCTGTCGACATCGATACGTAGAGAGGTTCCCATAGGTACTTTGACTGAGGATTTCCCTTCTATGTTGTATTTCCTGAGCAGATCCTTGGTGTATTTCTCCTGGTTGATGAAGATACCTTCCTTAAGCTGTCTCACTTGTAGTCCAAGGAAGTAGTTGAGCTCTCCCATCATGCTCATCTCGAACTTTCCTTTCATCAAACTGGAGAACTTCTCGCACAAGTCTGGATTGGTGCTACCAAAAATGATATCGTCCACATAGATTTGCACCAATAAGATGTGATCCCCATCCTTAATCCTAAACAATGTTTTGTCCACTAGGCCTTTGGTGAACCCACACTGAAGTAGAAAAGAGGATAAGGTATCGTACCAAGCTCTTGGAGCTTGTTTTAAGCCGTAGAGTGCCTTCTTCAACTTGTATACTTTGTCAGCTCCTACGTCCTTCAAGAAACCCGGAGGTTGTTCAACGTACACCTCTTCTTCGAGAAGTCCGTTCAGAAAAGCGCTCTTGACATCCATTTGATATACCTTAAAGTCTTTGAAGGCGGCATATGCGAGAAAGATGCGTATGGCTTCGAGACGTGCCACTGGAGCGAAGGTTTCATCAAAATCTATCCCTTCCTCCTGGCAATAACCTTTGACAACAAGTCTGGCCTTGTTCCTAACGATAACTCCATCCTCATTCATCTTGTTTCTGAAAACCCACTTTGTACCAATGACTTTCTGATGATGAGGTCTCGGAACTAGTTCCCAAACGTCGTTCCTCTCGAACTGATGAAGTTCCTCTTGCATTGCTTGCACCCAATCTGCGTCGCTTAGAAGTTCCTCTTGCATTGCTTGCACCCAATCTGCGTCGCTTAGAGCTTCCTCTTGCATTGCTTGCACCCAATCTGCGTCGCTTAGAGCCTCCTCTTGCATTGCTTGCACCCAATCTGCGTCGCTTAGAGCCTTATCGATCACCTTAGGCTCTATTTGAGATAGAAAACAAGCAAACATGCTTTCTCTGTAAGCTGATCTGGTTCGAACTCTGTCACGTACATCTCCGATCACTTGATCAGCAGGGTGACTTCTCAGCCATCTTAGGTCGGGTTGCGGCTCCTCAGTTGATACTTCCATTGAAGGTTGAGATATGGGTTGAACATCTATGATCTGGTTTTGATCAACTGAGTCAGGCGCTTTCTTCTTGGTAGACTCTTCATCATTTGATTCTGACTGGAGTTCTGCTACGTCTCGAACTATCGACTGCTTGTCTTCGAGAGGTAAGTTTGATCTCTCGATAGACTCTGGCTGATCTTCCTCAGCAGCTTCCGTTGTCTTTGATGGTTGATCTGTTGATGCCCTTTCATCAAAGGTAACATGTATGGACTCTTCAACCACCAAACTCCGCTTGTTGAAGACTCTGAGTGCTTTGCTTGTCGATGAGTATCCCAGAAATACTCCATCATCTGCCTTTTCTTCAAAAGTTCTTCGTTGACTCTTCCCATTGTTGTGAATATAGCATTTGCACCCGAATGAGTGGAAGTGGCTTACATTCGGTTTTCTTCCATTCCACAACTCATATGGAGTCTTTCCAACTCCTTTTCCTATCAAGGACCGATTTTGGGTATAGCACGCTGTGTTGATTGCTTCTGCCCAAAATCCTTGTGATATGTTGGCTTGCGAGAGCATGGTCCTTGCGGCTTCTTTGAGAGTTCTGTTCCTTCTTTCAGCAACCCCGTTTTGTTGATGTGTTCGAGCAGCTGATAGTTGATGATGAATTCCGTTCTCGTTGCAGTAGCTCTCGATTACTTGATTAACGAACTCTCCACCTTGATCTGACCGGATNGACTGCGATTCTCAACCCTAAGAGGCGACCATTGTTTCCGTCCGAAGCTAAGAATGGTTTATATTGTTTCCGGCCAGCAGGGGGCAATGATGAAGAAGAAAGTGACATGAAATGACTTATTTGCCCTCATGATTTAATAATTAAAAATGATTTATGATTTTCCGGCCAAATTTGGCCGGTGATTTGGCCGGAAGGACCTAATCTGTTAAAAAATGCATAGTTAAAGGACTAGTTTGTTAGTTTTTAAAGTCAAGTGTTGCAATTAACAGGACCCCTATAGTCATAGGACCAAAAGTGCAATTTACTCTATAATTATATAACTATATAATGTTAGTGAATTATTTAAATAAATATATTGTTGTACAATAAAGTTTAATAAATGCCTTTAGCATTTAATTGATCTTGCTAGGTTAAGAATAAATGAGAAATTAAGATTTCAATTCTTACTATAAATATTATTTTTAAATTCTAATGCAAAATTACAAACACATATAAACTAATAAACATTTACATAAACTTACGATAGAAGTATAACTAGGGCTGGTGGGTTATACAGGTGGGCTTGCGGGTTACATAGGCCATGAAACCGACTTGTATAACACATGTACCCCTTAGGGTCTTAAACGAGACGACCAATTTGGATCGGATCGGGGAAATATAAAACCTAACGTGCTTAAACAAAGACTAAATGGGCTCAACTCAACAAATCGGGCTTGTTTTTATAGCTCTAAATATGGGTACTAACTTTCAGTTTCCAATTTTAGTTTAGATGGTTCAGCCAGCCCGATTAGCCCAACAACCCGAAGTTTAGGGTTAGGGCCAAACTGAATCGAAAAATCAAATAATAAAATAACTTATTAGCCTGAATCAATTAGCCTGACAACCCGACAGGGCTGGCTCGATTGACATCCCTACTTGCAATTCCATAGAACGGAGTTTTGAGTTATTGAAAATTAGATGGGTTATACTTAGAAGCCCATCATTTATCCTGTTAGAATACATAATCGAAATATATTTGCATGCTGTTTGCTTCATAATTTTATTAGAAATGAGATGAATGTTGATCTTATGGAAGATCAATTGGTACAAGGTAATGAAATACATGAATATGATAATATTACAAAAATAGAGCCTTCAGAAGTTTGGAATAATTGGATGACCGAGTTAGCAAATGACATGTTTAATGAATGGATAACATCTAGAAATTAATGGAGACTATATTTGCTAGTGCAATATCTTTTTTAATGTGGTTTATGAACAATGTTATGTGCTTGAGTTTTGATGAATAATTTATTAATCCACTTTATGGACACTATTATGTAATGTATTTTATTTGTAGTTAAGAGTGACTTCTCCCCCTACATCTGCAACCATTATCTCTCAATGTGCTAAGCAAACAAAAAGAAAATGGACACCCGAAGAAGACATTATATTATTTTCTTGTTTGATCGAAATGCATAATGTAGGGAATATAATTCTGATACAGGATTCATGACATGTTATTTACTAGAGCTTGAAAGAATGATTTTGAAAAAATTACCAAATTCTATCATAAAAGCTAAGCCACATATTGAGAGTAGAATTAAAACTTGAAAAAAGAATGGGGTATTATTCATGATATGGTGCAAGGTAAAGACACTAGTGGATTTGGTTGGAATAAGCAAAAACACATAGTTTATGTTGAAGATGCAATTTGGGAGTCATACTTAATTGTAAGTATTTACTATTTTTTTAATTTAATTTATTCTTATTAATGTATACGTACTAATACTTTATTTTAGATGTTTATTATAGAGTCACAAAGAAGCTACACCTTTTAGAACAATAAGCTTTAGGTTTATAATAAGTTATTTGCAATATATTCTAAAGATCATGCAACTGGAAAAGATGCACAGAGCGCGGATGACATAGTTGAAGAAATACAACCTGAAGAGTAAAATGATATAAGAGTTAACACAAATGATAGTGTTTTTATTGGTTTGGATGATATTGATTTCATGAGTACACAGCCTGAACCACAAAATGATGGAAGAAAAGAAGCAATTCAAGTAAGAGAAAGAGGTCGGACTCATGATGAAGCTATCGAGATATGTGCTGAGAATATGCTTAATGTTGTGAAGCTAATAAGTAATACAATGTCAGAAGTTGATAAGAACTTGTCTGATGGTCTTCAATATGATCATAATATGGATATGTTTCAGAAGCTTGATCGTTCATTAAAAGAGGTTGATTGTTTGACTTATGACGAAATGGACCTTGTTTCGTTAAAGCTCACTAATGTCCGAATAAAGTGATTTTTTTCTCAGTCTTGATCTTGATCAAGATTACAGTGGATAAGAAGATTTCTTGCTCGCAATTAATCATTATTCATATTTACATTTTATGAACATTGCTACTATCATTTGATTGTTTTGAGTATTGTGTTGAAATAACACTTATGTTATTCTTGTTCTGAATATTATTAAATGTTTTCTTTAAAAAATTGTTATTTATGTGAATATTTTGTTTAATAATTTACCCATCATTTTTTTTGCAATATTGTAATTGCTATAGAAATATATTATTTAAAAATCTTATGTAGTAATAATAATAATAATAATAATAATAATAATAATAATAATATTATTATTATTATTATTATTATTATTATATTTTGTATAAAGGTATTTATGTCTTTTAAACATACATTCCATTTCTTTTCTTAAAACCAACCAAACATTGGAATAATATTCATAAAGTCTATTTCTTCAGTGAACCAAACAATGGAATACAAATAATCTTATTCTATTTCATGTCTATGTCATTCGCAATGGAATAGCATTCCTATTCCCAAAAATTCATTATGTGAACCAAAAATGCTGTAAAGGTTTCATTGGTTCTTTACGCACAACACAAGTGTAAATTTGCATATATGCAGATTACTAACATCTGTGTGATACATTAAAAAAAAACTTTTGTTTGAAAGCAGAACCGCAAAAGTCAATATTATTGTAATCTAAGTAAAAGTATTGTTCACTGATTTCATGACTTGAGTTGGCAAAATTTAATGTGAACTATTAGTCAAAACGACATCGTTTCGTTGTATATTAAATTTATTGTTATCGCCTTTCAACACTCTCTGACCTACATATTTTCCTATCATTCTTTGCTTTGTTGTTCAAGTCTCTGTTTCGCTCATTTAATTCACAACTTTCGATCCTTCAATTCAATTTATTATGGATCACATTACTGATATGAACAATCATATGGTTGCCATTGAAGAGTATAATGCTATTCGAAGATTTTATATAGTTTAGATGCAATTCCGATTTCTTTTTTCATATTGTATTTCAAGTTATAGTGTGTATTTTTTGTATTGCTGGTGATGTGGATGTTTTAATTATAGTTGAATCAAGTTCTCCAATTGATTTTGATCATAGCTATGCACTTCCAGGTTGATGCTTAGTGTATTTTTCATCTTTTAAGTTTTGATTGTGAATTAAAAAATATTGCAATACATTCTATTGCAATACATTTATTGGCTACGATAGTAGCACTCCCCGTGTTGTGTTTATGGGTTCTAGTTTACCTTAATTTAATAGAATCATTCTTGCTATTCCGCTGCATAAGTCTTTAATCTATTTAGGGTCTACTGTTAGAAATCGAGGGTGTTACATTATTGGATGAATAACTATATGTTGTTATGAATTCCTCCATATATGTACATACTATACTTTGGAAATGTTTATAAGAAGTGATGAGCTATATTCCTCCATACAAGATTTATGCATATCTATATTATGTTGAAAATGCTTATGAGTAAAAAACACGTTTTGAAATGACTATTATGTTGAGAAGTTATCCTCTGAGAAATGTTATTTTGAAATCCCCCACACTAATATATATATTTCGGAAACATTTCGAAAAAGCATTATGTCATAAGTGACTTATAATATATTATGCTATGTTTTGGAAGGTATTGATTACCATTACCTTGAAGTTTATTAGCCATTACGGCATATGGAAATCATATTGGATTAATAATAATAATAATAATAATAATAATAATAATAATAATAAATTTGAGGTGTTAAAAAAATGGTGGTCATAGTTATTGATTATTTTGGCTTTTAAATTTAAGGTGTTACAAAAATGGTCATTCTCCGATCTCAATAGTATTTTTTTACATATTTACCAATTATAATATATAATTAAGTAATCAACCTAAATATAAACTTGAATAAAATTATCAAATTTATCACAAATAAATAAATTATATACAATATTTTACCTAGACTATTATGAATATATATAAATAGAATAGAATATCTATTACTTGGATCATTTATTTATTTATTATTTTTAAAATGATATTAATATAATTATAACTTTTACCTTGGTAAGTTAGTCTCGTGGGTAATAAAGACTAAAAAAACAGTATTACAAAGGCGAAGTATAAGGAGAAATTAAGTAATCTGTATGCATAATATATTATGAAATGTGTGGTGTTTTGTGTTCATTTTGATGCGGGATTGATGCTTTAGTGATATAATGTTGTTGTGGAAGATATATATAAAGTTGTTCTGTTATCTGTAAATCGAGTTTTACAGGTGTGGATTCAGAAAAGACAGGGTGAGAGGAGGACACTACCTCCCCTCTGTCTTGCTCACGGGACTACCCGCGGGCACGTAGGGCCTGCGGGCTAGTCCCGTGAGAGATAGCAGGCGTGGGGTGACAGGGCTTGAAGCCTTGCCACCCAACGCCGTTGTGCCACAGGGCCGTGGTGGCAGGCTTTGAGGCCTTACTGCCAGCCTTGTGGTACCATTGAGCTCTGATGGCAGGTCTTTGTGTTCTACTATTGGGTCTGACTACCTGATCAACTTTGCGATCCTGGGTAACCTGTGAGGCTTGAGAGGTTGATCCAGCTATTACCTGAGATGTTATGTGTTACCTGTGTAAATCCATTTTTCTGAACTAAAGCATGAAATTCCTATTTACTTATGTATATGAAGTCTGTGAGTTAATGATTGTGTTTGTGAGAAGAGAAGCATATGATGAGATCACTTGGTTATGAAAACTTATTTTGAGAAGAAAAAGGGTTTTAAATTGCTTATACCACCGCTATTTTTTTATGTGAAGAAAGATGTATATTTTTTGAGAACCCGAATGGACAAGATTTGACTCAAATAGACAACCGCTCTGATACCACTTGTTGGTCCCGAAAGGGTGGCGAAAAGTCTAGAGGGAGGGGGGGGGGTGAATAGACTTTTCAAGCAAATTAAAAATTAATAACACTTTAACTAAAGATAATTCCAAGTGAATAAATTCAACTTGAAATGCACAGCGAAATAATGTACGTAAAGTGCTATAATTAAAACTCAGTGATAGAGAGGAGATATATCACATGCAATACGATAGAAATACTTGGAATAGCTCAAATATGATATACAATAAATTTGGCTTGCATGCGGACGTAGGAGATAACAAAAATTGGTAAACCCAGATAAGAGTGAATAGTGATGAATAATGCCTGGGTCTTGAAAATATTATGAATGCAGGAAATTAGCAAAACCAAATAAGCAAGTTGTAGAGATTAGGAATATTAAATGGGTTTGACAAATATGAAGCTTGCAAATCAGTGTGTGTACGTGCAAGCAGATATTATGTGTACAGAGCAAAATATATTTGGGCAGTAAGTAAATGAGAGAGAGATATTTTAAGTGGTTCAGCCAAACCCAGCCTACGTCCACTCTACTCCTTTCACTATCTTCAATCACCCAGATACAATAGTGAACACCAAGTGCCAACCTAGCACTTCTATCTACACCCAGTAGAGATTTGAGTATCTCGCACAAAGCTATACTCCTACACCAACAAGTGTCTCGCACAAAGCTACACTCCCCAGGGTTTTCACAAGTTCCTCTTGTTACTCAGCTCTCTATCTACACTTAGTAGAAATTTTGATACAAGGTAGTAAAAGAAAATATTTTTCTCCCACTCCCAGGAACTAAAAATATGGAATTTTTTTTTTTGGATTTTTCTTGCTTTGCTATTCTCAGATGTATCACACTGCTTTTCTTGCCTTTCACTTGTATATCTCCGTGTCTCTTCTTGCTCAAGTGTCCCGTATTTATAGCTGATGAAAGAATTAATCCGTTAGAAAAAATTAATTCTTTATTGTTGATCTCATGTGCTGATTGTAGTCTCCATGTGGTTTAGGTGGTCTGGTGAGTTGAAACTCCGTTGTTGTATTTCTTCAGACTTTTTCCTCTTTTCTTTGCATCTTCAGATATTCTTGCGTGAT
>NC_044919.1:18586898-18616828 GCF_003576645.1 Ipomoea triloba | reverse complement strand
TCGAACTTCTTCATGGCCACGGTGAGCTTGTTTTCCTTTTCCTGTTCGTCACCTTCACCAATTAACATCAAAGTATCTCATACCTCTTTTGCCGTTTTGCACTTCCTCACTTTTGGGAAGATGGTTTCGTCTATAGCTCTGAAGAGAATATCCTTGGCAATATTGTCCAGGTTGTTTCTCTTCCTATCATCACTGGTCCATTCTTCCCTAGGTTTTGGGATGTACTTTGGTGTTTCTTGGGTTTGAACTGCAGCAGTATTAACCATTAGGATCTTGACTGGTCCAGAAGTTATAACCTCGGCCATCTCATCATGGAGGGCTGATAAGTACGCAAGCATGCGTGTTTTCCAGTCGTCAAACCTGCTAAGATCAAAGAGAAGATGTCTCGACAACATGCTGTCCATATTGAAAAATTATCTCGTGCTTTGAAAATATTTAAGAAGATTTTTCAAAGAAGGATCTCTAGGCAATATAAACAAAGGTTTATATCGATCAGAGAACTCGCTCTGATACCAATTGTTGGTCCCAAGGGGATGGGGTACAAGTCTAGAGGGGGGGGGGTATAGACTTGTATAAGATTTTGCAAATCTTTTCAACCTCTCGTGTGTATTGAACTTAGGATGTTTAGGTTCGATACCTCACGAGGTGAAGACAAAGTTTTATGCGCAGCGGAAAGTTATCCCCTTTTGGTTAGCACGAGGTTAGTTCGAGAGGTGTGATTATATGCAGTGTAATCGAGAAGTTAGCGAGAGATAAAAACAGAAAGTAAATGCAAGAGAGATTTTTAAGTGGTTCGGCCAACCCGCCTACTTCCACTCTTCTTCCAGAAACTCCCTGGAAGGATTGCACTAAAAACTTCCCTTTCTAGTACAATAACGAGCGCTTGAGCTTTGATCACCAAGCCCGCCTCAAGCCTCAGGTTTTTCGCCCCGCTTCCAGTTACTCCACCTCTCGAGCACTTGACCTTTGATCACCAAGCCCGCGTCAAGCCTCAGGTTTCTTTCGCTCGGACAGCAGCCAGGATACTCCACCTCCCTTGCTTAATCCAAAGCAAGACGTTGTTGATAGTCACAGTTGAATGTAACAATCTCCAATCTGACCACAAGCTATCGTTGAATCAACTTTGATGTAGAGCAGCTTTGGTCACCTTCTGGATGTATGACAGTTTAGCTTTGTAACTCTCTTCGAACACTAAGATGTGTTCTCTCGCTGTATTGAATATCAGGATGATATTCCAAGTTAAGCACTTTGCACTGGAACGCTTTTATCAGACACCTCTTGTTAACCTCTTGACCTCTTTCACAACCCCCTGTTTCTTCTGTGTCTTTACGTCCTTATATATGAGAGTAGAAGAATAGTTCCGTTGGAGGGAAAACTATTCCGTTTGAAATTGGTCTCCCACGCCGAACATGGGTCTTTGCACAATTTCAGCATTTTTCATGGAGTAGTGGTCTTGTAACTTGAGCCTTTTGTTTTGTAGTGAATATTCCATATTCCACTTTCTTGAGTTCATGCTTCACTTGCTTCTTTTGGATAAAGTTACTCTTTTTATGTTCCCATCATTCCTTGTTTGGGGAATCTGACCACTTCAGGATTGGTGCACTTCTTGACCGTTTGTGGTGGAGGTCTGACGTGTCATCCACTTCCGTCCATTTTGAAACCTCCCGCTCAGCACCTCTTCAATATTTTATCTCCATGATATTCTTCTTCTCCAAACTTAGAGTATTTTATCTGCACATGTTGACTAACATTCAGCCTCTTGGAGAAGTGCCGGTTTATCGAGACCATAAAAGATGTCTCGACCACTTGATGTTTCAATCCCATGTATCGAGAGGTCTATCTCTCGAATATTCTTTACGTCTCGAACTCGATAGGTATATCGAGAGGTCCTTACCTCTCGAACTTGGCTTGTGTCTCGAGACTTAGTTGATGTCTCGTAGACCCTTATTCCTCCAGAGTTGTCTCGTGCCTGCTTCTGATCTATCTGTTTGCTTACAACACGAAAACTTCTAAGTTGTTCAAACAAGTTTACCTTAAGCTTAAATATTTCCCGAGTTGAGCTCAAATTACCCGGTTGTATTTTCGCTCTTAGTTTAATTATCGAACTTACATTGTTTTGCCTATGTATCGAGACTTGGGGATTCTTACTTAACAGTTGGTATCATCAAAACCTATTACATGATGTTCCTAACATATACAGATCATCAAAAGGTCAGCCTCCGCTTCTTGCTGGCGAATGATACTTTAATTTAGTAGTACTGTCATCAAACTACAATGTGTATAAAATGAAACTTAATATTGAGAGGGATTGTTGAATGAACCATAACGGAATTTGTTGTCTACCATTATATATATATACACACACACACACACACACACACAGACACCTATTTTTCAGGGTTGAGTGGTTTATACTAAGCATTTATGCTAACGGGTTTGTTTTGTACTCGTTTTGTTAACCCCTTTCAAGTTTGGATTAATGCATGATGAGAGTTCGATTAGAGGCTTCTGACTTGATAGTATTTCTTGCTTTGGTTGACCTTTGTAGTAGCCCATTTGAGATTAATATTGTTTGATGGTGTTATGACCTCTTAGACTTATGATTGTAGACTTGAATAGATATTATTAATGATTAATTCTTAGATTGCCATGTATCGTATAATGTTTATGGATTATTGTCGTAGTCATATGTTGAGTTGTGGAGTATTTGATGAAAAGACATTTGGGCATGTTGAACCCGTTCTGTTTGATATTTAGAATGTTGGGATCTTAGTAGTTTAGCCAAGCAGTTATCCAAGTGAGGATGGCTACAGCGGTAGCACTCCTCGTGTTGTGTTTATGGGTTCTAGTTTACCTAAATTTAATAGAATCATTCTTGCTATTCCGCTGCATAAGTCTTTAATCTATTTAGGCTCTACTGTTAGAAATTGGGGTGTTACATTATTGGATGAATAACTATATGTTGTTATGAATTCCTCCATACATATGTACATACTATACTTTGGAAATGTTTACAAGAAGTGATGAGCTATATTCCTCCGTACGAGATTTATACATAATTTATACATATCTATATTATGTTGAAAATGCTTATGAGTAAAGAACACGTTTTGAAATGACTATTATGTTGAGAAGTTATCCGGTGAGAAATGTTATTTTGAAATCCTCCACACTAATGTATATATTTTGGAAACATTTTGAAAAAACATTATGCCATAAGTAGCTTATAATATATTATGTTATGTTTTGGAAGGTATTGATTACCATTACCTTGAAGTTTATTAGCCATTACGACATATGGAAATCATATTGGAATAATGTGTATTATGACTATAGTGGTATTTATATTAACTTGGGCAACTATCTTGGGTTATATTAACTTGGGCAACTATCTTGGGTTATGTGTTTATATATTTGATAAACCTCTATCTATTGTGTCAAGTGAAACTCTTTTGCAAAGTTGAGTTAAAGTGGGGTTATTGTTACTTGGTGTGTGGCTAAAGTCTCAATCGTGTTTTTTTTAACACTATACTTTTGGTTCGATGTGCGTACTGTTTTAATATCAAATGGTCTCCTCTATTTTGGAAAAACTTCCCGATCTGGTGTGATTTGTGCTTGTAGAGTCTCTCTGCCATTTTGAAGAACCTCTTAGCTGGTCAAGTGTTGACCTTGAAGTGTTTTGAAAACTCTTTGGAAACTGTTCTCTCAACTCTTTTCTAAAATATGGTCTAGTCAAGTTTCAAAACTTATTTACAAAGTATATCTATTTTCAAACTACAAATATAATTATTTTACAGGGTGTATTCACTAGTACAAAATTGATCATATAAGCATCAATTTACAGTACACTTGTTTACAGGTGTAGTGGATTCTAAAAAAATAAAATAAAAAATAAAAAATTATTAGGAAACTTTACTCGGCACCCGCAGGGAGTAGGTGTCGCGTAAAGTAAATTAATAAAATAATATTTTACTTTATGCGGCACCTAGTCTCTGTAGGTGCCGCGTAAAGTGAATTAATATAATATTAATTTACTTTACGCAGCACCTGTTCCTATAGGTGTCGCGTAAAGTCGACCAGAAAATGACAAAATAGCCGAAACAAAACAGATCTGCGCAAAACGAAGACCAAATTTTTTTGAAAACGCCATTGGAACACATCTGTGCGGTCGACGCCACTGCTGTGAACGACGAAACGCCGTCGACGTCACCACATTCAGCTCGCCTTCAGATTGTCGTCGTCGCTGTCGACAAAACGCCGCTCGGCTTCTTCACGCCTCATTCCATATCTGAGGAAGTTCTGGAGACTACGCCGCCGTCGTCGACGCCATTGCTGCCGACGGTCCTCCTTCGCTCGTCCGCCATTGCCGCTGCTCGTCCGGTCGTCGTCCTCCATTGTCGCTGCCCGCTGCTCCCCTCGCCGGCGGTTCTTCCCCAGCCGCGAAGTTTTGTTTAGTTTTTAATATTTCATTTGATTTATTTCTTTATTTTTTGTTTATTTAGATTATATGATTTGTTTATTTTTTAAAAAAAATTATTTATTTCAAATTATATATTTATCTACATATTTGTAATTATATATAAATCACATGAATCTAATTAAATATGTGGTTTATACAAATTGCATTTTTATTGCCCTAAATATTTGGTTTATATGCATTTTCAAAGTGTGGATACATTGACCTAAATTAAAGATTTTGACATAACATTTGGGCTAATTATTATGTTTATGTATGTTTAGAAGATAAAGAATATACGCCAAGGACCTTGTAGTCCAGTGGCATCAAACCCTTCCCTTTATACGGGAGGTGGTGGGTTAGGTTGAGAAAGTAGTTATGAACAGATACTGCATTGTAATAGAGTTAGTAGTATTCAAAAGAAGAAGATAAAGAATATACATGAAAATGATGTGTGAGCCTTAAAACATAACAATAATTTAAAATTATTTCAAGGGTCCCTATAAGGCAGTTATTGATCTTGTAGCACCCTAAGAACACTTCCATAGTTATCAATTTATTTTGAATTTTGATATTATTGTGCTATATTTATTTTAAACTTATGAAAATTATTATTTTGATGAATTAGATATTTGATTAAATAGGTATTTATAGAGACATTAATAATTTGATTATTAGTTAGGTATATATTTTGATGAATTAGGTACTTGATTAAATATGTATTTAGAGATATTAATAATTTGATGAATTAGCTAGACTGAATTTGATGAGTTAAGTATTTTGATTTGATGAATTAGCTAGATTGAATTTGATAAGTTAAGTATTTTGATGAATTAGCAAGATTGATTTGGATTAGTTATATATAAACTAGGTATTTTGATTATAAACTAGGTATATATCGTTTCTAAATGCATCCATAATTGAGTATCCATATCTGATCTTCATAGCATTATCAATTGACAGATATGGATCGGAGTTGGATGCATGAGAAACGCACTACAGTCAAATATATACAAGGGGTTCAAGAGTTCATACAATATGCTGAAGAAAATAAAAGTAAAAAGGCGGAGGATTTTATATCGTGCCCATGCTATGATTGTAAAAATTTGAGAAGATATCGTAATTCTGACGTAGTGAAGGACCATTTGATACGCCGTGGCTTTAAGGAAGGGTACGATCGATGGATATGGCATGGTGAAAGCTTACCTCCTAGTACAAGTGTTAGTAAGAGTGAAGCTCATGTAGATAGTGAAACTCATGTAGAGAGTGAGACTCAAGCAAATAGTCAAACTCAGGCAGATAACGAGGAGAATAATGAAACTCATGTTAGCAATGACGAGGATGATGAAATTAATGACTGAATAGATGAAATGATGCATGATGTGCAGGGAGATTTTAGTGAAATGCCTCTTGAGTTTAGATGTTTGTTTGATAATGCTGAAAATCCTTTGTTCTCTGGGTGTACCAAATATACTAAGTTATATGTTGTGCTTAAGTTATATAATTTAAAAGCAAAGAATGGATGGAGTGATAAGAGTTTCACGGGATTATTAGAACTACTAAAAGACATGTTTCCTAGTGATAATGAACTTCCACATTCAACTTACGAAGCAAAGAAGTTGTTGTGTCCGTTGGGTATGGACATTGAGAGGATACATGCATGCCCAAATGATTGTATACTGTATTGGAAAGAATACAAAGACTTGCATGTGTGGCCAAAGTGTGGCACATCACGTTATAAAAGAAAAAATGTTGATGATGTGTGTGAGGGTAAGAAAGGTCCGCCAGCGAAAGTATTATGGTATTTACCCGTAATACCAAGATTTAAACGCATGTTTTCTAATCCAAAAGAAGCAAAAAATTTGCAATGGCATGCTATTGGGAGAAAAGATGATGGAAAACTAAGACATCCAGCCGATTCACCACAATGGATAAATATTGATAGGAGGTGGCCTGAATTCGGTACTGAAAATAGGAATCTTAGACTTGGATTGTGTACTGATGGAATGAACCGGCCCCTATGGTAACATGAGCAGTCGACACAGTACTTGACCTGTTCTATTAGTAGTATATAATCTTCCACCTTGGTTGTGTATGAAGCGGAAATACATCATGTTGTCGTTGTTAATATCAGGGCCTAAACAACCAGGAAATGACATAGATGTATATCTAGTGCCACTTATTGAAGATTTAAAGATGTTGTGGAATGAAGGTGTGCCGGTGTATGATGCTTATAGTCGAAGTAGTTTTACCTTACGTGCAATGATCTTTTGCACCATAAATGATTTTCCAGCTTATGGTAACCTATCAGGTTATACTTGTAAAGGAGCTAAGGCATGTCCTATTTGTGAAGATGAAACTCCTGATCTATGGTTGAGTAACAGTAAAAAGAATGTGTTCATGAGTCATAGGGCATTTCTCCCAAATGGTCGTCCTTATCAAAAGAAGAAAAAAGCTTTTAATGGAAAACTAGAGACTCGAGTAGCTCGTTTGCCTTTATCTGGACATGCAGTTTATGAGCGTGTTAAAAATGTTGATGTTGCTTTTGGCAAAACTTGTAAGACTACTCGGAAGACTCTCTGGAAAAAGAGGTCTATATTTTGGGATCTACCATATTGGAAGTATTTACAAGTTAGGCACTGTCTTGATGTGATGCATGTTGAGAAGAATGTTTGTGACAGTATTATTGGAACATTGTTGAACATTCAGGGAAAAACAAAGGATGGTATTAAAGCTAGAAAGGATATGGTTGAAATGGGAATACGAGAGAAGTTAACACCACAAGAATCGGGAAAACGAACATACTTACCTCTAGCTTGTCATACTTTGTCAAAAAAAAAAGAAAAAACAAGTTTTTGTGCATGTTTAAATGGTGTCAAGGTTCCTTCTGGTTATTCATCAAATATTAAAAAGCTTGTGTCAATGAAGGACCTTAAATTTCTTGGTTTGAAGTCTCATGATTGTCATGTGTTAATGCAGCACATGTTACCTATTGCTATTCGGGATATTTTACTGAAACAAGTTAGACAAGCTATAACAAAACTTTGTTTCTTTTTCAATGCTATTTGCATGAAAGTTGTTGATGTAGATGTGTTAGATGCTTTGCAGGCTGATGTGGTAGTTACTTTGTGTCAACTTGAAATGTATTTCCCCCATCCTTTTTTGATATTATGGTGCACTTGATTGTTCATTTAGTGAGGGAAATTAAGATTACTGGTCCTGTTTTTATGAGATATATGTATCTGTTTGAAAGATGCATGGGAATCTTGAAAGGATATGTGAGAAATAGATATCGACCTGAAGGAAGTATAATTGAAGGTTATAGTTCTGAAGAGATCATTGAGTTTTGTTCTGATTATTTAGCTGATGTTGAGTCTATTGGTGTTCCCAAACCTCGTCATAAAGGAAGACTCAATGGGAAAGGTACTATTGGATTAAATTATGTTCTTCCACCTTTGCACTTGCGAGATAAGGCACATCATCTCGTATTGAAACACCTTTCTGAGGTTCATCTGTACTTGGACCAACACATGTCCATGATAAGACAATAAAATCCTTCAAAGGGTGAAAGATGGGTAGTCATTGAACACAATCGCACCTTCATAAGATGGTTCAAAGATACTGTAATGAAATGAGCTATCTCAAGTGCCAAATAATGTCAGTGAAACCATCAAATGGGTAGCATATGGACCTGCTATGCTTGTGAGTTCTTAGGAAGGTTATGACATAAATGGATATACATTTTACACCAAGCGACAAGATGATAAGAGTGTAGTGCAAAATAGTGGGGTTACATAATTAGCAACAGCAACAGATTATTCAAGTGCTAAAGATACTAAACCGATTGATGCTGTTATGCCTTACTATGGTGTGATTGAAGAAATTTGGGAACTTGATTACAACATATTTAAAATTCCTCTATTCCGATGTAGTTGGGTTGATAATAGAAGAGGAGTTCGGACAGATGAGTTGGGTTTTATTTTGGTTGATTTTGATCGGTTAGGTTATCATGATGAACCATTCATACTTGCATCTCAGGCAAAACATGTGTTTTATGTTTTTGATCCTGTTGATAATAAGTGGTCAGTTGTTTTACAAGGCAAAAGAAAAATTGTCGGTGTTGGAGATGTTGTTGATGAAGAAGAGTATGATCATTTTGATGAAACTCCTCCATTTTCTATTTGTATTTAGTATTTAGTTTCAGAGGAAGATAGCCTTGAAATTAGCTACATGCGTAGTTATCATGAAGAAGGATTGTAAGATCAATAACTTGTTTATTGATATATATACCTTGAATTCTTGAAATGCTATATATATATAACTTGAAATGCTATATAACTTGTTTATTGATATATATACCTTGAAATTCTATATAACTTGAAATGCTATATAACTTGTTTATTGATATATATATTTTGCATGTGCAGGTATATATAGAAAATCATGAGTAGTGAAGAAAATCCTCCCGCACCTAAAAGAAGAGGTCCAACAACATGCAAAAAGTTGAAAAAGAAAAAGGGCGAAGGCGTATTGACAATCCATTTTGATGACTATGGTAGGCCGATTGGAGAATACGCCAAGCAGTTTACATCTTACATTGGGACTTTAGTTTGTCCTAAAGTAGATATCAACATCGACGGTTGGCACAATGTAGATCAACAACTTAAAGATATAATTTGGAACGATGTTAAGGTATTCAATAACTTTATATTAATTGTCAATTATTGATATACGTATATTTATCATAAATTGGCAGTACTTATGTTTATGTTGTTATTCAGGGACAATTTTTCATTGAAGATGATTCAAGGAGGAAGATAGTAATGAGAATTGCATCAACGTGATGGAGAGATTTCAAAAGTAGGTTGAAGCGTGAGCATCTTGACAAAAAACACCACCTCTATGAATCTCCCGTTCAACTCTATGAATACTTGAGTGAAGCGCAATGGACACAGTTTACTACACATCGCCAGAGTGAGGAGTTCCAGGTATCTTTATTTCATTTTATTATAAGTAGTTCATTAATTTTAGTTCAAGTGTTTTATTAATATTAACATATCATTGAAATTATAGGTGCTGAGTCAGGAAGCAAAGCAAATGCATGAATGTAATGAGCATCCACACTTCCTAGGTTCTGCTGGATATGCAGGTAAACGATCGGAGTGGATGATAGCAGACCCTCTATCTTCACAATCCTCTCTTGTGTCCAGTGATCACTATTTTGATTGGGTACGCGCAAGACTTAAGAAGTCAGAAGAAGGAAGTTATTACATTCCGAATGAGAAAACAGAGGAGGTGTTTCATAAAATTGTAAGTATTATTTCAAAACAATTTGTTATAAGAATATATAAGATTCATAAAAATACTAATACTTAGTTTTATCTTATTGGTTGAAACAGATAGAAAAATGTGATGAAGTTAGTCAAGGCACATTTCAACCAAATAGATATGATGACATACTGACATTGGCTCTTGGTACATCAGAGCAGAAATGTGGTCATGGTACTGTGAGAGGAGTTGGTTCATACTCGAGCATCAGACAAGTTTTTGGTAAACCGGAGTAGAAACAGCACACACCGAGTGGAGTTACGCCTACTGCTGAGGTAGAAAAGATGTTGGAAAAGTGTAGGCAAGCCACATTGTTAGAGGTGCAACCTAAGATTGACATGCTCACCCAGCAACTCAATATATTGATGAAGAACATGTCAGCCGCAAGCCAATGTCCACAAGGAGTTTCAGCTGGCACTCCTCAAAGTGGTTATGCGCCTTATGATATACCTCTGACCCGAAGCAGCTGTCATTTGGTTAATGCATATCCAGTAACCACAATTAAGGTAATATTAAAAATTATTTCATATTCAAAATATTATTTTCTTTTAAATTTAAAAAAGTGTAGTCTTGCACTATGTGGTCCCGATGGCAAGATGTTTATGGTTGCATAGGGTACGACTTACCCAACTACAACTGAGATAACAATAGTGGATAATGAGTCACTGTTACCTAACCATGTCAAAGTCATGGTAGATGAGGTGGTTATTGGTGCATAGTAGTACTGTCAAAGTGGGCCGAAGCCCGCGGGTTAGCCTGCACCCGCCTCGCAGTGGAGTGGGTTAGGGCTACAAAAAACATGGCCCGCTTCTCGGGCCTAACGGGCCTAGTCCGCTAAGGCCTGCGACCCGCGTCGGTTAACCCGCGCGGGTTGCCGGTTTGCCCGCGACCCGCAATGTTTTTTTAATATATATATATATATATATATATATATATATATATATATTGATGTGTACATAGTATACACTGTGTACTGTGTACACATCAATATATATTCATAAAGTACACAATACTTTGTGCACACATTATTATTATAAAAAAAAAAAAAAAAAGCCCGCGGGGCCCGCAAACCCGCACGGGGCGGCCTAGGGTTGTATGAATCCTAGCTCGCGGGCCTAACGGGCCGTCCCGCAAAAAGCCCGCCAAAAATTAGGCCCTCGGTGGGGTGGGCCGACTCGTTTTGACAGCCCTAGTGTAGAGGATTGTCTTCTCCCTGTGTTAGTGCAGCAGTATAAGACTTTGGATGATGTTGTTGGTACTCACACACAATGGCCTATTTATTTAGTTCCGTTGAATGAGGTATGCATTCTTATATTAGTTATTAATTAAATTAAATATCTGGATATATTTTAAATAGTAGTATAATTACAATTTTATGTTGGTAGGAAAATGTCAAAATAAGGTCACCAAGACAAAATAAGCCAATAAAAGACCCAAGTGTTGATCTATCTGTTGCTGCTACTCCTAGACTTGGGCCACTTGTAGGTGACAATGTGTTTATGCTTTTGGGGAAAAACTGCAAACGGCTAGTCAAGACCTTGACATCATTTCCTGGTGACAAAGAATACATTGATATGGATTTGGACCCGACAGTCTTCCATCATGGAAATGTCAATGGTGTTTTTGTGATAATAGAGGATATCAAGGATTTGCTAACAATGAATTGGCTAGATGTCTCGATTATACAAATGTTTATGATTTAAGTTTTAAATTATTCATTTGTTTTATATACATTTGTTATTTATTCTTATTGAAATTGGTTGATTTGTTATCTTTCAGGTTTTTGAATAGTCTGTGTAAGCAGTATGGAGTAACATCGATTGGGTTTGCATGTCCAACACAAATTTCAGCGGATATGGTCAACTTAAATTATGAAACCATTACATCATATTTGATTCATGTTATGGACACACATAAGGATCAACAATTCATATTGGCACCGTATCATCAACAGTAAGTCTTTTATTATACTATTTTATATAACTCAATAACTTTATTTGAAGTGTTTTATAATATTAGAATTTTAATATATATATATATATATATATATATATATATATATATATTTGTAAATGTAGAAATCATTGGTTGTTGATCGTGATTTGCATATACTTAAAAACGGCGTATGTATTTGATCCTTTGAAATGTGGGCGCACTCTTGAAGTCAAACCTAGTATGAATATGTAAGTAAAAACTTTATTATTAATATATGTATATCAAATGTTATTATTTTATTTATAAATTGATATAAGTGTTTATTATATTATTAATATAGGGTATTTCGATCCGTTCCAACAAATGGACGGGGTCTTAGAAGTATGATTTGGAAGGAATGCAAGGTATAAAGTTAAAATTAAAGTTTTAGTAAATATATATATATATATATATATATATATATATATATATATATGATACTAACCTTAGTGTTTTTTTTTATGGTTTTAATATGCTATTAACATGAAGTAATATATATATCTATATTTTGTAGTGTCCACAACAACCCGGAGGTGTTGAATGTGGATACTATACAATGCGATACATGTATGATATCGTTACCAAGTGTTCAATGGTTGATCGTTTAGATACGGTAAGTAATTTAATTAGAGCTATATATAGATAGAATATAATATAATATCTATTACTTGGATCATTTATCTATTTATTATTTTTAAAATGATATTAATATAATTATAACTTTTACCTTGGTAAGTTAGTCTCGTGGATAATAAAGACTAAAAAAATAGTATTAGAAAGGCGAAGTATAAGGAGAAATTGAGTAATCTCCATGCATATAATTTAGGAATTAAAAATTGCAATTTTGGAAATATAAAAGTTTCTATATATACCTATGATAAGAAATGAAAAATAGTTGGTAAGTATAATGTGAAAAGAAGGCAAGTCCGATCTTATCTCCAAGCCTCTCAGAGCAATCAAAGTCATACAACCAACTTTCCGTAATACAACAAGTATGACCACCATTTTCATGGCTATATTTCCTCAGTTTTGAAACCCATTTCTGGTGCTACACAAGAACATAGATAGCATACTGAAATATTTAGAGGACGGATTTGTGCGCAGGCCGGATGGCCTTTTGGAAACACAGATATCATTGTTTCCCAATCTTAGGCCTCCTGCCTCTCCTCCTTCTCTTGCACGCTGTCGCCATTCGCGTCCCCACGCCTTCTTCCCCTTCCTTTCGTGAGGCTCCCGCCTTTCGCAATGGCGACTCATGCACCTCCTCTCACCATAACAGCAGTACCGCCATCCACATTGTCATGCCATTGGACACCAATTACATACGAGGTACAATGGCTGCCATATTATCCATTTTGCAGCACTCCACCTGCCCTGAGAACGCCTTCTTTCATTTTCTCACCATCAACTCCGACCCCCAGATTCTTTCCATAATCAAATCCACCTTCCCTTACCTCGCCTTCACAATGTACCGTTTCGACCCTAACCGTGTCCGAGGCAAGATTTCCAAGTCCATAAGGCAAGCCTTGGATCAGCCCCTGAATTACGCCAGGATTTACATATCCGACATTCTCCCACAGGGTGTGGGGCGTGCCATATATCTAGACTCTGACATCATTGTGGTGGACGATGTGGCTAAGCTCTGGGCTGTGGACATGGAGGACAAAGTGCTGGCGGCACCCGAATACTGCCAGGCCAATTTCAGCAGCTATTTCACAGACCAAGCGTTCTGGTCGGACCCGGTGTTGGCCCGCACATTCAAGGGGCGCCGACCATGTTATTTCAACACGGGGGTGATGGTGGTGGACGTGGACAAGTGGAGAAAAGGAGGGTATACGGAGAAGGTGGAGGAATGGATGAGGATACAAAAGCACAAGAGGATATATCACTTGGGGTCTTTGCCGCCTATCCTATTGGTTTTTGCTGGTAACATTAAGGCGGTGGATCACAGGTGGAACCAGCACGGATTAGGCGGCGACAACTTAGAAGGGAAATGCAGAGGGCTCCATCCTGGACCTATTAGCCTGCTGCATTGGAGCGGTAAGGGGAAGCCGTGGTTGCGCATGGATGCTAGGAAGCCCTGCTCCGTTGATCTACTGTGGGCCCCCTACGATCTCTACCGTTCCTCTACGGTGCTTGCCTTGGAGGACTAGTAGTGAATAGTGAATGCAAACAAACAATACTTACTACTACTTAATTAGTCAGTTAGCACAAGGGTTGATATGATTATTATAGGAAGAAAGAAAACTACAACTACTTATTAATTAGGAATTAATTGCATGTCTGTGTGTGCATGTAGACCAGATAAGCACCAATCAAATCTCAACTGTGAATTTTTGTGACAACCAAAATCCCATCCCATTTCCCATTTCACGACTTGTAGCTAGCAACTAAGCAGTAGTTCATTTCTACTCTCAAGGTTCCAAACTAGAAGATTATGCTTCAAGTGCACAGATCCCTTTGACATTTAACTGTCTATTGCTCTGTCAGGTTGAAATGTGGAGCCATTAAGGTTGAGAATTCTATCTTTTAAGAGAAGAATCAACAAAATTCTGTAATTTAATTAATGGACTTAGTGTATTAGGCAGAGGCTGGAAAGAAAATCATTTTGTTACCCTGCCCTTTGATTTCTTAGCCACTAAACATTTTTGTACCTGCAATTAACAATTTCTATATATATAAACAAAATAACTTGATATGATAGCTACATGTACTGTTAACTGCAAATACAGAATGTGTCAACGTTATTTTTAGATCAGATCTACAATACAAGATAGACCTTGGTCCATGGTATAATTTGCCAATATTGTGCAAGGACAGAATTATGCCAAGGTCCACCTCTCACTTTCAAACCGCAATAGGAACATTATAACGAAATTGAAAATAATGATAACAATTCACACATTGCCGTTCGCACAATTTTTTTAAAAAAAAATATGTACAATATTCGCCCATAATTGTTTTTAAAAGCTTCACCACTTAGAAACTAAAAGAAAAACCCAAGTGATTTTGCAAATATATCGAGCTATATAATTTACATTTCTGTAGTTCTTAATATAAAAGGTATATTAAGGACACATAATAACAATACTATGTATGAAGATGTTTGACTACCAGGCCCTACTCCCTTCCCAGCAAACCCAAAAGAAGCTTCATTGAGGAAAAACTATAAAGAAATCTTCACCGACACCACACCATACCACACCACTGTAAAAGAGAAATCATCCCGGATACCTTATTACAACCTCAGGCTACTATATAAATATAATGCAAAAACTGGAACTTGGGGTTTCACCCACATCTAGCTCATACTAGCAGTCCGTCCATAAAAAGAATCATCTCGGCCAGTGCTTTTGTCCAACAAGGTGTTTTGGATAACAGTACTGTTGTCCGCATGGCAATTCTAAAGGTCAACACATAGATAGGAGATGATTGAGCCTGCTCTCCTTTTGGTCCTCGGGCTAACTTTCCACTTCTCTACTAGAACCTTCTTTATGTAAGCACAGCTTGTAATTACAGTGGCCACACCCGCTGTAGTAATGCCGGGGCAATAAACCATGTGGCAGGTTTCCAGCAGCGTGCACTTACTAACAAGATAGCTGAGACCTACATCTGTTATTTGACGGCAATGTGATAGAACTACATCCTTCAGCAGTGGACAACCTTCACCTAACTCAGCCATTGCCATATCCCCCAAATTCTGTCAACATTCAATCACACAACATTCTGTAAGTAATAACATAAACAACAGTAACAATTTTTAAAAAATCAGCAAATACAGTAACCTTTTTGTCCCCAAAAAAAAAAAAAAACCTTATATATTAAAGCTTAATTCAAATATGTGCATTAACATTGATATACAAGTACACAACAAACATATAACAGTAACCAATAATAGTGCACAGGCAGAGTTGACATTTATATCTGCCATAAAAGTGGTGCAAGTGAAATAAAAACAATGCTAAATCTAAGTTCACTTGTTTAACAAAACTCAGTTCCTAAATGCCCATCAGCAATCCATAATCATTAGACTTTGTCACATTGGATAAGCGCCTGATTGTCTATAATCACTGTGCAAATGAAAACTCTCACCAGCAGAAAACAGTCTAATCATACATGAAAAAATCATATGCAAATCCCAATCCCAACATACATCACATGTTTTGGTAGAGATGGGAAATAAGGGACACACCTGGAGAACACTCACATCCAAGTAACTTAGCTGAGGACAGCCTCTGGCAATAGCAATAATTCCAGCATCTCCTATATGGTGGCAGCCACTTACATTCAAATGACGAAGAGAGCAACCCTGGCCAATGGCAATGAGTGCTTCATCACCTACCCTGGATATTGAATAGAATTTGATGTCTAATTATAGCCAAACACCAATAGCAAGAATTGAAGGTGCCAAAACAAACTGGTGACCTAGAATAACTTAAACAAGACTTAAAATTGACGCACAGGCCACAACTTGAAAGCCAGTCTCGCTGATAAAATTTTACCTGATAACATAGATATCTGAGTGATTGTTGGATACTAACTTTTCAGACAATTATGCAGTATTGAAAAGAGAAGGCACATCTTTTAAATGACAAGGAGAGAAACAGATCACCTACCTGTCACAGAATCGAAGGCTTAGATCTGCAAGGAATTTACAGTTTTCGCCAACAGCTACTATTCCTTTATTCCCAACCTATACAAAAACAGATAAAAGAAACCATGCTATTGAGACAAAATGGAAGAAAGAAAGGGAAAAAATAACTTCAAGTTTCTGTGTGAAACACTAACAGCCTACTGCCTTCAATCATGTTATACCACAACTTGGAAAGATCAATGGCCAAAATGGATGATAAAGAAATGATTACCTCATAACAGCGGCGAATATGAAGCTTTTTCAGGTTCTTGCAGCCACTAGCTATACTACAAATTGCATCATCTCCAATACTTGCACAATCAACCAGATGCAAAGCTTGCAAAAACTTGCAGCCTTTGCCAATTTCACACAATGCATAGTTACCAATCCTTTGACAGTATAGCAAGGCCAATTCAGAAAGCTGCCTGCAGAATGCAGTTACAAAAAATCAAAAATAAAAATTGCCATTATTTTCAATGGATGCACACTGGTCACTGCCTGAACATGAAAAAACTTTACTTCACATTATCCTAGAATCAACAATCAATTATGATACAAAATCTCTGATGTTTTCCTAATCATACAGAGTAGAGAATAGTAGTTAAACAAATGACAGGAGAACTAACAATATTGCCTAGCTTCCTAATTACAACGGCTTAAAGGGAAACCAAAATTTTAGACCTATTTTAACCTGCAGCATCTTTTTTTTTTTTTCTTGCACCTATGAGTATCACTGGAAAATGGTAAGAGCAACAGCATCAAGAAGCACCACATTCATATGCATAACAGCATAAGCTTGCATATGAAATGTAATTTTCAAAATCTAAAGTTTATATATTCACCAATGCTTATTAACTTAAAATGGTCAAATCTTTATCACCTATTTGCAAGTCTAGCTAAAACATCTAAATTTAGCAATTTCCACGAACATTTGATTTTTTATTTTTTTACAATGTACACCAATCCTCTATAATGTCTAAAATTTATTCAACCCAGATTCATTATCAATTTGTTTTCTACCCCTATATTTCCAAAGATCCTTCTGCCCAAAAATGTTTCTTCATTCAGCAGCACCAAGTACCAACTAAACCCTAATTTGGATAGATGAGGTCTGTTCTGAGTCTGCAATGGGGTGTTAGTAAGAAGCACATTCCATGATAAATGTGACTTGAGTGAATGGGATTTTATCCTGCAGCAGAAAAACACGGGAATGACAAACTAATGGTGGTGGTGGCCTAAGTATGGATTAGAGTTGGGAGCTTTCAGGATGGTAGTATGTTGGGTTGGCTATGAGTTGCAACAAAAATCAAACACTAGCAGAATTGCAAAATTAAAAACTGTGGCTAAAATTAAAATAGCTCACGAAGATTTGAATATTTTTATTTAATAGGTCATGTCTAAGAGTACTACTGATCCTCTACTCTGATTGGTGGAGATATGCAGTATTAGAAATATTAATTTGAAACTTAATTTTCAAAATCTATAGCTTGTGAGTTAACTAACGACTAACAATACACGTTCTCCCTTACTTCTCATCCTGGTAGAGAGGCATAGAAACAAGCAATCAAATTAAGCATATATATAAGAGATCAACCACATATGCAAAAAAGAACTATCCTTGTTAAAATTGGCAAATCTGGCATATAATTTGTGGTCTATACTGGAAAGCAAACCTTTTCTTGCTTATCAACTCATAGTACTTCCAAGCCTCAAGCATATCAAAAGCAGTAGATCACTTGAAGAAATTCAAAGGTTTAATAGAAAAGAACCTTCCAACTATAGAAGTGCTTGATGTAAAGATTTGTCAAACTGAACAAACAGCCAAAATATAAGTGCAGATGACCCACATCAAGCATGATGCAGATAATCAGTCAGAAACCCATAAAATCCATGACCAGTCAAATAGTAAACATAATAACAAAAAAATTTATCCACTAAAGGAAAAGGAATGAGCGTACGTGCAAGATCTTCCGATGGACTCAAGCCCAAAGGTTCCTATATTGTGACAGCCATTAACTTCAAGATGTGTAAGCCCAGAACAACCTACTGCCACTGCTTCTAAGCCTTTGTCACTTAAGAAATTGCAATCATTCAGTGTGAGACTCTTTAACCTCTTACACCCTTTCCCGATAGCACATAAACTCCTGACACATAAGCATCAAAATTACAGATGAGATGATTTAAATCTCAACTTTTCCTTCTAAAGTTGAAGTTATATCTTCAGTAGTTCAGTTAGACTTCACAAACAGAAGATGCATATAAATGAAACAGAGGATTCACCACATTATTGACAGAACTTTGTTTAGGGATGAAGAAGCTAACCAAATGTTAAAAAAATACGAGTGAAATAAAAGGTGGAACACAAATGGGGATATTGGTCATACAACTTAAAAAGAATTAACAACAAATAAATAGTGCAGGCCTTTAGGTGAACACCAATCTTGGAACATTAAGCTACAACATAAATTAATCAAAAACATTAAATAATAATAATAATAATAATTTATCCACAAGCAACTCACTTATCTGTGAATATCTGGAAACTGTATAAAGCCAATATCTCCAATGACAAACAGGAATTGCCAACACCTTGCAAAGCCTCATCAGAAACATTAACACATTGTAGCTTCAATGTTTGCAAAAGAGGGCATCCTTGGGCAACAGCAAGTACGCCTTTGTCCCGGATAAACTCTGAGTCTAATGATAACATCTCAAGAGATGTGCAATGTGACCCAACAGCTTCTAAGGACTTGTCGGTTATCTTTGCACAAGCAGCAACACCAAGTGATTTTAGTGTCTTTGCACAACCAACCACCAAGGAAACTAAGCCACTATCAGTTAGGCCTTCACAGAACCGCAAATTCAAATCCTCAAGTTGCTTGCAGAACTCCCCAACAGCCGCTATACCTTGATCTCCAATATAGCAACCCTTCAAAAAGAAATATGTCAATGAATGCAGGTACAGTGTTGCCTCATAGCATAAGCAACCCTTCAAAAAGAAATATGTCAATCAATGCAGGTACAGTGTTGCCTCATAGCATAAGCAATACTTCAGCCATGGCAATATGGCATTGTTGAAGAAAGCAAAGCAAAAGTAACATGGGTGGAAAATTAGTCAGCCTCAAAAGCTTACTACCAAAATAGTCTGATAAAATAAAATAAAATTGTGCTTGGCACAGAACATGTAGGCTTTGTAACTTAACATAGCTAAGTGATATGCTCAATTACAATAAATGTTGTACCGAACAATATTCAAAATGCCAATGAATTGAAATAGATCAACAAATTTGAGACTTGGTGTACAGCCTAGCTTCAAGCCTTCAACAACAGAGAATACCTGTAAATCCAAAGCCTTCAATGATTTACAATGTTCAGTGATAGACCGCAATCCCACATTTGTTATATTGGAGCACCATATTAAGCTCAATGTTTCAATCTTACTAAAGCCCTCACCAACAGCAGTCAATCCAGCATCTGACAGACAGAACGACTGTGTCCCATTGTCTTCAGACCCTGTTTCTCCATTCTCGGAGTAAAACTCAGATTCAAGAGCATACTCAGTAAGTCGTCCTCTCTACATAATGAGAAAAAGAGAATAACACATTTAGACAAATGGCAAACATCCAGGTGTGAAAGCCCATACATGTATTTCCAAATTTAAAGTTAAGAAGCTAATTGGTAGAGATTAAAGCCCTGTTTGGTAAATGGTTGTTAGCTGATTGGGTTTGAGGGTATAATTAGTTGATAACATTAGTTGATTGTAAAAAAGTGTTTGGTAAATTAGTTGTTAGCTGATAGCTGTTTGGTATAATTTCTTTTCTCAAAAAGCTAATTGAAAAAGTTGCTTTGAGCAACTTTTGAATTTTAACATTTTGGAGTTACAAAAAGTTGATTAACCAAAAACTTATATTGATTTTTAACCAAGTCAAATAGCTAATAGTGGTCAAATAAGCCAAAATTGGCTTATAGATTAACTATTTTACCAAATAGGGCCTAAATAAAGTAGTCCCAAGGTTTATCCAGGCGTCGCCTAGACGACGCCTAGGCGTCTGGGCGGTCGAGAACGGTCGCCTAATCTGCTCGCCTCGCCTAGAACAAAACGACCGGAGGAAGTCGCCGGAAACAACCGCACGCGTCGGCGCGTGATGGCGGAGCAGTTCGGAGACTGTGGCGCGTGACGGCGCGTGAGCCCTCCAATGGCGACCGGACTTCTTGTAGTGGTGTCGCCGCTGCTCCCTAAACCCAGCCCAAGCACTGACTTTTACCTCCGATCCCAGTTTAAAGGTTGAAAGCTATATATTCTATATTTTCCCTGTACATATCTAGTCTGATTTTTCTATGTCTCTCTGTGTATATATATACATACATAGAAAGAAGGACTCTTGAGCTGCCCAATATAGTGCAAGTCTCAAGGAACAAGTCCCAATGAACTTTTGGGTTGCTCAATGCAATACAAGTTTTAAGGAATATTAATATGGCATTTGATATTTAATATTAATTGGTTTAATTCTGAATATATATATTACTCATCGCCTAGGCGTTGCCTAAGCGGTCAACGGCATCTCGCCTAGAAAGTCCGCCTTGATAACCTTGAGTAGTCCATAGAGACAAATGCACAAAATGGAGCTATCAACTGAATTTCACCGGTAGCCTACTCTACAGAAGCTACCGACTGAGAATTATGTCGACATGATATATCAAGCATCAAACTTTTAAAGATTAGGCTTGATGAAGTGGCCAAGTGCTCACTACTCAGCTCAATGGTTAAGTTCAGAAGTTCAAGCCTAAAGCACTACACAGCATTGTTGAAAACATAGGTAACGGACGAGTACATGTCCCTTCCTAGGACCTACATTATGAGGGAACCTTGCACACTAGTACAGAGAGTGTCACACTCCACCAATTCCAAAGTTCGCACTCCTCAAAATTAATCTAGCAGAAGTTCAAATTTTTGAACCCAATAACTTATTAGTGGCCATATAGCGTGAACAATTAAAATAAATCAAATAAAATCCCCTGGCTCTGTCTAAAGATAAAATCCTTTCCAAAATTTAGGTAGAATGATCCCAATCTTTAAAATCCCACATTCATATTCATACATATTAACTAACTTGTCCAAAATCTCAGCCAAATTCAGAGACATACATACGAAAATCAGAAGAAATTATTAAAATTAGGTAGATTTGAGAATCAGAGGACTTACAAACTGGACGGGAAGAGGAACGGACAACCGTTCATCGATGAATACGTTACGGACATTGGGAAATCGGCGAGCAAGGAGCTTGACGAGGGCGTTGGGGCTTCCGGAAGCGCCAATCCTCAAGGATTCACGGCTGAGCCGCTCGAGGCGGAGCCATCTCTTGCAGACGAGCGAGCAGGCGTCACGGCTCGATTTCGAATCGAGCCGACAGAGGATCTCAACGATCAGCTCATCGGGTAGAGTCGAATTTATCCAGTCGTGGCCCCTCATTTACAGATATTCCTCAGCAATTATACCGTTATATGCACACATACATACAAAGATGATGCGCATATAAATACAGGAACGTGTATGTAACTATGGAAGCTATACTCTGATTTTCAGATTTTCATACACACAGACAGATAGACAGCAAGAGCGAGAGAGCGAGCCGTAGAAGGTTTTTCTGGCAATCAATGGTAAAGGATCAAACGAATCGGCAAAAGGCCTAAAGCTCTTTGACCATTTTACCCTTGACTCTATCCACATTTACCACTCTCACGAGTTATTTTAGAAAAAAATGCCCAAACATTTATGAGCAAACTCAAAAAATCGAATTATGTTGATTTTTTTAAGATTGAAATTACTCCGTATAATTGTTAGGATATATATACGGAGTAACTATTATTATGCATATAATTGGGTATAATTTTCTTGAGAGATAACAGTTTTATATTAAACTAGTTTTATAGGAGGCATGCTTTTTCTTATATAGAGGATAAGATCAAGCAACGGATTGTGTCATGGAATAAAAGACTACTCTCGCAAGCAGGGAAAGAGATCTTGTTGAAAAGTGTAGCTCAAGTCATGCCTACTTTTTCAATGAGTGTGTTTCTGTTGCCTGAGTCGGTTTGTTCTTCTATTGAGAGAACCATGAACCAGTATTGGTGGGGCTCTGGGACTGTGGCAGAGAGAAGGATACATTGAAAAGCTTGAGACCGGTTATATCTGCCCAAGAAATTTGGGGATTAGGTTTCAAAGATCTACGTGCTTTTGATTTGGCTATGTTAGGCAAGCAGGCTTGGAGCTTTCTTACAAAACCCACCTCTCTAGTTGCAAGAGTTTATAAAGCAAGGTATTATCTCAGAACCACTTCCATTGATGCTTTTGTTGGTAGTTGCCCAAGTTACTGCTGGCGCAATATCATGGCAGCTCAAGATTTTATTTGTAGTGGTGTGAGACGCAGAATTGGTGATGGGGAAACTACATTACTATGAGGCCACCCGTGGTTACCTGATGATCCATCGCCAATGATTTAAACACCTATGCCTGAACATCTTAATAGTTCTGTAGTGGCTAGTTTTATTGATAATGGTAGTTGGGATTATTCCATATTGAATGATATTTTCGGCCCTGAGGACGTGGAGCGCATTAGTAGGGTGCCAATCTCACCAGCCTACGAGGATTCGTGGTTCTGGCATGGTGACCCGAGGGGTTGTTATTCTGTGAAGTTCGGCTACTGTACCATTGTGGGTGATTATAATACTATTCAGGGAGATTTTGATAGGTGGATCTCCTTGTGGAAAATAAAAATTCCCCCAAAATGGAAAACCTTCCTATGGAGAGCTTTAACTGATACACTTCCTATCACTACTAATTTAGTTATAAGGAGGGTAGAAGTTGATCTTGCATGCCCTAAGTGTGGTTTAGATCATGAAACTATAATGCATGCATTAGTATCATGTGATTTTGTTCAACGTGTGTGGAATGAATCAAGCTTGCCTACCCAACCTTTTGAAGGTGGCTCTTTCACTGTGTGGTTTTCATCAATTCTGCGTGATTTCACAGAATAGAACGTTGGGCTGGCAGCGGCACTACTCAGTTGTGTGGGATGGGTATCTTTCATGACCAAGGGCGGTGTAGACACAGAAAATTTGAGCTCGAAAATGGACCGATTAAATTATTATTGGGCCTAATGTTGAGATTGATTATTGGACCAATTTAATTAATTAGGTCATGATGATTAAATTAATTTAATTAGCCCAATTAAATTGATGTTGGGTAATTGAATTAATGGGCCAAGCCCGATTCATATTTGAATTTAACAATAATTATCATTATAATTTAAATATAATTTTATTATATTTGAATTTAATAATTATAATTAATTTGAATTTGAATTAGATGATAGAGTTTTGAACCTGGACTTGATTATGGCAATGTTCATTCCCTTAATTAATTAATTAATTATTTAATTAATTAATTAAAGAGTTTGCTGAGGGAAGTTGGTTGCACACTCTACTATAAATAGAGCCCCTCATTTCACATTTAAAACACACCTTGAAGATTGAAGACTTGAGAGCATTGAAGGCATTGAAGGCATTCTGAAGCAGTTAGAGGCTTGAAGTATTTTGACGGTTCTAGTTGAGTATCACGCCCTTGAATCCCGGAAGGCCACGCCACTTGAATCTCGGAAAGCTACGCCATTTGAATCTGAATCCCGGAAGTTACTCAATTGAATCCCGGAGGCTACACTGTTTGAATCCCGGAGGCTACGCCACTTGAAACCCGGAGGCACTTCAGTAGAACACGTCAGTGAAGAATCAGAGGACTATACAGAGATTTTGTACCTGCACCTTCAATTATACGTACACTGTAACCCGATATTGTGAATATATACAATTTCGAATTTTTTGTGTTTACAGATTTTGGCACGCCCAGTGGGACAACTCTGCCTCTCATCTCTTCACTTCCAAGCTATACAAAGAATCTAAATGGCGTNGTAGTGGTGTGAGACGCAGAATTGGTGATGGGGAAACTACATTACTATGAGGCCACCCGTGGTTACCTGATGATCCATCGCCAATGATTTAAACACCTATGCCTGAACATCTTAATAGTTCTGTAGTGGCTAGTTTTATTGATAATGGTAGTTGGGATTATTCCATATTGAATGATATTTTCGGCCCTGAGGACGTGGAGCGCATTAGTAGGGTGCCAATCTCACCAGCCTACGAGGATTCGTGGTTCTGGCATGGTGACCCGAGGGGTTGTTATTCTGTGAAGTTCGGCTACTGTACCATTGTGGGTGATTATAATACTATTCAGGGAGATTTTGATAGGTGGATCTCCTTGTGGAAAATAAAAATTCCCCCAAAATGGAAAACCTTCCTATGGAGAGCTTTAACTGATACACTTCCTATCACTACTAATTTAGTTATAAGGAGGGTAGAAGTTGATCTTGCATGCCCTAAGTGTGGTTTAGATCATGAAACTATAATGCATGCATTAGTATCATGTGATTTTGTTCAACGTGTGTGGAATGAATCAAGCTTGCCTACCCAACCTTTTGAAGGTGGCTCTTTCACTGTGTGGTTTTCATCAATTCTGCGTGATTTCACAGAATAGAACGTTGGGCTGGCAGCGGCACTACTCAGTTGTGTGGGATGGGTATCTTTCATGACCAAGGGCGGTGTAGACACAGAAAATTTGAGCTCGAAAATGGACCGATTAAATTATTATTGGGCCTAATGTTGAGATTGATTATTGGACCAATTTAATTAATTAGGTCATGATGATTAAATTAATTTAATTAGCCCAATTAAATTGATGTTGGGTAATTGAATTAATGGGCCAAGCCCGATTCATATTTGAATTTAACAATAATTATCATTATAATTTAAATATAATTTTATTATATTTGAATTTAATAATTATAATTAATTTGAATTTGAATTAGATGATAGAGTTTTGAACCTGGACTTGATTATGGCAATGTTCATTCCCTTAATTAATTAATTAATTATTTAATTAATTAATTAAAGAGTTTGCTGAGGGAAGTTGGTTGCACACTCTACTATAAATAGAGCCCCTCATTTCACATTTAAAACACACCTTGAAGATTGAAGACTTGAGAGCATTGAAGGCATTGAAGGCATTCTGAAGCAGTTAGAGGCTTGAAGTATTTTGACGGTTCTAGTTGAGTATCACGCCCTTGAATCCCGGAAGGCCACGCCACTTGAATCTCGGAAAGCTACGCCATTTGAATCTGAATCCCGGAAGTTACTCAATTGAATCCCGGAGGCTACACTGTTTGAATCCCGGAGGCTACGCCACTTGAAACCCGGAGGCACTTCAGTAGAACACGTCAGTGAAGAATCAGAGGACTATACAGAGATTTTGTACCTGCACCTTCAATTATACGTACACTGTAACCCGATATTGTGAATATATACAATTTCGAATTTTTTGTGTTTACAGATTTTGGCACGCCCAGTGGGACAACTCTGCCTCTCATCTCTTATTTTGGCACGCCCAGTGGGACAACTCTGCCTCTCATCTCTTCACTTCCAAGCTATACAAAGAATCCTCTGCCTCTCATCTCTTCACTTCCAAGCTATACAAAGAATCTAAATGGCGTCAAGAAATCCCTCATCCAAGAAGACCTACGCTCAAGCTACCAACTCTAAGGCATTTTCTGTGGCCGGCTCCGACAGGCGCGGGGCACAAGGGGCACTGACTCGAAGCCGAGCAAGGGACCTAGGGGTGGAGTTGGATGAGACCCAATGCATCGCCCGCAACATTGTCCGAAGGCTTGGAGGCGGCTCCACCAGGTCACGGAACGCTGCATATGACAAGGGTTCGTCCGCTACGACGGAAACTACTAGCAGCAAGGGCCTGGCGAGTCCTACTCCCTCAAGTACAACTACCAGCAGCAAGGGCCCTGCGAGTCCTACTCCATCAAGCGAGCCCCTTAGCAGCGGAAGCTCATCTCCCATATCTCATCCATCGCCGATGTGGAAACTAGCCTCGGAGTGGACCCACGTCTACACAGTCATGCCCGCTATGGCAACAAACGCAGCTTCGGTGGAGGAACAGCTAGCAAACATCACCAAAGCTCTGGCTTCGGTGGAGGAACAGCTAGCAAACATCACCAAAGCTCTGGATTCGGTGGAGGAACAGCTAGCAAACATCACCAAAGCTCTGGAGGGAATAAGCGAACAGCTAGCAAACATCACCAAAGCTCTGGAGGGAATAAGCGGGCTTCTTCACAACATCACCAAAGCTCTGGAGGGAATAAGCGGGCTTCTTCACAATCAGGAAAGGAGGATTAATGATCTAAGTGAAAAGGTGGAAAGCGGAAAGAACAGCGAAACAAGTCGAGCTTCTGAGAAACGACCTCAAACCCAAGAAGAGGCTATTGACGTCGAGTCGCCACGTCACCAAAGCAGGCACATAGAAGAAACTACCTCTCGCCCACATCCCGTTGAAGGAAGTATTCAAGTTTCTGGGGGCATGATACACGTCGACCAGCTGAATGACTATATCATGGGAGCAATCAAAGGGAGATTCGAGGGAGGACAACCTTCATATACCTACTCTAAGCCTTACACCCAAAGGATTGAAGAAATGAAGATGCCACTAGGCTACCAACCTCCGAAGTTTCAACAGTTCGATGGAAAAGGCAACCCGAGACAGCACATCGCCCACTTTGTGAAAACTTGCAACGATGTAGGAACATACGGAGATTTCCTCGTCAAGCAGTTTGTCCGCTCGTTGAAGGGCACCGCCTTTGATTGGTACACTAACTTGGAGCATGGCTGCATCGACAGCTGGAGTGACATGGAGCGTGAGTTCTTGACTCGTTTCTATAGCACAAGAAGAATTGTTAGCTTCTTAGAGCTCACCACCGCTCGCCAATGGAAGGATGAACGCACAGGCGCTTACATTGAGAGATGGAGGGAATTGTGCCTCAACTGCAAAGAAAGGATATCACAAAGTTCTGCAATTGAAATGTGTATTCAAGGCATGCACTTCGGGCTCTCATACATCCTGCAAGGTATCAAGCCTAGGACATTTGAGGAACTATCCAGCCGTGCTCACGACATGGAGTTGAGCATTGAGAACAACGGAGGGCTTAATATGTCAAGTATGCCTAGCTCCTCTAAAGCACCTGCAAGGCAAGAAGTCAAGAAAGGGGGCAAACCCTTCCCAAAGCAAGAAAAGAAGGAAGCTATGAACGTGAAAACAGCACCAGTGTGGGTTTTCACCAAAGTGACTGAGAAGCCTAGGCCTAGGTCATTCTTTGGGCCATCAAGGGGAACTAGAATTATTGAATAGATGCAGCAGAAACAGTATTCGTTCTTGGACTCTGACGTTTCGCCCATGTTTGATGAGTTATTAAAACTCAAGTTGATTGAATTACCCGAGATAAAGCGCCCCGAAGAAGCTGCTAGGGTGGATGACCCCAAATATTGCAAATACCATCGCCTCCTCGGACACCCAATTGAGAAATGCTTTGTCTTTAAAGACAAGGTGATGGCGCTAGCTCGCGATGGAAAGATTGAACTTATTGATGCGACTGCAAGCTCTAACCAAATCTCATGTGGAATGTTTGCACCATTACTCATGGAGGATGATGAGAAAGATGGGGGAAAACAGTGCAAACGCCCGCTTCCCTTTATTGTGAAACATACTGGGGGACAACACTCAAAGCCGCCACAAGTTGATTCAGTTTACGAGAGGGATTGGGTGCTCGTTACCCATAGAAAGCAAAGGAATGATGTTGGGCCTATTAGGCCGTTGAAGAGAATGACGAAGCGATGGATTAAGAAAAGGCCAGCAAGAGACCCCGTTTCTGACGTGAAGAAGAAGGGGCAACCCAAGAAGCCGCGAACACCGGTTACCCTGGCTCAATACATGCCAAAGGTGTTTTATCAACATGGGACAGATATTCTCGGGGCTAGCCTGAGCACTAAGGAAAAACATGTTGAAGTTGAAGAATGTTCATTCCCTATGGTCGAAGGAAGCGACGAGATCCAAGTCCACAAGGCTACATCTTTCACCACCGAGATAACTTTCAAAGATGAAGATCTATTACTGGGTGGAACCCCTCACAATCGCCCATTGTTCGTTGAAGGCTATGCTCGTGAGCAAAAGATTAAAAGAATTTTGCTTGATCAAGGATCGTCCGTGAATATTCTATCACTCCGAGCTGTGAAAGAACTTGTTATTTCAATTGATGAGCTCTCGCAAAGCCGCTTGATGATTCAAGGATTTAATCAAGGCGGGCAAAGAGCCTTGAGTATTATTAGACTCGATCTTAGGATCGGATCTTTGAGTTCAAGTACTTTGTGTTATGTGATAGATGCAAGAACATCCTACAATCTATTGTTGGGTCGACCTTGGATACATGAAAATGGAGTAGTTCCTTCATCATGGCACCAATGCTTAATGTTTGAGAAAGGCGGTGTGATAGAGAAGGTCGTCGCCGATGAAATCCCTTTCACCGACGCAGAGTCATACTTTGCAGATGCGAAATTTTACTTAAAGAAACAAGTCGTTGAAGACGACATTGATAAGAGTAGTAATGATACACCCCCCGATCCGAAATGGAAGGGCAAGCAAGTCGTAGACCAAAGTCATTGTGACCAGGAACTTGTTTTCCCATTAACAAGAATTGAACCATTAAAAGCTACCCCGGTCAACCCGTTGGAAGATCAAGTACTGGTGGGAACAAGTCAAACGTTGCCCGCAAAACGCACAGATGGTTTTGACCCCAATGCCTATAAACTCCTGTTTAAAGCAGGCTTCGATCCCAAGGAACCGCAGAAATTAGGTAGGCTCATTCCAGAAGCCGGTGGTAGAGGCAAGTCAAACCAGGAGGAGCCACATGCACGCAAAGGATTAGGCTATGTCCCTCCTAAACCTGTGCGAATTTTTATAAATAGAGCTACAAGCAATTGTATATCTACAGATGAAGGTGAGTGTGATACACAACTCGCTCCTGCCAATGGCAAAAGGAAGTCAGTCTTCAAGAGAATGGGGAAGATAGAGTCTCAGCGCTCAGTCTTTGATAGATTGGGGTCAAACCCTCAAGCCCCTAAAAGAAAGTCAATCCTGTTGGTCCCAAGGGGATGGGGTACAAGTCTAGAGGGGGGGGGGGGGAATAGACTTGTATAAGATTTTGCAAATCTTTTTCGACCTCTCGTGTGTACTGGACTTAGGATGTTTAGGTCCGATATCTCACAAGATGAAGACAAAGTTTTATGCGCAGCGGAAAAGTTATCCCCTTTTTAATTAGCACGAGTTTGAGTTAGTTCGAGAGGTGTGATTATATGCAGTGCAGTTCGAGAGTTAGATAGCGAGAGATAAAAGCAGAAAGTAAATGCGAGAGAGATTTTTAAGTGGTTCGGCCAACCCGCCTACGTCCACTCTTCTTTTAGAAACTCCCTAGAAGGATTGCACTAAAACTTCCCTTTTTAGTACAATATCGAGCGCTTGAGCTTTGATCACGAAGCCCGCCTCAAGCCTCAGGTTTTTCGCCCCGCTTCTTGTTACTCCACCTCTCGAGCACTTGA
>NC_044919.1:18570927-18576028 GCF_003576645.1 Ipomoea triloba | reverse complement strand
TCGAGCACTTGAGCTTTGATCACCAAGCCCGCCTCAAGCCTCAGGATCTTCACAAGACAGCTCCCAGGTTACTCCGCCTCTTCTTGCCTTCTCCAAAGCAAGGTTGTTCCGGTTGTCACAGATTGAGTGTAACAATCTCCAATCTGACCAAAAGCTTTCGTTGGATAATCTGCCTTGTAGAGCAGCTTCGGTCACCTTCTAGATGTGTAGCAGTTTAAGCTTTGTAACTCTCTCAAACACCAAGATGTGTTTTTCTCGCTGTTGTGAATATCAGGATGATATTCCAAATTGAGCACTTGCACTTTTTGCGTTTGAATTAGACACCTCTTTCTTATCGATCAATCCTCTCTTTTTCTTTTTGTGTCTTCACGTCCTTATATATGAGAGTTGAGGAATAATTCCGTTGGAGGGAAAATTATTCCGTTTGAAATCTGTCTCCCATGCTGATCATGGGACTTGCATATGTTTCATGGAGTGGTGGTCTTGTAACTCGAACCTTTTGTCTTGTAGTGAATAACCCATATTCCACTATCTTGAGTCCATGCTCCACTTACTAGTTTTGACAAAAAGTTACTCTTTTTATATTCCAATTGATCCTCGTTTTAGGGAATAAGACCGACCATGGATTGGTGCATCTTCTATCCGTTTGTTGTGGAATTCTGACGTGGCATCCACTTCCGGTTGTTTTAAGTTCCATAATATTCTTTCAGCACCTCCTTAATATTTTATCTCCATGATATTCTTCTTCTCCAAACTTAGATTACTTTATCCATACATGTTGACTGCCATTCAGCCCTTTGGAGAAGTACCAGTTCATCGAGACCAATGTTGATGTCTCGACCACTTGATGTCTCGATCCTACGTCTCGAAGTGGTTTGATGTCTCGAGAGATTCTATCTCTCGAACTCTGCTTATGTCTTGAGACTTAGTTGATGTCTCGCAGACCCTTATTCCTCCAGTGATGTCTCGTGCCTTCTTTTGATCTATCTATAAGCTTTCAACACGAAACTTCTAAGATGTCCAAACAAGTTCACCTTAAGCTTAAATATTTTCCGAGTTGAGCTCAAATACCCGGTTGTATTTTCGCTCTTAGTTTACTTGTCGAACTTACATATATTTTCTATCTATCGAGACTTAGGAGATTGTGAATTACATTTGGTATCATCAAAACCTATTACGATATATTCCTAACACCGACGAGGAAGAATTACCCTCGTTTACTTTGCTTTGTAAATTATACATGGTTATATATATAGTTTAGTCGTGTGCAAAGCTCGGTTAGGTCGGCATTACCACCGCCGGTGTTATAAGCCCGATTAGGTCGGCATTGCCACCATCGGCACGATGAATATTTCCCGCTTCTCAGCGATGCCGCTTTTTAGCGATGAATATATCCCGCTTCTTAGCGATGCCGCTTCTTAGCGATGAATAGATGAACAATTGGTATTGTGATTAACCGTAAAACAGAGTGATTATACAAGAGTCCTATATGAGTTGAACTCTCCTATTCCCTAGCTAATACAGTATTGACTAGGTATATTATTGACTGAGCATAAAATACAAATAATATAATAAAGGAAATAATAATATTGTTAACACTCCCCCTCAAGCGCAAGGTTGTGTGGACCCAACGTTGAGCTTGTCTCGGAGATCCTGAAACCGCTGAGCTGGCAGGGGTTTTGTGAAGATATCTGCAATCTGATCCCGTGTCGAAACAAAGTTAACAACCAAGTTACCGGAAGCCACTTTGTCACGTACAAAATGGTAGTCAATCTCCACATGCTTTGTGCGTGCATGAAATACAGGATTAGCTGCTAAGTACGTAGCCCCAAGATTATCGCACCAGAGTGTGGATGGTGTGTCGGAGTGGAGACCCAACTCTCGCAGCAAGGAGACTAACCAGGTAACCTCTGCAGAGACATCGGCAAGGCCTTTATATTCTGCTTCTATTGACGAACGAGCGACTGTGCGCTGCTTCCTCGAAACCCAAGACACAAGATTCTTACCAATAAAGACTGCATAGCCACTAGTGGATTTCCGGTCTATAGGACACCCGGCCCAGTCCGAGTCAGAGTAGGCATGAATCTCGGAAGTCCGGAGACGACAGAATACGCAACCCTAAATCCTGTGTGCCCTTGATATACCGCAGAACCCTCTTCAACATGCCCCAATGATCAACAGTAGGTGAGTGCATAAACTGACAGAGCCTATTGACTGCATATGATAGGTCTGGCCGTGTGATGGTGAGATATTGCAGAGCCCCAACAATCCGACGATACTGAGTGGGGTTGTCAAAGAGGTCCGGAGAAGGCGATGCTGACTGAGTCATGGATGCCGGTGTTGCTACTGGTTTGCAATCAGACATGCCTGCACGAGTTAGTATATCTGCAATGTACCGCTTCTAAGATAAGAGAAGCCCTTTATCATCGGCAATAGTTTCAATACCCAAGAAAAAACTCGGAGTGCCCAGATCTCTGATCTTGAAGGTAGAGGATAGCCGGTGTAGCATAGTGTCAATTAAAGCGGAGTCATTGCCCAATATAATGATGTCGTCAACATAAACCAGGAGGAACACACGGGATACGTCCACGGAGTAGTGAAACAAAGACACATTAGTCTTGGAAGGCGAAAACCCGGTGGAAACTAAAAAATCATGCAGCCGTTTAAACCACGCCCTGTGAGCTTGTTTCAAGCCGTATAATGAGCGTTGCAAGTGACAGACATGATCAGGGTGCAGCGGATCCTCATAACCCGGTGGTTGCTGTTGGTCCCAAGGGGATGGGGTACAAGTCTAGAGGGGGGGGTGAATAGACTTGTATAAGATTTTGCAAATCTTTTTCGACCTCTCGTGTGTACTGGACTTAGGATGTTTAGGTCCGATACCTCACAAGATGAAGACAAAGTTTTATGCGCAGTGGAAAGGTTATTCCCTTTTAATTAGCACGAGTTTGAGTTAGTTCGAGAGGTACGGTTATATGCAGTGCAGTTCGAGAGTTAGATAGCGAGAGATAAAAACAGAAAGTAAATGCGAGAGAGATTTTTAAGTGGTTCGGCCAACCCGCCTACNAGGGGGCAAACCCTTCCCAAAGCAAGAAAAGAAGGAAGCTATGAACGTGAAAACAGCACCAGTGTGGGTTTTCACCAAAGTGACTGAGAAGCCTAGGCCTAGGTCATTCTTTGGGCCATCAAGGGGAACTAGAATTATTGAATAGATGCAGCAGAAACAGTATTCGTTCTTGGACTCTGACGTTTCGCCCATGTTTGATGAGTTATTAAAACTCAAGTTGATTGAATTACCCGAGATAAAGCGCCCCGAAGAAGCTGCTAGGGTGGATGACCCCAAATATTGCAAATACCATCGCCTCCTCGGACACCCAATTGAGAAATGCTTTGTCTTTAAAGACAAGGTGATGGCGCTAGCTCGCGATGGAAAGATTGAACTTATTGATGCGACTGCAAGCTCTAACCAAATCTCATGTGGAATGTTTGCACCATTACTCATGGAGGATGATGAGAAAGATGGAATGTTTGCACCATTACTCATGGAGGATGATGAGAAAGATGGGGGGTTTGCACCATTACTCATGGAGGATGATGAGAAAGATGGGGGAAAACAGTGCAAACGCCCGCTTCCCTTTATTGTGAAACATACTGGGGGACAACACTCAAAGCCGCCACAAGTTGATTCAGTTTACGAGAGGGATTGGGTGCTCGTTACCCATAGAAAGCAAAGGAATGATGTTGGGCCTATTAGGCCGTTGAAGAGAATGACGAAGCGATGGATTAAGAAAAGGCCAGCAAGAGACCCCGTTTCTGACGTGAAGAAGAAGGGGCAACCCAAGAAGCCGCGAACACCGGTTACCCTGGCTCAATACATGCCAAAGGTGTTTTATCAACATGGGACAGATATTCTCGGGGCTAGCCTGAGCACTAAGGAAAAACATGTTGAAGTTGAAGAATGTTCATTCCCTATGGTCGAAGGAAGCGACGAGATCCAAGTCCACAAGGCTACATCTTTCACCACCGAGATAACTTTCAAAGATGAAGATCTATTACTGGGTGGAACCCCTCACAATCGCCCATTGTTCGTTGAAGGCTATGCTCGTGAGCAAAAGATTAAAAGAATTTTGCTTGATCAAGGATCGTCCGTGAATATTCTATCACTCCGAGCTGTGAAAGAACTTGTTATTTCAATTGATGAGCTCTCGCAAAGCCGCTTGATGATTCAAGGATTTAATCAAGGCGGGCAAAGAGCCTTGAGTATTATTAGACTCGATCTTAGGATCGGATCTTTGAGTTCAAGTACTTTGTGTTATGTGATAGATGCAAGAACATCCTACAATCTATTGTTGGGTCGACCTTGGATACATGAAAATGCCTACAATCTATTGTTGGGTCGACCTTGGATACATGAAAATGGAGTAGTTCCTTCATCATGGCACCAATGCTTAATGTTTGAGAAAGGCGGTGTGATAGAGAAGGTCGTCGCCGATGAAATCCCTTTCACCGACGCAGAGTCATACTTTGCAGATGCGAAATTTTACTTAAAGAAACAAGTCGTTGAAGACGACATTGATAAGAGTAGTAATGATACACCCCCCGATCCGAAATGGAAGGGCAAGCAAGTCGTAGACCAAAGTCATTGTGACCAGGAACTTGTTTTCCCATTAACAAGAATTGAACCATTAAAAGCTACCCCGGTCAACCCGTTGGAAGATCAAGTACTGGTGGGAACAAGTCAAACGTTGCCCGCAAAACGCACAGATGGTTTTGACCCCAATGCCTATAAACTCCTGTTTAAAGCAGGCTTCGATCCCAAGGAACCGCAGAAATTAGGTAGGCTCATTCCAGAAGCCGGTGGTAGAGGCAAGTCAAACCAGGAGGAGCCACATGCACGCAAAGGATTAGGCTATGTCCCTCCTAAACCTGTGCGAATTTTTATAAATAGAGCTACAAGCAATTGTATATCTACAGATGAAGGTGAGTGTGATACACAACTCGCTCCTGCCAATGGCAAAAGGAAGTCAGTCTTCAAGAGAATGGGGAAGATAGAGTCTCAGCGCTCAGTCTTTGATAGATTGGGGTCAAACCCTCAAGCCCC
>NC_044919.1:18554234-18570883 GCF_003576645.1 Ipomoea triloba | reverse complement strand
GGGGGGGTGAATAGACTTGTATAAGATTTTGCAAATCTTTTTCGACTTCTCGTGTGTATTGGACTTAGGATGTTTAGGTCCGATATCTCACAAGATGAAGACAAAGTTTTATGCGCAGCGGAAAAGTTATCCCCTTTTTAGTTAGCACGAGTTTGAGTTAGTTCGAGAGGTGTGATTATATGCAGTGCAGTTCGAGAGTTAGATAGCGAGAGATAAAAGCAGAAAGTAAATGCGAGAGAGATTTTTAAGTGGTTCGGCCAACCCGCCTACGTCCACTCTTCTTTTAGAAACTCCCTAGAAGGATTGCACTAAAACTTCCCTTTTTAGTACAATATCGAGCGCTTGAGCTTTGATCACGAAGCCCGCCTCAAGCCTCAGGTTTTTCGCCCCGCTTCTTGTTACTCCACCTCTCGAGCACTTGAGCTTTGATCACCAAGCCCGCCTCAAGCCTCAGGATCTTCACAAGACAGCTCCCAGGTTACTCCGCCTCTTCTTGCCTTCTTCAAAGCAAGGTTGTTCCGGTTGTCACAGGTTGAGTGTAACAATCTCCAATCTGACCGAAAGCTATCGTTGAATAGACTTCCTTGTAGAGCAGCCTCGGTCACCTTCTAGATGTGTAGACTTTGTAACTTTGTAACTCTCTCAAACACTAAGATGTGTTTTTCTCGCTGTTGTGAATATCAGGATGATATTCCCGATTAAGCACTTGCACTTGAACGTTTGAAACAGACACTTCTTATTCGAAAATCACTAACTCTCCTTCACTTGTGTCTTCACGTCCTTATATATGAGAGTTGAGGAATAATTCCGTTGGAGGGAAAATTATTCCGTTTGAAATCTGTCTCCCATGCTGATCATGGGACTTGCATAATTTTAGCATGTTTCATGGAGTGGTGGTCTTGTAACTTGAACCCTTTGTCTTGTAGTGAATATCCCATAATCCACTTTCTTGAGTCCATGCTCCACTTACTGCTTTTGGTAAAAGTTACTCTTTTTATATTCCCATTGATCCTCGTTTTAGGGAATAAGACCGACCTTGGATTGGTGCATATTCTATCTGTTTATATTGGAATTCTGACGTGGCATCCACTTCTGGTTGTTCCATCATATAGCTTTTGGCACCTCCTTAATATCTTATCTCCATGAAATTCTTCTTCTCCAAACTTAGATTACTTTATCCATGCATGTTGACTGCCATTCAGCCCTTTGGAGAAGTACCAGTTCATCGAGACCAATGTTGATGTCTCGACCACTTGATGTCTCGATCTCATGTCTCGAACTGGATTGATGTCTCGAGAGATCCCATCTCTCGAACTTTGCTTATGTCTCGAGACTTAGTTGATGTCTCAATCCCATGTCTCGAACTGGATTGATGTCTCGAGATATCCCATCTCTCGAACTCTGCTTATGTCTCGAGACTTAGTTGATGTCTCGCAGACCCTTATTCCTCCAGTGTTGTCTCGTGCCTTCTTCTGATCTATCTATAAGGTTACAACACGAAACTTTCTAAGATGTTCAAACAAGTTTACCTTAAGCTTAAATATTTTCCGAGTTGAGCTCAATTACCCGGTTGTATTTTCGCTCTTAGTTTACTTGTCGAACTTACAAGGATTTCCTATCCTTCGAGACTTAGGGGATTGTGAATTACATTTGGTATCATCAAAACCTATTACATTATGTTCCTAACAATTTCCCCCTTTTTGATGATGCCAACACTTATACTTACTTATATGGCTGATTTGTAAGAAAATAAACTTTGATTTTATTTTTCAGCGCATACGGTAAGTTTGACAAACTAATCTGCTAAAAACATGAAGAGCAAACTCACGCAACACCCCCAGCAAAAGATATATATATTAAAAATAAGGGAATGTTTTACAATGAAGAACTTAGTAGAAAAGTTGAAATAAAGAAAACAGATGAGACCAAGAACAACAGAAATGATAAAGAAGGAGTCATGGACTACGAGAGCTTACTTCTTGTTTGCTAGAATCTTCTTGTTGATTGCTTCTCGTGTCTTGATGGGGTCTTTTGTGTCTACCAAATTCAGATAGTCATTTGTGACATGAAAGAATAGGTAGTTCCTGAAAGCCTCCCCAACAAACTCACCTTCAATTACTTCATTCTTCCACCGGTAGACACCTTCTTCTGGAGACATGTTGCTGTGAAGAGATATTCCAACGTACTTCAGAAGATTGAAGATCTGATGAACGAGATTTTGCTCGGTGTCCTCTCTATTTCCGAACCTGAAGGTGATCATCAATTGTTCATCCCTTCTTTCTTTCTCTGTTTGTTGTTCTTGCCTTTTCCTTTTCCTTTCCCTGTCCTCTTCTCTTCTCTTCTCCAACTCCTTTGTGCGCTGAACCCTTAGTTCCTCCTTCCTCTTGGCTTCCTCCATTGCCTTGCTCACTGTTTTTGGAACTTTCGGAGGAGGTCCAGTGGTTAAGGGTTCACTTGCTGCCCTTTTTCTGCTTGTTGATGTCCCTCTTGATCCTTGATTATTCCCTTGCTTGCCCTGATTTTCCCCCTTGTTGGCATCATTCAGGCGGGAGATGAGAGTGGACATACCTTCGAAGAGTTCTTGGAGCTGGGCAGGTATTTGGTTTGACAGGTCATCGAGTAGTGCTTTGATTACATCCTGTCGTAGTTCACTGGAATTCTGGAAGGCTCGAAGCTCAGCTCGTAGTTCGGCTACTTCAGCTTTTGCTCCTTCAGCTTCTGCTCGAGCTAATGCAGCCTCATCTGCAGCTCGTCGTGCTGCATCTTCAGCCCATACTGCTTGTTCGAGAAGTTCTGCATGGCTGGCTTGGGATTCACTTGTGCCAGCAGCAGGCATTGATGCGTTGCGAACAATGGCCAGTATGCGCTCAAGTTGAGCCATCTTCTGAGATTGATCGGCCATGAATTGGCGCACCTCGCCAATGAAAGCTTCTTCGGCCTGTCGATCATAGTCAGAAGTAGGAGGAGGAGAGTGAATAGTACCTTTCATTGGAGGGGACTTGGGTGCTTCCAGATTTCCACCCATGACTTGCAGTTGCGAGTCCACCTCTCGATTGAGTTCCTGAGGGTCAGCAGGGACACTGGGTTCAGAGCTCGAAGGTAGCTCCATGTCAGGTGCTTCCCGGTTTCCACCTGAGGGATGGATCACTTCTCGCTCATCACCTCTCGAACCTGGAGCCTCAGCAGCAGCAACTGGTGGGATTGGATCAGCTAATGGAGAGACTTCTGTATTGGACGCTTCCCTGTTTCCATCCAATTGAAGAGCCTCCTTAGCGTCACCTCTCGAACCAGAGCTGGGAACTTGATCTTCTGCTGGTGTGATTAGAGTTGAAGAAGAGGATTGTGCATCGATAGGTGCTTCCCGGTTTCCACCATTGATAGGCACAACTTCTTCCTCGTGACCTTTCGAACCAGCAGGACTTTGCACATTCTGCTTTTGTTGCTCATGCTGCTCCATTTTAGTCTGCTCAGGTGAATCAGGGATAACTATGGTTTCAGGAGCAGCTGGAGCACTCCATCTTTGTCTATCAACCATCCTGGCAGCAAAGGTTGATGCTGTATCATCTGGTAGCAGGAATGGTGATGGCAGTTCCATGTCGATAGGAAAGCCTGGGAGTTGGAGTAACAAAATTTCACCCTCTCGAACTGTATGTGCTTCATCGGTGTCATTCGAGGGTGTGGACTCAGGTGCTGGCAGCAATAAAACTGAGTTGGGTGCTGCCTCAAGTGCTTCAGAGGTCTCGGATTCATCTCTCGAAGCTACTACCTATTCGTCCAGAGCAGAGTCACTCACTTGGGATAGAGGAATTGCGGCTGTTGCAATAGGATTGTCAGGATCATTTCTGGCAACTCCTGAGGTCTCTCCTGGACCTCTCGTATCCCCTACATTCTGTCTCAAAGATAGAGCAGTGGCGAGCCTGATATCTTCTTGAAACTTTGCTTCTACTTCAGGATCCATTTCAGGCTCGGCTTCGGCTTCTTGTACATCAACAACTATGCCCTTTCCTTTGTCAGATCGACCAAGATTCCTTCTGGTCACGTGCATCTCATGGGCAAGGTTTAGAAGTTCATCGGCTGGGATCTCGGTAAGATTTAACCAATTCAATGCAAAGGTTTCCTCAGCCTCCATAACTACTGCTAGTGTAACCAGTTGATCAAAGGGGCCTGTTCTCCAGTTGATCCATCGGAGTACCCTGGAGAAATCATCCAAACTAGATACATCTTTAGTACTTTGATCCAACTGAGATGTTACGTTGTCATTCTGATCATGAGATTCAGTAGATAGGATTTCTGTCGCTGATGCAGCTTCTACTGTTTGTGCATTGATCTCTCGAGTGTGCTCCGAGAGATCATCACCTGTCTCCACATCCGCTGTCACTCTAGCTATAGCATGTTCGACTTGAGCGGACTCGGTAGCTTTAAATTCCACATTCTGAGCACTTTGCACTGGGTCCCTGACCACAGTGCCTTGATCAGCAGCAGCAGTTTCCACACTGTCTCAAACTTCTGCTGGAACTGTTATCTCTCGAACCACCTCTCATGGTTCCTCAACATCTACATGCACTGGATCACTGATCCCAGTGCCTTCAAACTCTCGAGTCTCCTCTCCAGATATATCCACATATTCATCAGCACCACCAGCATCAACATGTAAATCAACAAAAATCTCGCCGGTGATGAACCTTGTAGGGGGCACTCTCTCAACCTCAGCAGCCATTGTAGCCTGAGGTTCCCCCTGGGCTTGTGCCCTATCCTCAAATGGTACTTGAACAACAAAAGGTGTCACCTCTCGACTCTTGGTGACAGGAACAGATTTGGCTTTCTTAGCTCTCTTTGGCAGAACAATCCTCTTGATCAGTGTACCCAGAGGTTCATCATCAGAGTTTTCCTCCACCGTTTGGGCTTTCCTTTTACCCTTTCCCTTAGGTTTCGAGGGAGAGGGTGCAATCTTAACACCCTTAGACTTTGGAGCTTGAGATTTTCATCCTACCTATATAGGTATTTCGATGAATCTCTCGCCCTTCCCTCAACTGTAAGCCCTTCAAACTTAATAAATACTGAACAACAAAACCGAAACCAACCTTTTTATTGATCGACAGGTTGGAGTTTGAGACTGAGCCCTGCACTTGCTGCTTAAGAAAGTTGAAGATGATGTGCGCCCAGTCCATTGGGTTGTTGTTCCAGATGGCATGGAGGATTTTGAGAATGTCCAGATTAATTTCATCTGTTCAAGACACTTTGCCGAGGATGAATTTCATGATGAGATCGGTGGCAACGGCAAACCTTTCCTGCAGATGAAACTTGCGGAGGGCAGAGGTTGCTCTGGTTGGTGCAGTCTCCAATCGGATTTTGTCCCAAAATGCTTGCTTGTCCAGTTCGTAATCCGAGAGGTGCTTGACTGCCTCCTCCATAGCAAAGTCGAATGCTGCCCTTAGGTCACCAACAGAGGTTGTGATGTGGATTTCGTTGAAGCGGCTCTCAATTGCGCCCTTTATGACCTTAGCATTCGCGAACCATTCGGTGAAGTCGAGGTCATGGATGGTCCGATAGTCATGTGTCATGTACTTCATCAGCCCTGCCTTCTCGAACTTTGTTAGGACCTTCTCTGTCATCTTCGGGTTCGTCGAGTGAGTGACGAATCCATTTCTGTCAAGGATACTCCCCGCCTTGACTTGCTTGATTTGAGTGCGTATGTGATCCAGCTCCCTCTGGTATGCTTCGGAAGATGAGGTTGAAGATTCGGACGCCATTGATGAAAGCTTTGATGTTTTGGAGGGAATGTGTACAGTATTTGGAATTTGGGGATTTTTGGGTATTTGGTTTGAGCTTGAATCCGGGTAAGGATGATGGATTTGGCTTTTATATCATGTGGATTTGGGTTGGATATGTGGGTAGGGTTGAGAGTTTGACCCGTCTAGTGATCCGGTTGATTTAAAAGAGTGAAAGGTCAGAAATACCCCTTATAACGGTCTGCTTGTAACTTATGGTAAGGGTATTTTTGAGAAAGTGTATGAGGCGGTTTAGGTGGGTTTGATAAGATAATATATCTTTATGAGCATTCTCCCACTAATTAAGATAGTGCCTTTAAGCATGGAAAACCGTCGGTAACCGAAGACCACGTGGCTGATCATTAATTTCTAAAGTAGCCGTTCCACATATATCTGTTGAATTCATTAGTTTCACCTTTCGAAGGTGAACACTTCGTCGATACTAGTTTAAGGATCTTCCCCCTGAGTGATTGATCCCTAAACCTCCTTATTCCTCCGTTTTGATCTGGAATATCTAATAGCAACGCATTCAAATGGTTAAGGATCTTCCCCCTGAGTGATTGATCCCTAACCCTCCTTATTCCTCCATCTAGAGCTACATAGAAAGTCAGTTTGTTATCTTTCGAGGTGATCTCTCGAACTACCCTTCTTCGAGACATAACGTATATAGGCAAACTGATCATGTATCTCTCGAACTACCTTTCGAACACAGATTGCGATGATAGAAACAAGATTGATTCATCCAAAAGATATCACTTGGAACATTTCCTTAAGTTCATTTAGTGATTTCCACATACATTACATATGAATCAATATTCTATTAGATTCCCTAGAAACTTTTGTTTGGCCTTGGATAGCCTTATAGGAATCTAACGTTAGAACAGGAACTAGCCTTCTAAAGTCCTATTTATCCTAATAACAGAACTAGAGGTGGCTACTCCTTCTTGTTCTTTTCTCTGCTGCTGCCCTCCTCACAGGCTCCATCTCCCTTTCCCTTGGTTCTCCATTTGGTTGAGGGAGAGCCTTTTCCAGAGTGTGCAGCTATAGGAGTCCCACTTATACGGGACTCTTCTCCTGACTCCAGTATCCCACCATTGTGGATCTTCTCGCATTTGGGGATCCATNCAAAGTCGAATGCTGCCCTTAGGTCACCAACAGAGGTTGTGATGTGGATTTCGTTGAAGCGGCTCTCAATTGCGCCCTTTATGACCTTAGCATTCGCGAACCATTCGGTGAAGTCGAGGTCATGGATGGTCCGATAGTCATGTGTCATGTACTTCATCAGCCCTGCCTTCTCGAACTTTGTTAGGACCTTCTCTGTCATCTTCGGGTTCGTCGAGTGAGTGACGAATCCATTTCTGTCAAGGATACTCCCCGCCTTGACTTGCTTGATTTGAGTGCGTATGTGATCCAGCTCCCTCTGGTATGCTTCGGAAGATGAGGTTGAAGATTCGGACGCCATTGATGAAAGCTTTGATGTTTTGGAGGGAATGTGTACAGTATTTGGAATTTGGGGATTTTTGGGTATTTGGTTTGAGCTTGAATCCGGGTAAGGATGATGGATTTGGCTTTTATATCATGTGGATTTGGGTTGGATATGTGGGTAGGGTTGAGAGTTTGACCCGTCTAGTGATCCGGTTGATTTAAAAGAGTGAAAGGTCAGAAATACCCCTTATAACGGTCTGCTTGTAACTTATGGTAAGGGTATTTTTGAGAAAGTGTATGAGGCGGTTTAGGTGGGTTTGATAAGATAATATATCTTTATGAGCATTCTCCCACTAATTAAGATAGTGCCTTTAAGCATGGAAAACCGTCGGTAACCGAAGACCACGTGGCTGATCATTAATTTCTAAAGTAGCCGTTCCACATATATCTGTTGAATTCATTAGTTTCACCTTTCGAAGGTGAACACTTCGTCGATACTAGTTTAAGGATCTTCCCCCTGAGTGATTGATCCCTAAACCTCCTTATTCCTCCGTTTTGATCTGGAATATCTAATAGCAACGCATTCAAATGGTTAAGGATCTTCCCCCTGAGTGATTGATCCCTAACCCTCCTTATTCCTCCATCTAGAGCTACATAGAAAGTCAGTTTGTTATCTTTCGAGGTGATCTCTCGAACTACCCTTCTTCGAGACATAACGTATATAGGCAAACTGATCATGTATCTCTCGAACTACCTTTCGAACACAGATTGCGATGATAGAAACAAGATTGATTCATCCAAAAGATATCACTTGGAACATTTCCTTAAGTTCATTTAGTGATTTCCACATACATTACATATGAATCAATATTCTATTAGATTCCCTAGAAACTTTTGTTTGGCCTTGGATAGCCTTATAGGAATCTAACGTTAGAACAGGAACTAGCCTTCTAAAGTCCTATTTATCCTAATAACAGAACTAGAGGTGGCTACTCCTTCTTGTTCTTTTCTCTGCTGCTGCCCTCCTCACAGGCTCCATCTCCCTTTCCCTTGGTTCTCCATTTGGTTGAGGGAGAGCCTTTTCCAGAGTGTGCAGCTATAGGAGTCCCACTTATACGGGACTCTTCTCCTGACTCCAGTATCCCACCATTGTGGATCTTCTCGCATTTGGGGATCCATTCACCTTGGATGGGAATAGGATGCTTACTTGGATTATCAGGAAGCTCCGCAATCTGTTCACCCTTAGTTGATTCTGGATAGTTTTCTCCTTGAAAGTCTTTGGACTTGACTGCTGATTTCCTTCCCCTATACTAGTATGGTACGTCATCTTTTCCTTTCTTCTTCTCCATGAAGAAGTCGATGACATAAACTTGCTTAGAAAACCCCTCTATTTATAGCCCAAAAAAAAAACTTAGCACTGTAGAGTCACGGGATGCTATATGAATGACCATTCAATGCTGTGTAACTCCAAGACTGCCATAAAGTTGATGAAACCGCTCCTCACATGCGAAACAGTTCATGGCACTTAATACAAGAAGATAAGATTAGACCATTCAACCCAATTCTATCATTCCTAATTCTAACCTTAGTTGAGAGAATCTATTTTCACACAACGCTTTTGTGAAAATATCTGCTAGTTGCTCCTCCGTTGCAACATATTCCAAAGTTATGTCCTTTTTCTCAACATGATCTCGGATGAAGTGATACTTTATATCGATGTGTTTTGTCCTTGAGTGTAACACTGGATTCTGAGTGATAGCTATGGCACTTGTGTTGTCACACATAATCTTAACCTCTTTACATTCAACACCATAATCCAGTAACTGTTGCTTCATCCATAAAATTTGAGCACAACAACTTCCAGCTGCTACATATTATGCCTCAGCGGTGCTTGTAGCTATCGAATGCTGTTTCTTGCTAAACCATGAGACAAGTCTTCCACTTAGAAACTGACATGTCCCCGATGTGCTCTTCCGATCAATTTTACAACCGGCAAAGTCCGCATCTGAATATCCCATTAGTTCGAAAGATCCACCTCTCGAATACCAAAGTCCAACACTTTGCGTACCCTTGAGATATCTAAGAATCCTTTTAGATGCATTTAAGTGACTCTCCTTAGCACTTGCCTGAAATCTAGCACATACACCTACTGCAAAGGATATATCTGGTCTACTAGCAGTTAAATAAAGAAGAGATCCGATGATACCTCGATACGTAGTCTGATCGACCTCTCGACCTTCACTGTCGACGTCGATGCGTAGAGAGGTTCCCATGGGTACTTTGACTGAGGATTTCCCTTCTATATTGTATTTCCTGAGCAGATCCTTGGTGTATTTCTCCTGGTTGATGAAGATGCCTTCATTAAGTTGTCTCACTTGTAGTCCAAGGAAGTAATTGAGCTCTCCCATCATGCTCATCTCGAACTTCCCTTTCATCAAACTAGAGAACTTCTCGCACAAGTTTGGATTGGTACTCCCGAAGATGATATCGTCCACATAGATTTGCACCAATAATATATGATCCCCATCCTTAATTCTAAACAATGTTTTGTCCACTAGGCCTTTGGTGAACCCACATTGAAGTAGAAAAGAGGATAAAGTATCATACCAAGCTCTCGGAGCTTGTTTCAAACCGTAAAGTGCCTTCTTCAACTTGTATACTTTGTCAGCTCCCACGTCCTTCAAGAAACCCGGAGGTTGTTCAACGTACACCTCTTCTTCAAGAAGTCCGTTCAAAAAAGCGCTCTTGACATCCATTTGATACACTTTGAAATCTTTGAAGGCGGCATATGCGAGAAAGATGCGTATGGCTTCGAGACGTGCCACTGGAGCGAAGGTTTCATCAAAATCTATTCCTTCCTCCTGGCAATATCCTTTAGCAACAAGTCTGGCCTTGTTCCTAACAATGACTCCATCCTCATTCATCTTGTTTCTGAAAACCCACTTTGTGCCAATGACATTCTGATGATGAGGTCTCGGAACTAGTCCCCACACGTCGTTCCTTTCAAACTGATGAAGTTCCTCTTGCATGGCTTGCACCCAATCTGGATCACTTAGAGCCTCATCAATCACCTTAGGCTCTATTTGGGATAGAAAGCAAGCAAGCATGCTTTCTCGATATGCTGATCTGGTTCGAACTTTGTCACGAACATCTCCAATTACTTGACCAGCGGGGTGACTTCTCAGCCATCTTAGATCAGGTTGTGGTTCCTCAGTTGGTACCTCCGTTGTAGGTTGAGTAGTGGGTTGATCATCTGAGATCTGGATTAGATCAACTGAGCTAGAAGCTTTCTTCTTGGTAATTTCTTCNCTACTCCTTCTTGTTCTTTTCTCTGCTGCTGCCCTCCTCACAGGCTCCATCTCCCTTTCCCTTGGTTCTCCATTTGGTTGAGGGAGAGCCTTTTCCAGAGTGTGCAGCTATAGGAGTCCCACTTATACGGGACTCTTCTCCTGACTCCAGTATCCCACCATTGTGGATCTTCTCGCATTTGGGGATCCATTCACCTTGGATGGGAATAGGATGCTTACTTGGATTATCAGGAAGCTCCGCAATCTGTTCACCCTTAGTTGATTCTGGATAGTTTTCTCCTTGAAAGTCTTTGGACTTGACTGCTGATTTCCTTCCCCTATACTAGTATGGTACGTCATCTTTTCCTTTCTTCTTCTCCATGAAGAAGTCGATGACATAAACTTGCTTAGAAAACCCCTCTATTTATAGCCCAAAAAAAAAACTTAGCACTGTAGAGTCACGGGATGCTATATGAATGACCATTCAATGCTGTGTAACTCCAAGACTGCCATAAAGTTGATGAAACCGCTCCTCACATGCGAAACAGTTCATGGCACTTAATACAAGAAGATAAGATTAGACCATTCAACCCAATTCTATCATTCCTAATTCTAACCTTAGTTGAGAGAATCTATTTTCACACAACGCTTTTGTGAAAATATCTGCTAGTTGCTCCTCCGTTGCAACATATTCCAAAGTTATGTCCTTTTTCTCAACATGATCTCGGATGAAGTGATACTTTATATCGATGTGTTTTGTCCTTGAGTGTAACACTGGATTCTGAGTGATAGCTATGGCACTTGTGTTGTCACACATAATCTTAACCTCTTTACATTCAACACCATAATCCAGTAACTGTTGCTTCATCCATAAAATTTGAGCACAACAACTTCCAGCTGCTACATATTATGCCTCAGCGGTGCTTGTAGCTATCGAATGCTGTTTCTTGCTAAACCATGAGACAAGTCTTCCACTTAGAAACTGACATGTCCCCGATGTGCTCTTCCGATCAATTTTACAACCGGCAAAGTCCGCATCTGAATATCCCATTAGTTCGAAAGATCCACCTCTCGAATACCAAAGTCCAACACTTTGCGTACCCTTGAGATATCTAAGAATCCTTTTAGATGCATTTAAGTGACTCTCCTTAGCACTTGCCTGAAATCTAGCACATACACCTACTGCAAAGGATATATCTGGTCTACTAGCAGTTAAATAAAGAAGAGATCCGATGATACCTCGATACGTAGTCTGATCGACCTCTCGACCTTCACTGTCGACGTCGATGCGTAGAGAGGTTCCCATGGGTACTTTGACTGAGGATTTCCCTTCTATATTGTATTTCCTGAGCAGATCCTTGGTGTATTTCTCCTGGTTGATGAAGATGCCTTCATTAAGTTGTCTCACTTGTAGTCCAAGGAAGTAATTGAGCTCTCCCATCATGCTCATCTCGAACTTCCCTTTCATCAAACTAGAGAACTTCTCGCACAAGTTTGGATTGGTACTCCCGAAGATGATATCGTCCACATAGATTTGCACCAATAATATATGATCCCCATCCTTAATTCTAAACAATGTTTTGTCCACTAGGCCTTTGGTGAACCCACATTGAAGTAGAAAAGAGGATAAAGTATCATACCAAGCTCTCGGAGCTTGTTTCAAACCGTAAAGTGCCTTCTTCAACTTGTATACTTTGTCAGCTCCCACGTCCTTCAAGAAACCCGGAGGTTGTTCAACGTACACCTCTTCTTCAAGAAGTCCGTTCAAAAAAGCGCTCTTGACATCCATTTGATACACTTTGAAATCTTTGAAGGCGGCATATGCGAGAAAGATGCGTATGGCTTCGAGACGTGCCACTGGAGCGAAGGTTTCATCAAAATCTATTCCTTCCTCCTGGCAATATCCTTTAGCAACAAGTCTGGCCTTGTTCCTAACAATGACTCCATCCTCATTCATCTTGTTTCTGAAAACCCACTTTGTGCCAATGACATTCTGATGATGAGGTCTCGGAACTAGTCCCCACACGTCGTTCCTTTCAAACTGATGAAGTTCCTCTTGCATGGCTTGCACCCAATCTGGATCACTTAGAGCCTCATCAATCACCTTAGGCTCTATTTGGGATAGAAAGCAAGCAAGCATGCTTTCTCGATATGCTGATCTGGTTCGAACTTTGTCACGAACATCTCCAATTACTTGACCAGCGGGGTGACTTCTCAGCCATCTTAGATCAGGTTGTGGTTCCTCAGTTGGTACCTCCGTTGTAGGTTGAGTAGTGGGTTGATCATCTGAGATCTGGATTAGATCAACTGAGCTAGAAGCTTTCTTCTTGGTAATTTCTTCATCATCTGATTCTGACTGGAGTTCTGCTACGTCTCGAACTATCGACTGCTTCCCATCGAGAGGTAAGTCTGATCTCTCGATCGATTCCGGCTGAACTTCCTCAAAACTTTCAGCTGCTTCCTTTGACTTTGATGGTTGGTCTGTCGATGCTCTTTCATCAAAAGAAACATGTATGGATTCTTCAACCACCAATCTCCGCTTGTTGAAGACTCTGAATGCTTTACTTGTCGATGAGTATCCCAGAAATACTCCATCATCTGCCTTCTCATCAAAGGTTCTTAGTTGAGTCTTCCCATTGTTGTGGACATAGCATTTGCACCCGAATGTGTGAAAGTAGCTTACATTCGGTTTCCTCCCATTCCATAACTCGTATGGAGTTTTTCCAATACCTTTCACGATCAAGGACCGATTTTGGGTATAGCATGCTGTGTTGATTGCTTCTGCCCAAAATTCATGTGAGATGTTGGCTTGTGAGAGCATGGTCCTTGCTGCTTCCTTAAGAGTTCTGTTTCTCCTTTCAGCAACCCCATTCTGTTGAGGTGTTCGAGCAGCTAATAGTTGATGATGAATCCCGTACTCGTTGCAGTAGCTCTCGATTACCTGATTAACGAACTCTCCACCTTGATCAGACCGAATCTTTAGTATCGATACATCCTTTTCAACTTGAACTTGCTTCAAAAGATTTGGTAGGGCAACTTTTGTCTCGCTCTTCTTGGTTAAGAACACGGTCCAGGTGAATCTTGTGTAGTCATCTACTACCACAAGAGTGTACTTCCTTCCTCTCATGCTGGGTAGATCCACCTGGCCAAACAAGTCCATATGAAGGAGACTTAATGGTCTGGTAGATGATGTCTCGGCTTTGTTTTTGAAAGAGGGTTTGATCTGTTTACAGCGTTGACATGCCTCACAGAGTTTGTCCTTTCGAAACGTGACTTTGGGCAGTCCTTCCACAAGGTTCCTCTTAGTAAGCTTGTTGATGGTTTTGAAGTTCAGGTGGCTGAGCTTACTATGCTAATCCCAGCATAAATCTTCTTTGCTCCTTGCTAGCATACATAGGGATGGTTTGGCAGATTTCCAATCCACTATGTACATATTTCCTTTCCTTGCTGCTTCCAGGACGACTTCGAGAGATTCCTCTTGTATAATCCGGCACTTGCTTTTGGTGATGATAACTTTATAGCCCTTGTCACAGAATTGACTCGTGCTAAGGAGGTTGAACTTAAGTCCTTCAACATAGGATACCTCCTTGATTACCAATTCATTCTTATGAATTTCACCAACAGCCTTCGTGCGTCCTTTCTTCTCGTTGTCTCCAAATGTTACCAAGGGACCTTCGATAGGATGGATGTTCTCTAGTAAAGATAGATTTCCCGTCATATGTCTCGAACATCCACTGTCAATGAACCATACGTCCCTGGCGTCCTGCAAGCAAGTCAAGCAGATTTAGGTACCCAAACTTTGGGTCCTGGTTGGTTAGTGAGTTTAGGCATCCATTTATACCTTGGGCCCATTACTCCAGGCCTAGGTGCAATGTAGCCATTATACGATTGGTAATCAAAAGGAATACTAGCAAAGACTCTGGGCCTCTTAGGTGCATAGATCAGTTTAGGTTGAGGCCTGACCTTGAACTTACGCACCATGCCCTTCATAGCCTGTTTGGTCACGTGGTACCGTTGAAACTGAGGTTTATTCCACGGTTCATATTCTTGTGACCAATCCTCATCGGATGGGTAGTGTCTGCCTTCCTCCATCCATGAGTTCCTATCTCTATAGATCTCAGACCTTCCATATTTGCCTTGAGGCGCATTATATGGAATGTAGCTTCTCTTGTACTTGGAATGGCCTTGCGAGAGATAGCTAGGTGATCTTTCGATATTGTTAACCCGGCCATTCTTCATAGCTTTCCTATACTTTCCATTACTGGTGTATAGGGACGGTTTGTGAATAGCTACTCTGGTCTTTCGTGTTGGTCTTTTATGACCCTTATTCGGTTTGGGTTGAGATCCTCCATTATTTGAAGTTCCCAAACCGTTGGTCTGCTTATCTCTCGAGAGACAGTTCTGATGGAACCCTAGTCCGGTTCTATCATTTGTGGGTCTATGATCATTTACCATTTTCTCCACTGTTTTGGAGGAATTAGTATATGATGCAATAACCTCTCTAAGATTAAGCTCACTAGCCTCTCGAGCTTTGCACTCTTCTTTAAGTTGGATTATTTCAGCTTCCAAGTTGCTTACTTTGAGAGTCAGCTCTGAGTTTTCTTTCGAGACATTCTTAAGCGTCTCTCTTTCAGCAATTAGTTTGCTGTTTTCTTCCATTACTTTAGCATGAGTGCTATTAGCGATGTTGAGGTCCCTCCTGAGCAATTCCATGGTCTCAAAGGGATCCTCATCGCTTCTAAAAGAAGAACATTGAGAAGTAGAGATAGAGCAGCGAGATGTAGAAGTGGAGGTTACCTCATTGTTAATAGCCATTAAGCATTGATCCTCCTCTTCTGTAGTGTATAAACAGATGAGCCCCCTCTCATCCTCTGAGCTGCTGCTGCTCTCGCTGGAGCTTGATGTCTCGAATTCCTCGATTGCCTTCTCAAGTTCCTCAGCCACAAGCGCCTTCCTGCGCGAATGCGTGTTTGATGAACTTTTGAAGCCTCCTTATGTTGGCTTTTCTTTGGATTCCTCTTTCCTTCTGGAATCCTTTCTTTCCTGGCCTTGATGCTTGCTTACCGGTGGGTAAGGACATTCAGCCTTGAAGTGCCCTGGTCTCCTGCAATTGTAACATAGACCTTGATCTTCTTCCTCCGTTCTTCTGGATGTGTATCTCTCATTTTTCCTTCTTGAGGAGGAAGGTGAACTTGTATTGCTCTCCGGTGTCTTCTTCATGAACTTCCTGAATTTTCTCATAAAGAGAGCAAATTGTTCGTCAGATAAAAGATTAGTGGGATTAGGGTCTGACCTTGAGGAAGTGGATGGTTGATCAGCAACCAGAGCCACATTCCGTCTGTCCACCACGTCCTCATCTCTCGGAAACATCTCAAATTCGAAAGCTTTGAGATCTCTGAATAGTTGATCGGTTGTGGTGTTCTTCAAATCCCTGTGATCGCGCATTGTGATCACCTTCATCTCCCACTCCTTGGTAAGGCCTCGTAAGACCTTCAGGTTTAGTTCCTTTTGTGGAATCTATCTCCTTCTCTAGATCACTGATCTCGGTTGACAGCTTCATGAACCGAGATTCCATGCTATCGATGCTCTCCCCTGGTTTCATCTTGAAGTCCTCGAACTTCTTCATGGCCACGGTGAGCTTGTTCTCCTTTTCTTGTTCGTCACCTTCACCAATTAACATCAAAGTATCCCATACCTCTTTTGCCGTTTTGCACTTTCTTACTTTCGGGAAGATGGTTTCGTCTATAGCTCTGAAGAGAATATCCTTGGCAATATTGTCCAGGTTGTTTCTCTTCCTATCATCACTTGTCCATTCTTCCCTAGGTTTTGGAATGTACTTTGGTGTGTCTTTGGTTTGCTCTGCAGAGGTGTTGACCATTAAGATTTTGACTGGTCCGGTTGATATAACCTCGGCCATCTCATCATGGAGGGCTGATAGGAACGCAAGCATGCGCGTCTTCCAGTCATCGAATCTGCTAAGATCAAAAAGAAGATGTCTCGACAACATGCTGTCCATATTGAAAATTATCTCGTGCTTGAAAACGTTTCAAAAGATTTTTCAAAGAAGGATCTCTAGGCAATATAAACAAAGGTTTATATCGATCAGAGAACTTGCTCTGATACCAATTGTTGGTCCCAAGGGGATGGGGTACAAGTCTAGAGGGGGGGG
>NC_044919.1:18499476-18553442 GCF_003576645.1 Ipomoea triloba | reverse complement strand
TCTCCTTCACTTGTGTCTTCACGTCCTTATATATGAGAGTTGAGTAATAATTCCGTTGGAGGGAAAATTATTCCGTTTGAAATCTGTCTCCCATGCTGATCATGGGACTTGCATAATTTTAGCATGTTTCATGGAGTGGTGGTCTTGTAACTTGAACCCTTTGTCTTGTAGTGAATATCCCATAATCCACTTTCTTGAGTCCATGCTCCACTTACTGCTTTTGGTAAAAGTTACTCTTTTTATATTCCCATTGATCCTCGTTTTAGGGAATAAGACCGACCTTGGATTGGTGCATATTCTATCTGTTTGTTGTGGAATTCTGACGTGGCATCCACTTCTGGTTGTTCCATCATATAGCTTTTGGCACCTCCTTAATATCTTATCTCCATGAAATTCTTCTTCTCCAAACTTAGATTACTTTATCCATGCATGTTGACTGCCATTCAGCCCTTTGGAGAAGTACCAGTTCATAGAGACCAATGTTGATGTCTCGACCACTTGATGTCTCGATCTCATGTCTCGAACTGGATTGATGTCTCGAGAGATCCCATCACTCGAACTTTGCTTATGTCTCGAGACTTAGTTGATGTCTCAATCCCATGTCTCGAACTGGATTGATGTCTCGAGATATCCCATCTCTCAAACTCTGCTTATGTCTCGAGACTTAGTTGATGTCTCGCAGACCCTTATTCCTCCAGTGTTGTCTCGTGCCTTCTTCTGATCTATCTATAAGGTTACAACACGAAACTTTCTAAGATGTTCAAACAAGTTTACCTTAAGCTTAAATATTTTCCGAGTTGAGCTCAATTACCCGGTTGTATTTTCGCTCTTAGTTTACTTGTCGAACTTACAAGGATTTCCTATCCTTCGAGACTTAGGGGATTGTGAATTACATTTGGTATCATCAAAACCTATTACATTATGTTCCTAACAAATCCATGATCGACTTGGAGTTGTCCAAGGTGTGAAAAACAACGCAAGTCATCCTATTGAAGCGGAACCATCTAAAAGGCCTCGAAGCATGATTTATTCTCGTATGAGACGAGAAATAGATATTCATATTTCATGCAGAGAAGTGCTGAAAGTCCAACCTAGGACCATTGTACACACTCGTGTACAGAAAGGGGAGAATGAGGAAAGCGTTGGCTCAAGTGATGATGTAACACCACCTCAAGGCGAGGAGGCGTCGTCTTTCCACATAACTCTATGTGATGAGATTCTGATTGAGAGAGAAGACACAGAAGAGGCACCCCACGAGCTAGAGGAAGGGGTACGAGCTGCAATAGACGAGTTAAAGGAGGTTGATCTAGGAACTCCTGAGAATCCTCGGCCTATCTTCATTAGCACACTTCTTTCTGATGAAGATGAAGAAATATATGTCGAATTACTAAAAGAGTACATTGATGTCTTCGCATGGACGTACAAGGAAATGCCAGGGTTAGACCCGAAGGTGGCAGTACATCGCCTGGCAGTGAAAAAGGCATGCCGTTCGGTCAAGCAAGCTCAACGGCGCTTTCGCCCTGAACTTATTCCCTCAATTGAAGGGGAAGTCAACAAACTTATAGAGGCCGGTTTTATTCGCGAAGTGAAATATCCGACTTGGATATCCAGCATTGTGCCTGTGCGTAAGAAGAACGACCAAATTCGCGTATGCGTAGACTTCCGGGACCTTAATGTTGCATGCCCAAAAGATGACTTCCCACTTCCCATCACAGAATTGATGATAGATGCTGTAACTGGGCACGAGATCATGTCATTCATGGATGGCTCCTCTGGTTACAATCAGATTCGCATGGCGCCGGAAGATGAGGAGTTGACAGCGTTCCGAACGCCTAAAGGCATCTATTGCTACAAAGTGATGCCCTTTGGTTTGAAAAATGCAGGTGCTACATACCAAAGGGCTATGCAGAGAATATTTGATGACATGGTTCACAAAATGGTGGAATGCTACGTCGATGACTTGGTTGTAAAGTCAAAACTTCGCACAGATCACTTGGGACATTTAAGAAAAGTCTTTGACCGTTTGCCGAAAGTTTCAACTTAAGATGAATCCCTTGAAATGTGCTTTTCAGGTTGCTGCTGGGAAGTTTCTTGGGTTCACTGTTCGACATAGCGGCATCGAGATCGAACAAGCTAAGATCGACGCTATAATGAAGATGCCCGAACCACGAAACCGTCATGAGCTTAAGAGCTTACAAGGGAAGTTAGCATACATCCGAAGGTTCATATCAAACCTGGCAGGAAGATGTCAACCCTTCAGTCGGCTAATGAAGAAGGGCACCCCGTTCGTGTGGGATGAGGCGTGCAAGAACGCGTTTGAAAGTATCAAATCGTACTTGATGAAGCCGCCCTTGTTAACCGCTCCTGTTCACGGTCGCCCACTGATCCTTTATATCTCTGCCCAAGAAAGCTCTGTGGGTGCCCTGCTCGCTCAAGAAAATGACAACGGGAAAGAGAATCCCCTCTACTATCTCAGTAGAATGATGACCCCGAATGAGTTAAAGTACTCTCCAATTGAGAAGCTATGTTTGGCACTCGTGTTCGCCATTAAAAAGCTTAAGCACTACTTTGAAGCTCACATCATTCAACTTGTGTCGAAAGCGAACCCGGTAAAGTTTGTTATGGCGAAGGTCGTTCTCTCTGACCGCCTGGCAAGGTGGTATTTATTGTTTCAACAGTTTGAAATCGTCTATGTGCCACAAAATTCTGTCAAGGGGCAAGCTTTAGCCGATTTCTTAGCAGATCACCCAATACCGGCTGAATGGGAATTATCTGATGACCTACCTGATGAGGATGTGCTTATCATCGAAGTCTTACCCCTATGGAAGATGTATTTTGATGGAGCTGCGCATAGAGGAGGGGCAGGAGCTGGAGTTGTGTTCATCACCCCGGAAGGTGAAGTGTTACCATATTCATTCACCTTGACAGAGCCATGTTCAAACAATGTTGCTGAGTATCAAGCATTGATACTGGGACTAGAGATAGCAGTTGACATAAAACAGCTGAGAATTAACATGTATGGAGATTAAGCAGAGTTAGTCCCATACAACAACTACGCAAAGATACTCATACAATGGTTGGGGGACGTCATGATTGAACATGTACCAAGGAAAGAGAACAAGCAAGCTGACGCCTTAGCCGCATTGACTTCAACTATTGCTCATCCTACAGCTCGAGTACAAGTATGTCAAAAGTGGGTAGTTCCACATATCTTCAACGAAGATGGCTCAGTCGATGAAACTGTTGAACTCCCTACTGCTTCCGTTTACGACATTGGCCAAGATGACTAGAGGCAGCCGTTGATTGACTACTTCACTGATGGGAGGTTACCAGAAGATCCTCGCAAGAGGGTGGATATAAAGCGCCGAGCTCCTCGCTTCATCTACTATAATGAGACGTTGTATCGTCATTCATTTGATGGAGTCTGGCTCTGATGTCTAGGAGAAGAAGAGGCATTAAAAGCTATGCAAGAAGCTCATTCTGGGGTTTGTGGTGCACATCAGTCCGGCCCTAAGTTGCATTTCCACATTAAACGAATGGGTTATTATTGGCCTACAATGGTAAAGGATTGCATAGATTATGCTCGAAGGTGCCAAGCTTGTCAAGTTCATGCAAACTTTATCCATCAACCACCAGAACCTCTACACCCAACAGTCGCATCTTGGCCGTTTGATGCTTGGGGACTTGATGTGGTTGGCCCAATTACGCCCAAGTCATCTGCAGGGCATACATACATATTGGCCGCCACCGACTACTTTTCAAAGTGGGCAGAAGCCGTGGCATTAAAAGAAGTAAAAAAGGAAAACGTGGCAGACTTCCTCTGTATCCATATCATCTATCGATTCGGCATCCCGCGATATATCTTAACTGATAATGGGAAACCTTTAGACAATAAATTGATGGACAAAATCTGCAAGCTTTTTGACTTTCAGCAGCGGAACTCCTCAGCGTATTACGCAGCTGCGAATGGGCTTGTGGAAGCTTTTAACAAGACCCTATGCAATCTATTGAAAAAAGTGGTCTCAAAATCAAAACGTGATTGGCATGACAGAATGGAAGAAGCGTTATGGGCATATAGAACCACATACCGCACACCTACTCAAAGCACCCCATATTCTTTGGTGTATGGCGTGAAAGCAGTCTTGCCTCTAGAGCGCCAAATACCTTCTTTAAGGTTGGCCATACAAGAGGATCTCACTGATGAGGAAAATGCCAAGTTACGCTTGGCTGAGTTAGAAGCCTTGGATGAAAAACGGCTGCAAGCTCAACAGAACTTGGAATGCTATCAAGCTCGTATGTCAAGAGCCTTTAACAGAAGGGTGAGGACCCGTTCCTTTCAAATTGGTGACAAGGTACTAGCTGTTCGAAGACCAATCATTGTGACAAGAAATACCGGCCACAAGTTCACTCCAAAATGGGATGGTCCCTATGTGGTTCAAGAAGTATACACTGGTGGGGCTTACAAGTTGGTTAGTGAAGATGGTTTGAAGGTTGGTCCGATCAATGGGAGATTCCTAAAGCTCTACTACCCTTAAACTTAGAGTATCAACACAAGTCATAGACGCTCCTGGCCCGCATGAGTTAAAACTGTGAACGGCTTTACTTATTAAAAAAATCATTTGAACTACGTTTGACTTGATCTCCTTCGCAAGAGTACGTAGGCAGCTTAGAAACACTTTCTCTTCTAAGTTCAGTCATAATTAAAATAAATCCTTTTGTGTCAAGTCCGTTCGAAACAACTTAGATTCATTGAAGTTTAATCATTTCATTGTAGGTTATGATTTAAAGTAGATTCTCTCGTTAGTTGATTTCGGAGTGACTCATTTGGGGTTTATTCAAGCTCATTTTCACACTTGTGATCAAAGAAAATTGTTTGCAAGTCTCGTGAAAGGGAAAAAATATTGAATTTAACTCATGTCGAAGTCTCGTTTCAAAAGAAAAGAACTCATACAAAGTCGAAATAAAGAGCGTAAACTAAAGGAGTACGACATCTAAACATCAAAGATCTACAATATTCGAAAATTCATCAAATCTGCTTTGTCTGCTTCTAGATCTTTCTCCGCTAAGGAAAGCTTATCTTCATCTTCATCTGTTAACATGGGAGTCTCCCTAATGCGTTTCACACTTTCTTCAGCAGAATTCACAGCCTCTTGTGATGTGTTGCGCTGTTCTTGAGCCTCAGTCACAAGTTCTTGGAGCTTTGGTCTTTCATCATGGATCCTTGTCAACTCCTCCCTTGAATCCTTTATGGTTTTCTCAGCCTCCTTTATGGTTTTCTCTGCTTCCTTTATAGCTTCTTCTAGGAGGGTCACTTGTCCGTCAGCATCCTCAAGGATCTTTTGCTTCTCCGATAGAAGGGTTTGAGTTTCAGAGAACTTTTGTTGAGCATCCTTAAGAGCACTTTGCGCCAAACATAACTCCGCAACTTGAGTTTCAACTAGCATTGCTTCTAAGTGCTTGGACCGTATCTTATCATAATCCTCAGCCTTCTTAAAGAAAACATCCACTCTGTTCTCTAATGATGACAGGTCTACCGCGTTATGTTTCATGAGTTGGATTTGTCTCTCAACACTTCCTTTGAAAGAAGAAACACTTTCAGCTAGAGGTTCCTTTAGCTTCACCCAGATATCATTCCAAATGCCTGCGATCATGGCCATATACTTTGACATGAACGAATCTGCACCAGGAAGAATAGAGACATGAGATGGTTCTGGTCGTGCTCCTTTGTGAGATGGGTTTGAGGGCAACGATGATTGATGAGATGCTACCACTTGATTGAGGGATTCAGAACTGTCGCTATGTTCCACCTCGCCTATAGAAGAATGTTGATTCGACGACCGGACGTCATTACTGACATGTAGCCCAGCAGAACCCTATAAAAGGAATACATATATCAATAGCGCTAAGATTTTGAATCATTGTGAAAGGGAAAAGTTTAGGAAAGTTTCCTAACCTCGGTCGATGGTCTTCTATTTCGTTTAAAATTACGATCACTGTCAACATCCTCGTCCGAGCTTCGGTGCCTCACTTGCTCCTCCCTTCTCTTTTGGGTTGCATGTTCTGACACTTGATCGTGGGGGGCATCCTGTACTGGTGCTTTGCCTTTTCTCAAAGCATCCAATTGATCCCTTTGCTCTTGAGTTATTCCCTCTCTAACTGTTACGTTTGGGTCACCATTAACGACTATGTCTGTGACGCGATTCTCAAGGAGATTTGCATGCACGTCAACCAACTAGGCTTTGTAGGTGTCTGAGACATGTTTTTTTGGAATAGCCGGGTTCATGGGAAATGTTGCCCTAGATAGAGAGTTGTAGTGCTCATACTGGCGATAGAGTTGAAATCCCTTGGTAAGTGTGACATCGCGGTCATCCGTCAGTAACAAACCAGGGTCAGATGCTTGGTAGAATCCAAACTGACGACTGAAGCGATGGGGTACATAAGGCTCAGCCTTACATTGGCGTCCTTGGTGTAAAACAAGAAAACCAGGGCGCAAACATATGAAATATTCAAAATTATCTTTACCCCCTCTCTTGTCATCACAGAAAAAGAAGTCTCTACCATTTTGACGAGATGTGCAAAGCCAAGACGCCTGTTCGCCCTTAAAAATCCTCTTACGAGCATCAATTCTGTTGTAATGCTTAGCACCGCCTTCTTCGGAAGAAATGACCATCTTTGGAGACAACAACATGAGGCTAGGGGTCTTGAAGTGAGTCTTGAAGTAAGCTGCTAGCCATCCATATACATAATGGACGGGGAAGGGGGTGCCAATTTGACCACGAGAAAAAGACTTTGAAATCGAGTTTAACCCATAGTAGATGTTGGCATAGACTGGAGGTGCGAAGCATACCTTAATCCCTTTCGCCATTTTGCACGCCATATTAAAAGTCTCAGGGCGAATGGTTGCCGTTGGGTTGCCCGGTAGTGCGAACGTACAGAGCCAACACGCTAGAAATGCTGCTAAGTAGACTTCCTGTTCAAGATTTGGGGGGATGTTTAGTTCGACGAAGGGTGCTTCACTCATGTGCGACCATCTAGAAGCAGTTTCAAGGATCCCGCTTGGGTTGTGAGTAGCTTTTGGTCAAGATTTCTTATTCTCTTTTCGAGGTGGAGGAGCTGGATATCTTCGGGTTTTCCTGCACCAGAAGTCGATCCATCGGGATGCTTGAATAAAAGTGGTGTAATTTTCTTGTTGAGTCAAATGGAAAAACGCCTCGAATAAGTACGCACATCATGTGTATGAACCCTTGTTCAAGTCTAAGGCGTTTGGGATGTGCTCATCGTAGATATCCCCAAGTAATGGCAACCCTCCAAGCAAGTACAAATCTCGCAGCGATATAGACATCTCGCCGGAGGAGGTAATTAATGTGTTGGTTCGTGGGCACCACGTTTCGCAAAAAGCTTGGACAATGTCAACGTTGCGGTCATATGTGAATAATGACGCGAATACGGCATCATATATCATGCCTTCCCTTAGAGGTTTTATGAAGAAGTTAAGTACATCTTCAGCCCATTCCCAGTATCCTGGAGTGTAAATGAATTCGCCTTCAAAATTGATGTCGTTACCCCACTTGACCTCATCATCAATTATGCGATTCCCCAGCGTGGGAAGGATGTCCGTGGAAGGTTCATGTTTTAATCCCTGTTGCAAAGTCCACACTTTGGACGGTGGAATGTCATACTCAGGAGTCCAGTTGCGTTCGTGATATGACACCGTGAGCTTTGGCGGTGAAGGGGATGCAAGGGGTTGATTGACAGCCAATATGACTTTATGGTCGTTCTTGGTGCTTGTTATCACCAAGTTCCTTTGTCCATCGAACCATTGATCTAGAAATTGCACCATTTTGAACCGTGTTGAGATTACGTCAAAATTGAGAAGATCGCTGCAAAAAAAAATAACAATACTAATAAAATAATAATGATGATAATTAAAGTTATTATAATCATTACTGTTAGGGAAAATATAATATCAATTAATAATATTATTACTAAAAACAAAAACAAAAAAAATCAAAAAAAAGAAACAAAAGAAAAAAAAAACGAAAAGAAACAGAAATAAAAAAAAAAGCAAAAAAGAAACAAAACAAAAAAAAACGTAAAAGCAAAACAGAAAGAAAAAGAAAGAAGCAAAAAAAAACGTAAAATCAAAACTGAAAAAAAGAAGGGGAAACAAAAACGTCCAGTATATGTTATGTATATAATAGATTAATAGGCATTAAAAGTGAAAGTGGTGAGGTCATATTTTAGTGTGTGCTTCATTCCCCAATAAAGCATCACCTGAAGGCTCTGTAGTGGTTCAGAGTTTGAGGTCCCTCTTTTCAAGCTTTGGTGGGTTTTATCTCCAGTCCTTGTCTGAGTTCTTTTCCAGTAAACCAAGAGATCCACAAACGAGGCTTTCCCTTCATCACGGCAAGGTCGACCTCTGGTAGCACCAGCTTGCGCCGGCGTCAATGGCAAATAGCTCTAGGCAACGACCCAGCTAACGTAGTGGCGTAAACCCCAACAATCTCGGAGGCAAATGGCGAAGCATTCTAGTAATCTGAACGGCGGAACTGAGAAGAACCCCACGGCGGCGACGGTTGCGTAGCAGTCTCTGATCCATTATCTAGCAGCTTCACCAGGAGAGATGCGTTGACCTCCAATATTGATAGTAGAGAACAGAGCTTGGCAGAGGGCTTTAGCTACAGATAAAAAAGGCCTATGCAACAGCTCACTCGTTTGGGATAGCTGACGGAATCCACCATCATGCCGAAGAAGCACCGCGCCATCGACGGCGTTGGGGCGTCCTCGATCCTCGAGCTCAAGGCGCAGCTCTACAAGTCCCAGGAGGAGTCCAAACGCCTCTCCAAGGAAACGGTCACCACCGCCGACGCGCAATAATCCCACCTTCAAGTCCACCGCGCCAAGAGTAAAATTTATGCCCACGCCCCCTTCGCTGCAAAGAACTCCGGCGTCGATGCTCGAGTCGCCAAGGACAAGCCTGAGCAGAAAGCCATCAGAGGATGGGCTACGAGCTATGCTGCCTTGGAGAGAATGGCGGAGTTATATGATAAGCTAGTGAGAGGAGAGCTTTCTGATGAAGAAGATCAAGAGAAGTATTGTGTTGATTTCCTTCGCAAAGGCCTAGAGCAAGAAGAGCCAAAACAGATCCTCTACATACAATCCAGGCGAGGGGCTCCAGCGACCCAGCGAACGCGGCGGTGTCAACGGTTGGGCAGTCCAACGAGAAACTCCGTCAACAACGGAAATCCATCTACTCCGAGTAGAAACCCACTCTCGGGCTGCATCAATGATACCGCGCTCCGGTGGTTGTTCTACTCGGCAAACTTCCCGTTGCTCTTCGTTGTAGCAGTTTGACGGTGGAGAATGAAAGATTTCGATAGTCTGTTGAGTGATTTCTTGTTGTTCTTGAATGTTGTTCTTCTTGTTCCTACGGATGAGATACACATGGGGAAGATGAAAATAAAAAAAAACGTAAGTAATTTACCTGATTGATTGAGAAGCGAATCGCAAATGCTCTTCCTTGCTCTCCCTTGATTTCTGTTTCTTTGATTGTCGTGGGTTTGGGGATATTGAGGTGCTAGTTATAGTGCTCGGAGAAGGGATTGTAGTTGGAGTTGGATTGAAACTCTACTACCTAATATGATGGAGATAAAGCTTCTGCAGCCAGTTGTGCCGCTGGAATCACGCATGATCTTGGTTCTTACTGGAATTAGGATTTACATGCTTACTTTTAAAAAAAAAAAGGATTTACGTGCAGAGAGGTATTGAACTTTGACTTGAGTTTGAGACATCTGAGGAGATCAAGTTGAGTTGGGCTCATGAAATGTTGGGCTCATCAAATGTTTAAGCATATAATTTGGTTCACAGAGCTAAAATACACCACGATCTTTTGTAATTAAAGTGATTAGAGATGGGCCTGAATATGAAGTCTGTTTTGAGCATCAAGCTTAATGGGTTTAATTAAAGTTCGATCAATTATTTGATCCATTGACCAAAGTTGTGTCAAATTTTAACGTTTCGAGACTTCCTCGCTCCAAGCACATCAAGCAGCATGTCCCGACAAGTCTCGAGGGGACAATTTGTAGACACAGAAAATTTGAGCTCGAAAATGGACCGATTAAATTATTATTGGGCCTAATGTTGAGATTGATTATTGGACCAATTTAATTAATTGGGTCATGATGATTAAATTAATTTAATTAGCCCAATTAAATTGATGTTGGGTAATTGAATTAATGGGCCAAGCCCGATTCATATTTGAATTTAATAATAATTATCATTATAATTTAAATATAATTTTATTATATTTGAATTTAATAATTATAATTAATTTGAATTTGAATTAGATGATAGAGTTTTGAACCTGGACTTGATTATGACAATGTTCATTCCCTTAATTAATTAATTAATTATTTAATTAATTAATTAAGGAGTTTGTTGAGGGAAGTTGGTTGCACACTCCACTATAAATAGAGCCCCTCATTTCACATTTAAAACACACCTTGAAGATTGAAGACTTGAGAGCATTGAAGGCATTCTGAAGCAGTTAGAGGCTTGAAGTATTTTGACGGCTCTAGTTGAGTATCACGCCCTTGAATCCCGGAAGGCTACACCACTTGAATCCCAGAAAGCTACACCATTTGAATCCCGGAAGTTACGTCAATTGAATCCCGGAGGCTACGCTGTTTGAATCCTGGAGGCTACGCCACTTGAAACCCGGAGGCACTTCAGTAGAACACGTCAGTGAAGAATCAGAGGACTATAGAGAGATTTTGTACCTGCACCTTCAATTATACGTACACTATAACCCGATATTGTGAATATATACAATTTCAAATTTTTTGTGTTTACAGGCGGTGAAGACAGCAGCTGTCACGACGCTCTAGGCTTGGCAATTAGTATACTGCGGCGCGACTGCTGCCGATGAGGCGTCATCCGCAACGAATGCTGCACCGGCTCAGCCACAGTAGACGGTGTTGCAATGCTACTTCGACACCAACTACTACACCGCCACTATGAAGGCTGCTTACGGTGCAGTTTTGCTCACGCCGGAGGGGACATTTGTAGCGGCCTGTGCGGGACCACTGCTGGATTGTTTCTCTCCATTGATGCCTGTGCGGGACCACTCCATCTCGCTTGCAAGGAGGCCCTCTCGTGGATACATGACAGAGGTTTGCTGTCCATAGCAGTTTACACGGATTGTTCCCAGCTACGCTCTTTACTCTCACCGGCAACATTTGTTCTATCACACGCAGGTTTTGCCATTTAGGCGTGCAAGGCGTATATTTCCTCACTTAATAATTGTGTGTTTGGTTTAGTTTCTAGATCAGTACTTTGTACTGGGACTTTATCCCTCCTGACTCTGTTTCTGCTCTTTTGGTTTAATCAAATTGGTTACCTGCTTTCAAAAAATATTAAACTAGTGTTATCATGAACTTAAATAAAGAATTAGAAAAATAAAAAGTTGTAGAATATAAAAGTATAGTTGAACTTTGCATATATTTGATTAAGTATGTATTTTCTTTATATAAAAAAATGAAAAATAAAATTTTGCATCGTTGCATAGTCTCTAATCACGTATGATGGGTTCTAGGGGTACGGCTCAAAGAATAATTAAAGTGAAATGTGGGTTTAGCCAAGGGGAATCCGATTAGGAAAGTGAAAGTTGGCATTTTTTATGGAAAGAGGTCTAAGGACATGTTTGACAGCGCGGTATGGAGCTAAATCCAAGAAAACGAACGACGGGAAGGAGTGATCGGCCTAAGTTGTGGGAGCGTTTACCAGCGACCCCAACATTGGATCTCGGTTTGCCAGTGAGTGGCGGACCACTCCTTGGTCCACGACCATGGCGCCTATTCGCCCCTCGCTAGCTTGCCTTGGGGCGTTTGTCGGTGACTGGGGGGCCGCGGCTTAGTTCGGTTAATTGGCTATGGTAGATCACCCGGGTGAGTGGAAGGCTATTCATCAAAGGAGGCAGACCGCTTAGGCAAGCCTTACGGTGAATTGGTAGGGTGAGGTTATGTGCGCGATCTCCTGGCAGTTAGCAAGAACCCTAAACGTGCTCTACGACATAGCACACGAAGAAATGTTTGGTGAGAAAACACAACACCTAGTGGAACACACATGACGAAAGAAGACGAAGCATTGTGGTTCGCGCACCTATCCACGACATGCGGCCCTGAGAGTAATATAAAAGGCAGAGGGTGTCTCGTTCAAACCATCATCATTAGCTCTTCTTTTCTCTTAACTTATCCTTAGTCAACGGTGCAATACGTAAGTTGTCTTTGCGATTCGTCAACGGTGCAATACGTAAGTTGTCTTTGCGATTCGCTAGTTAGCAGTGGTAGTCCATCTAAGGGTGTAAACGAATCGAATCGAGTCAAATATCTTATTATTCTATTCGAATTCGACTATATTGATTAATATTCGTATTCGTATCTATTTAATATTCAAATTCCAAATTTGATTCGTATTCGGTTCGACCACTTTATTTGAATATATTCAATCCGACTCAAATATTCGAATTTGAAATACCCAAATTAATTTTTTTCCAAATTTTTCAGTAAATTAAGATAAAATGTAATAAAAATTCAATATTTATATATTAATACTATAATATATAAATTTAAAATATATTGTAAATAAAACTAACAAATAAATAAATAATAATATTTAAACAAAATAAAAATAATAACAAAAAAATTTAAGTTGCACTGCCGCTGGAAGTAGCAGCGCCGAGGTACTGGAAGTTGCCGTCCTCTATAGCCGGAAGTTGTCGCGCTGCTGCCGTCCTCTCGAAGAAGCTACAAAATAAAACAAAGAAGTGTCGTATTCATCCTCTGCCGCTGCTGCCGTTTGAATTTGGAAGTCCACTTTCAATGCTACATTGTTGTGACCATTATTGTCTAAACCTCGGAGGTACGAAGATGGATGGAAGTAAGCGGAGCCGCGATGGTCACCAATCTCCACTCTTCAGACTGGCAGAGATTAAGGGTGTTAGACATGTATTCCATAGGAGTTGACATTTATTGTTTTGGACATTGATTTCTTATTAAATAAATATAACAAATAAATGTTTTATTTATTTTATTTTGGCTGAATTAATATTTGATATTATTCCGTACAATCTTTTTAATTCTTCATTCTTAAAGATTTAAGAATACGAGTGACGAAAAATTAATAAATGAAGTATTGTAAAAATGTTTCTAGTCATAGGAATTCTAATTGGGCATTAGAATTCCGATAAGACAAGCACATTGTCCTTCTTATGGTGAGTCTCATGCCATTCTGTATGAGATACAGAGAGTGGACATGTGGATGATTATTAGAGAACAAGTTAATGAACAATGACTGACTACAACGTACCGCATGGTGTTTACCTACGTGTCATCGATATGTTGTATGTTACAAGTATGCAATAATCATTTGACTTGAGACGACATGGTTTTCTCGTACGTATGGTCGACTAGTTTTTGTCAGTTTTTGTCAGTATGTGTCTTTTATTCCTTAAGGGACTATAAGTGTACTTAGTGGCCTAGTTCAGTATTGTACCGAGACATGTGTGTATTCAATAGAGGATCCGCCGCCTTGAGGTAACAAGGTCGTTTTAGTCTATTCAATAATCTTACAACAAGAATCTCTAGCAAGAGTATAATGAAGTTGGACTTCAAGTTAAGAATATTGAATAGATATATTGACCAGGTTTATGGGTTTGACCAAGTTTGACAATGACCTTTACCTGGTTTAGAACAAGTGTTGTGTGGAAGGAATTTTGCATAATATTTGTAACGAAAAAGTTCATTATAATATATTTATGTATATTCATTGTCAACTAGGTAGTCATGACATACTGCTAGGTGTCACTCATGACTTATGAGTTATTTAATAATGAGTTACTCCGTATTAAATATTACTCGTTGTTAGTTCGACTATGAACCTAGAAAGTCACACCTTAATGGTTCGTGGTAATGTTGAAAACTTTAAAAGAAATTGATAAAGAATTATCAATATTAAATTAATACATTAATAGTTGATTAATGAATTAATTTAGAGAAAATTGCCATTTTGGTCCAATGACTATTGTAGTAGTGTTAATTACTATCCGCGACTTTCAAAAATGTTAATTGCGTACCATGACTATGTGATAAGCCTCCGAGATACCCTTAAATCAGGCACATATTAGGGTGTTTTATCACGTTTGTAGCATCCTTACATGGTGAATAATGCTCATAAATGCTTGAAAATCACTAACCTACACATAGAAGCTACTTTTAGCCTAAAAGAGGTGAAACAGGAGCCCTGTGAGCAAATAGGACCAAAAGTTGAGCTTAAAGAGCGAACCAGGCAAGAACGGAGCCCCGGAGGACCAAACTGGATGGCCACACGCGTGTGAGCATGCGTGAAAACTTTCAAATAGCCTCCCACGCACGCTCACACGCGTGTGGATGGGGTGGAGACGGTGCTGCACGAATTTCGACTAGGGTTGTCATTTCGGAGACTATTTAAACCCCTTTGATGAATTTTCAGGGAGGTTCCCAGAAAATTAGTTTTCCCTTTCTTAGTTTTTCATTTGGAGAGCTTTCTCCATTTTTCTTAGTTTTTTAGATTAGATCAATCTCTATTGTAGCAAGACAACAAGCTTGGATTGAAGATCTTCTTCTCTCTAGGTGATTTCTATTTCATTTCTATAATTTTAGCTATCTTGTTCTTGGATTAAATTAGTCATTCCTTTTTACATACTTACAAATCTCTTTACTTTACTACTCTCTTGCACTCAAAACCAACCAAATGAACAACTCTTCTCACTCACAAATCCACCCTTCACCATACTTGAATCCTATGCATGACCCAATCAAGTAAACTCCCGAACACTTGACACACCTCCACGTCCCTCCTTCGAGACCGACACTCGGGGAGTCACAGACTTTCCGTTTTAACATACAAATATCTTTTGACGAATCAACCACCACCCAAACACTGCTTCTTCACGATGCATTTTTTCTCAATTTTGGTCCAGCAGGCCAAATTGCCGGCCAAAATTGGCCAAAAAAAATTAAACCAACTTTTATCCTTAATTGACAAGGGTAAAATAGTCTTTTCTTGTTTTTATTATTTGGTCTTTGACTGTATCTGAATTGACCAAAGTCAATTGCCCTAATTTCGCCAAATCTATTCAAACCTAATTGACAAGGATGAGAAACAATCACGGAGGGAGAGAAAATCAGAAGAAGAGAAAATCGAAGAAATAACTGACAGAAGTTAGGAAACTTGGTCGCCATCAACTGCCTTTGTAGTAGCCATTCGAATGGCTATGTCGTCCTTTGCTGGACAAATGGGTATTGCGGTTAAACATCTCCAAGCAAGTAAGTAATTCATTTATTCTTCATAATACACTAAATTTGGCATCTTTCACAGTTATAATTCCATTTTGTCCTTTTTGATTGTATATGTTGTGTGTCTATAGTATTAAGTTCATTAGCATTACATCCGTGAATGTGTAGGCTTCTGCTGTATATATAGTGAGAATTTTTAATGTGGGGACCAATTTTAGAGTAAAGATACTTGTTGATAATAGTACTAGTGGGGACCAATGATTTTATACTTCTGAAGTTCTAATGATATGGTTTAGGGTAAAGTACTAAAGTATTGTTGTGGGGACCAACTTGTTGATAACTGTGTTGTGCTCTATGTATATGCTTAAAAATAACACAATTCAATGTGAGACCCTTATGCTTAGCTTTTTGTTGATAGGCCATGTGCATATGTTGGACTTATACAATGTTCTTACTTTTTGGGTGCTTTACAGGGGATGAATTTGTCCCAATGGACATATTTCTTTATCATAATGGAATAATAAGTAAGCAAACTAAATTTAAGTATATGGGGGTGATGTAGAAATTTATGAAAGTGTGCCAGCTAAGGAAGTATGCATACAATTCTTCCAGGATAAGGTAAAAGATCTAGGCTATTCTCAAATAGGAGCATACATTTATGACTTTGCAAATGGTAGGTTGAACTTACTTCAAACAGATAATGATGTTCAGAAAGCTTTAAGTAATGGAGTGAAAGCTGGTTAAATGTTGGAGATTTGGGTTGATACTATGGATGCCAATGATTTTATTGAGGTAGAAGTTAAGGTAGATGAACCTGAAGGTCAATGGGAAAGTGAGGTGGAGATTGAGGTTCAACCTTTGAATAAGGATAAGGAGTGTGATGTTGGAGATTCAATGGAATGTGACAGTGTTAAAACAGAACATCAAGTAGTGAAACCAAATGATATTGATGCCATTAACTTCTCTGATGATGCTTTACTAATGGAATCTGACAGTGATGGTGATAGTAAATGGCCTATTTTTAGAGCTGCCACTGACATGAATGATCCTGAATTTACATTAGGCATGACATTTGCAACCAAACAAGAGTTTAGAGAAGCAGTTCAGAGTTATGGTTTCAAAAATGGGAAAGATATTAGAACTCCTAGAAATGACAAGGAGAGGGTTGTAGTTGAGTGTTCACAGCATGGTTGCCCTTGGAGAATAGGGTTGAGGAAAGTGGTTAACTCACATTATTGGAGGATTCTAAACATGGTTGATGTGCATGAGGCTTGTACTTGGGCTTGGGAGAATTCCATGGTAAAAGCAAGTGTGATTGCTAAGAGGTGGGCCAAGGAATTAAAAAACCATCCAGACTGGATGATGAAAAAATTCAAGGATGCAGTGTGCAGTAAAGAGGGGTTCTATGTAAGTGACCAACAAGCCTATAGGGCTATTTGGAAGGCAAAGAAACAAAGAGTTGGTGATGATGAAGACAACTTCAAGAGGATTTGGAGTTATTGTGCTGAATTGTCAAGGACAAACCCTAAGACTAGTTATGTAGTGAAGACTAGTGATTTAATTGCTGAAAATGGGCAGAATAGATTCTTGAGAATGTACATATGTTGGGAACCTAGCAAACAAGGATTCAAACACTATAGGCCTTTAATAGGTGTGGGTAGATGTCACTTGAGATGTGCAACAGGTGGGAAGATGCTGACTATTGTGTCTGTTGATGCTAATGATAGCATTTTTCCACTTGCATATGCTATTGTTGAAGGAGAGAAGAAGGAGTCTTGGTCTTGGTTTCTACAATTACTGAAGGAGGATTTGGAGATAACAGAGGATAATGAGAAAGGATTTTGTTTCATAAGTGATAAATATAAGGGTTTAATCCCTGCATTTGTGGATGTCCTACCTACTGTGGAGCACAGATTCTGTGTTAGCAACTTACATGCTAATATGAAGGTAGCAGGGTTTCAAGGTAATGCATTAAAAGATGCTTTATGGGCTTGTGCCAGGGCAACAACTTTGAATTCCTACAATGACTATTTAAGGAAACTTAGGGCATTAGATGAAGATACATATCAGTGGTTAGGTGATAAGTCTCCTAATGAATGGTCTAGATCTCACTTCTCAACACACAACCACTTTGACATGTTGGTGAATAACATATGTGAGTCTTTTAATTCATCCTCACTTGTGGCTAGGGACAAGCCTATTATAGAATGTCTTGAAACCATAAGGAAGATGCTAATGAGTACATTCTTTGAAAAGAGACAAAAGGCAGCTGGTTAGAAGACGCAGATATGCCCAACAATTGTTGGAAAGTCGAAGAAAGCTGAGAAAGAGGCAGCAGGTTATTTGGCAACTCAGTGTGATTTCTTTAAGTTTGAAGTGGGTCAGTTGTATGGGGACCAAGAGGAGGTGGATTTGGAAAGGAAAACTTGTTCCTGCAGGAAGTGGGATTTGTCTGGGGTGCCTTGCAAGCATGGAGTTTGTGCAATATGGAAAAAGTATGGAAAGGTGTCTTTGTTTGATTTTGTCCATCCATGTTACTCAAAAGAGAGTTATTTGAAGATATATAGTTGCTCCATTAACCCTATGGCAGGCCCTTCTGAGTGGCCAGTGACTACCAGAACACCCCCTCTGCCACCTATCTATTCTGCCAAAGTGGGGAGGCCTAAGAAGCTTAGAACTAGATCTGCTGGTGAGGTTGAGCCACCCCTGAGTCAAGATGGGATGACTGTTTCAAGAAGACACATCCAATTGCATTGTGGGATTTGCAGACAACCTAGACATAACTCAAGAAAATGTCCATCAAATCCAAATCAAAAGGTCATAAGCTTTCTTAAAATTGTAATGTTCCATTTGCTTTGTTTTAAAATTGTAACTTACAGTTTTCTATTGTTTCAGTTGAAGCCAAAGAAAAGAGTAATTTATACAACTAAATAGATCCCTATTCACATTTCTAGCCAGCAACAAGCAGATGTACTTGGTGAAGGTACTTCTAGCCACCATGATCATGAACAAGAATATGGGCAACAGCAGCAAGAGGAGGTTGTAGTTGAAGCTACTGGACAACAGCAGGAGGTTATTGGTGGAGTTGGAGTTGGGCAGCAGCAGCAAGAAGATGTTGTACTTGAAGGTACTGGGCAGCAACAACAGGATAAAGTTAGAGTAGGAGGTCCAAAGAAAAGGCAATCCAACCGCAAGAAGCCATACTATACCAGGAGCAAGACAACTCTGAAGTCCAAATTCTTTGGCAATAATGATGACCCTATCAACATTGACTGAATGAAGCTTAGAAGGATGTGAATGTGTTTGGAATGTAGTCAATTTTTGTGAATGTTTTGTTATTAGGAATAGAATGTGAATGTTTTTAGAATGGTTTTGACCCTAGGAGCATAATGTACAATTGACAATAGATTCTTTAATGTTATGTTGTGACACCCCAACCTCACATAGGCTGAGATAGATAAAACTTAACACAACAGCTGCCTATCTCAACCAACAAACGTAACATAGCGGAAGCGAATTAAAACTTAAGGGCGTCATGCCACATCTAGGTATAAACACAGCCTAGATGCACAGGCTAAACATAAGAACGAACTAAACTGTCATATATATAAACCAGAATAAATCCTCAAACATAATCCATAGTTATCCAAAAGTACCGAAAAGACTAATCAAGAGTATATAATAATATCTCAAGGCACACAGGCCCAAAACCAAAGTCTAAACAAGGTAAACTAAGTCTACGCATCCTCAGATAGAGAAACTCTAGCGCGCTCTCGCATAGACTACTCCATACCTGGAAAACACGCAAAGAACCATTAGCAAAAGAATGCTAAGCAACCACCATTCACACCCGCAAGGAGATATAGATATACATACGCTTATAAATAGGTTTACACACCCATATAGAATATAAACACCAACAGACTGTTCAATAGTTCAAAACGGATACTCAACAACAATAAGCTGAACAAAGCATAACCAAAACTAATTCGAATAAAGCCAAAGTTCAACGATGAAAGCATAAGACAACAACGAGCCATAACCAAGATACCAACTAAACACAAGTATAAGGAACAATCAATCATAATCGAGAACAACAAGGTATCAACCGAATAAACAAAGACTCACAACCAAAGAACCGAAAGAAACTTCCCACACCAACCACCAAACTTCACACCAACCATCATACCGAACCCAGCCCCAAATCAGAAGCCAAGTACACAGGGGTAAAATCCAAATCACAGGGACCGAAGTCCAATCACAGGGGTGAATCGACCCAATCACGGGGGGAATGAACCCAATCACGGGGTAATGAACCCAATCACAGGGGTAATGAACCCGAATACCAACAATAGTAGCACAACTAGTTCACCCAACAAACTCCAATGATACCAACAACCAACATCACATACTCATACTCCAACATCATCCCAAAACAACCAAACAAAGTGTTCATCTCATCTATGAACACAAACAAACTCCCAGGTAAATGAATATCAAGAATCAATAGACCAAGAGTACAAAAGGGAAACTAAAGACATGAATAAATCTCCAAGACAAGGTAGTAAATACCCAACAAAAGGCATGGATAAATACTCCAAAGAAATGGTAAAATACTCCACAAAACAATCCAACAATAATCAGAAACAAAGGAGAAACAACAGACAACAACATCACAAAGCAGCCTCTGGGAGCAGATTCCCAGAGAACTTGCGGAACACACTGACGGAACACCGTCTTCCGCCGCACTCCTCCGCAGGAAGGAGGCGGACTGCCTCAACGGAACACCACTCTCCGTTCAACCCAACCGCCTTGGCCTTGCGGAACTCCCCGGCGGGTTACATTGTGCCGCCGAGGACCTCCGCAAGGTCAACTCCAACCCCAGTTCCAGAACATCAACAGCAGACACGAAAGAGGTATTTCCAGAGAGCAAAATCAGACCCAATACACCAACATTTCATCCAATTTAGAGGCCAAAGACATGGAAATCCAAACCATCAATGATCATACAACACTAATCAAAAGATCAAGATGAAATCCAACAAATAGATCCAACAAAATAGGCTAATCACAAAGAATTTTCAGGATTTCCAACACCAAGAACATCATATAGAATAGGAGTGAATAAAAATAGTTTTGATGGACATAGTGGTTACCTCAAGAGCTTTTTCCTAATCCAACAAGCCTCAAGCAAGCTCACAAAGCCCCACCTTCTTGATGATCATCTTTTACCCAAAGAACCCCAAAAGAGCATTTATAAGAATATGCAAAAAGACTAACCAAACCACAAAATGCAAGGTAGATTCTAGGCTAGATGCACTTACCCACTCCTAGACAAGCATAAAAGAGCAATCTTGACTTGGAAACTTGTAGGGAAATGAAGATCAATTTTGGATGCAAAAATGGTGAAAATGGCGTGAGAGTGTAGGGAGGGAGGAAGAGGAGTGAAAGCTTTTAGGGTATTTTGATCATCAAAATATATACTAAGAATACATACAATATTTAGGGTGTAAGACTTTAATATGAGATGGGCTTAAGTACATATTATAATGGCTTACAAGAATTAAATATATGTCCAAGACTAGTAAGTTGGGCTAAATGAATTCACCCCTTACAATTAATTATAAGAATTAGAATAAGGAAGCCCATAAAATTGTCTTAGGAACAATATATATATACATTATATAATATAAGATCAATAAGTTGGGCTTGTAGGAATATTTAATTGCAAAGATTGTAAGGATCCAAATTGAATAAAATCCCTTACAAGAATAAATTCAATTAGTTGGGCTCTTGATTAGAATAATTAAATTAGGCTCAAGGAATATATATATATGTATATATATTAAATTGAAAGAATTAGCCCAATTGGAATTAATTAAATTACCCAAGGAATTAATTATCGGTAGTAAGGCTTGAACGAATTTTCGGGGTGTTACATATGTTTTTTTGCAACTGGCAGTAATGTAATGGTTTTTACAACTGGTAGTACTGTAATTGTTTTTGCTTAATAAATGAAAAGGATCAGTTCATTGCCATTGAATAGTTGTGTTCATACAAAACCTTGCCATTTCTTAAATTACAAAGGATCACTTCAATACAAAATCTAGCCATTTCAAGGATAACTGTTCATTCAATATTACTACAAAGATTACAATCACAAAGGATATATAAGTGTTCATTTCAAGCACAATATTTACTACCAACAAAACCTACAAAGATTACAATCAATATTCCTACAATCTTATTTAAACACTTTGCCCTCTCCTGGTTCTTATCACCTTGAAGCTTCATATTCAACACCCTTATCTCTTCATCTTGTCTATTTATGCGTTTTAGCAATCCCAGAATTATTCGCTTCGAACGGGAACACATTGGAGGATCATACCAATCCACAAATCCACACCCCACCCGACTCTGTTTTATGCATTTCCAAAACCAACAAACAAAATTAGATTCTCCAAATCAATACATTAATCCAAACCCTAACAAAAATAAAAGATACTTACAATACCAGCAGAGCATAGCCAAAATCTACGGCCTGGATTCTCATTCGTCCATGAAGTTCGAATCTTCAATTGGTGACCACATTTATAGTGGATAATGGGAAACCTTTCCCCAAATTGGTAGAATTCGTTACCATTATTCGAAGAAGAAGAGAAATTACTCATACCCACGTGGTTGATGGAGAACGGTGCTCGAAATCGTAGAAATTATTCGCGTTTCTGCCGTCCAATTTGTGTTCTTCGCTTCGCGTGGATGAAATTGGATGAAATAGGGCGTAGCAACAAAAGTTATATTCCCTTTCCCAAATCCAACCAGCAACAACAGTCAAAGACCAAATAATAAAAGCATGAAAAGACTATTTTACCCCTGTCAATTAAGGATAAAAGTTGGTTTAATTTTTTCCGGCTACTTTTGGCCGGCTGGACCAAAATTGAGAAAAAATGCATAGTCATGGTACGCAATTAACATTTTTGAAAGTCACGGATAGTTATTAACACTACTACAATAGTCATTGGACCAAAATGGCAATTTTCTCAATTAATTTAATATTGGGTAGTTTTGGACTTTTAAAGGCTAGCACTTTTTGGCCCAAACCAGACTATATAAATAGTCTTACCCTTTTCCTTAAAGAGTAAGAAGTGAAAGAGAGATTTTAAACTAGAAAATAGCTTTTTTTCACGTAAAATCACTCTGTACGGTTTTGGATTTGCATATGTCAAATCACACTTCAATGGTAAAACATTCAAACTCCTTTAACCGTAGAATCTTAGAAAAAGTGATTGATGTTTCCGCTGCGCATGTATGAAATTTTCTAACAATGGCATCAAGAGCCATGTTTTTCCTAATGATTTTATGTTTAGATTAATATGTATTTTTTTTTGTTTTTGATATAAAAATCTTGGGTTAATTAAATAATATAATAATGTGATTATTATATTGTTTTTCTATTATTAAGTTGGTGATGTGTAGTTAGCGGTGGATGGAAAGTATGAGTGGAGAATGAAGATTCTCCCGGATGTCGTTCTCAAAGGATGACAAGTTGGAGTTAATTAAGTGCAATGCTTTCAAATGGAGAGTTCAACAAGAGATAACTAGGTGCTAAGAGAACTTGTGTAAGCATGTGAAAACAAGAGCGCAATCGTAAGGAACAAAGCATGAAAGTAAAGAAAAGCAATTAACAAAGCAATTAAAATGGGGAGTTGGATTCAATCACTAGATCTTATGCATGCATTAGGCTATGGTGGACTTGATAGGATGCAAATCATGTCTAGACTTAAGGGAGAAAAAGGCATCATCACCAAGTTGCGTAGAACTTGGACTCCTAATTCCTCATTCGGCTAGGGCATTTTATCAAACGCTTGGTCTACCACTCTTTCCTGACCTAGTCCTCTCAGATCGTAGGCCGGGAATGTGTATAAGTAAGACTACATGGAAGAACAATCTCTTGTCACTACCACTCTCTCAAACTCCTCACTCATCCTAGCCCGCAATGAGCAAGAATCAATACTCAATCATCCCATGGAAGCACAATCATCCACGCAAAAGCGTTTAATACATAACTGCAAGAATCCCATGTATTCAACAATGGAAGATCAAGCATGCACAACATCTAGATCATTAAATCCAACTTCTAGGGATTCTAACTACAAATCATGATGAAATTGAATAGCAATTGCAAGAGATCAATTTAGCGTAAATGGAAATGGAATGTAAAATGAAGGAGAAGATGATTACCAAATTTGAGCCTTCAATTACAATCATCAACATTCACTAATGGAAATTGTAACTAGTTGCTCTCCTAGATTAGAGAGAGAGAAAACCTAATCTAAAGCTCTTGAATGTAAAGTGAAATCTGAAACTAAACTAGCTCTAAGTTCTAAGATGTCTACAAAATATCTAACCTAGCTTAAATAGCCTTCCCTCCAATGTACTCCCTCCAATTTCGCGTTAATTCCTGTCCACGATCCCATCCACGAACGTGGATTGGGTCGTGGACAGGATCACTTATTCTGTACGCGCTCTCATCCACGATCGTGGATAAAGTCATGGAGCTTTCTGTTTCCCATCCACGATCCAACCCACGATCGTGGATCCTTCCTTGCCAGGCTCTATTTGTGTGCTTCTTCCTTGGTTGCTCCCGGTCAAGTCCATATGTCTTTCTTTAGTTCAAAACCTTCAAAACCACTAACGTGCAAGATATGATAGTTCTTTGTAACATGTTAGCACATCTAAGCAATTACAACCATTAAATCAACCACAAAGGATAGCAATTGAGCATAAATTGACCCCATAAAGACCCTTATATAATAGTAGGTGCCAAAGATACTCCATTGACAACTCAACCAATCAAATAGCCAATAAAAAATGAATGGGAAAGAGAACGGAAAGGGTGAAATCCCTCATCCTATCTAACAAGGGTGTTAACCATGCGCCATACAACTCAAGGAATATTCAAAGGAAGCAAAAACTCCTTATGGATCAAATTAAGCTTCGGGAGACACACTTTTCACACCATTTTGCCAAGCATGGAATCGAATTGGGTTCACCTTCTATTTTGCAAGGGCCTTCAAGCTGATCTCACTAGTGGGAACGATGTATACATGATGAAAGTCTCTTTGCGTACCCTTCTCAAAAGATTGTGTGTTTGGGGTTGCCCCGGGGTGTTATCGTCTCACAAGGAAGTCAAAGTGGAGGCCTTACTAAACTTTTAGTTAATGGAATGCATGGTGCACAATTGAATTGCCAAGTTATGAACACACATTAAACTCAAGTCGTTGTTGAAGTTTGACAAACAAATTTAAACAATCAAATGAATTAATTCAATAAAAAAAACTAGGGAATGAATTGTGTGCAATCATGATAGTTCTTCATGCGACATTTGGACGAGAGAATTGGCTTGTGAGGTTGGTTATTCTCGGGTGATTAGCTAATACTTTTCTCCATTTAGTCTACTAAGAACTCTCAAGCTTTGGAGTGCCTTTAAGCAACCAAGACTCATAGAGTCATTTTCACAAACACATTGCCTACATCACCTACCTAACAATTAGGAAATCACAATTGATTAGACCTTACAATAAGGCTGGCAATATCTTGCCTAGCTTATTGCCTTGGATCATTCAAGAGTTGGCCAATACTCAAAGAATGCATACAATTCATCAATCATGAACAAGAACAAGCAATCCAACTCACACAATCCAATCTCCACAATAGGAATTATAGATCTACACTTAGCACCATGATCTTTCACAATTCAATCCCTATTAGAGATTTACCTACTCATATTTGCAATTGAAAACAACAAGATCTAAAATCATAAATTGGAATTGAAATAGGGATCTAAAATTGAAACAATACTAAAGATAGAAATATTGATTACCTAATCAAGATCAAGGTAGAATCCAAATCAATGCTTGAAAGTATATTGTCTTGACAAAGAGTGAAATCAAATGAACTAGTCTCTCTCTACAAGTTAGGATTTTGCTTTCCCTTCTCTCTACAATTCTCTAAGTGATAAAAGTGTAATAAAATCTTCCTCTTTAACTTTCTCTAAAATTTCCTTAAATAGCTTCCCCAAACTTGCCCTTGGCATTTAATTTCCGAGGTGGCTCGTCCACGCATGGTCCACGCGTGGACCAGTGGCGTGGATCGTCTCTAGACTTTCTCCACACCGTGTTCCACGCGTGCAGTAGCCAGTCTGAGCCTTCGGTCTTTTTTCCTTCGCTTCATTTCACTCACGAAATTTATCATGCTTCGTGTTTGCATCTCCAAAACCTACAAAACCATTCCAAGTGTGCCAAGTATAGAGCTTGCACTAGATTTACACATTAGAGCTTAGAAATGCCATAAATAGTTCACAAATGACACCAAATCATTCCTAAATTACCCCAACTTAGACCCTTAAACTAGTTATCTTTGGCGCTTATCAACACACCTTAACCAATCCATCCAACCAAACGCATATAAGTAAAGTGAGGGTCCGGCATAAGCCTCTCCCCGCCAATGGCTTAGGCGGGCTCTCTTTCTTCAATTACAATGTTCAACATTCACCAATGGAAATTGTAGCTAGTTGCTCCTAGGTTAGAGAGAGAAAAAACCTAATGTAAAGCTCTTGAATGTAAAGTGAAATGTGAAACTAAACTAGCTCTAAGTTTTAAGATGTCTACAAAATATCTAACCTAGCTTAAATAGCCTTCGCTCCAATGCACTCCCTCCAATTTCGCGTTGATTCCCGTCCACGATCCCTTCCTCACGAATGTGGATTGGGTTGTGGACAGGATCACTTATTTTATCCGCGCTCCCATCCACGATTGTGGATCAAGTTATAGAGCCTTTTGTTTCCCATCCACGATCGTGCATCCTTCATTGCCAGGCTTCGTTTGTGTGCTTCTTCTTTGGTTGCTCCCGGTCAAGTCCATATGCCTTTCCTTAGCCCAAAACCTTTCAAACGAAGATATGCTAGAGCTTTGTAACATGTTAGCACATCTAAGCAATTACTACCATAAATCAACCACAAAGGATACAATTGAGCATAAATTGATCCCATAAAGACCCTTATATATTGTCTTTGGCACTTATCATGAGTATATGAGATATATTTATTTTTTTAAAATGAAAAATATGTTTTACCTAACTTTAATTTTAGGACTTTTTCTTATGAAGACTACCATATCAACCTCTGCGTTTTTTTTTTGGCAACCTCTGCGACTTTTTTCGTTCGTATTACTCATCTTCATTCGTCTTCTCGTTTTCGATCAACGATCGATCCAAAGAAGATGACATGGAGAAGAAGGCTAGCTTGGAAAAGTCGGTTGGTCAATCAGTGAGCCGCCATTATCGTGGATACGACAGTCTAGTGGAAGACGTCAAGGCGCAGTCGTAGGACACCGAATAGAGACAGGAGACGCGGCGATAGTCGTAGTTGTTCTTCTGCTCACGACTGGAAAATGCGTTGCTGGGTGCAGTTGTGGTTGTTTACTATTGTTTATGGTACTGGTACGATAGGTTGGCCGGAGTCGCCGTCCACAGCCGAAAGTACGTTGGCAAACAGTGTTGACGATGCTGATGCTGTTGCAGGAAAATATGAGACGACCGGGATTTAGTTTTGGTTAAGCTGTGTTTTTACGCATAGGAAAATAATATTATGGTAATATTATAGTATTAATATATTATATATGATAATTAGAATTATATTACCAAATTAAATATTAGCTATTTTTTTGGTGATAATAATTGTTATTGTATTTGAAAATTTTTATATATGATAATTAGAATTATATTACCAAATTAAATATTAGATATTTTTGGTGATATTAATTATCATCATATTTGAAAAAATTTTATATTGATAATTGGAAATTAATTACTACTGATTAAATATAAGATATTTTTTTGTAGTATTAATTATTATCATAATGATTATTTTCTATATTTAAAAATTAATATTTTGAAATATTAGATGATAATATATTATTGTTACCATTTCAAATATGATTTTTATGGTAGTAATAATTATATTGTTATAATCTTGAAATATTTATTTTCTCCTTAAATAGTGATTTTTTATGTGATAATTGAATGCTATTTAGGTAACTTTCCATGATTATAATATTTTAGATTTTAGATTAAAGTGTTTAATTTAAAATAATATTATAATAGTAATTAATTGATTACATACAAATTAAATTTTGAAATTAATTAATTAATGAAAAGTTTTGATTTTTTATATGGAAATTGGTTTCCATATAAAGTGTATTGTAGATTGATCCAAATTTTTATGATATAATTGGATTATATCTTATAAAGCCACAAATTAATGCATTAATTATTCTATGCTATGAATGGATTTTCCTAGCATGTCGATTTGGTCATGGATTTAGGACCCCTTGAATGAATGTGATTTATTTTGGGTTTTACATCATTTTTGGTGATTATAATTAAAATTGGGGTCTACGTGTCTCTTATCTATTATTGTAATGTAAATCCCTTCCCCGAAGTATGTATCGCATTTATGGTAGATAGGAAATGTAGTACAAAGATCCCGAAAACTTCAAGAGTTGAAGACCCGAAGACTTTAAGAGTTAAAGACTCGAAGGCTATGTATGATGGAAGCTTACATGTAATAGATAGGATTTAATTTTTCACTATTCACTGTGCACGGTCAAAATTAGCTGGCTCAATTTTGACCATTTAGAACTCCATAACCGATATCGGGTTTACTTTTCATGCACTTTATGTGTGTGTGTGTGAAATTGTTGCATGAGTAAAGTGAAACATAATATTTAAAATTCTTTCCTATATTAAATATTAAGTTGTAAACAGTTAGGCCTCAAGAGTTGAGACTACCTAATCGTGACTCTCCACCCTCGTAAGAAATCAAATGTTTTTCTAGCACGGTGTCGGCTATGCCAACATAGGGGCAACATGTTGGTTTAAAATATTTTGATTTTCTTATTTTAAACGTGTGATGTTGTAACACTTAGAAATTTTACTTTTCAAGAAACTCCTAAAGGTGAGAAAAGTTGAAGTTCAACTCTACTTGTTACCAGGATGGTGAGTTTGACTTAATCGAGTCCATTGGGCTAAAATGCCCCTTAAGATGAGGTCCAATGGGCCATGGAGCTCAAGATAATAAAATCGAATCATACATGAGATGTATTGGCAAGAGTTGATCACTTATAAATTTTTCAAATTCCAAGATGCCCATTAAGGTGAGGGTTGAGATAAATTTGTAAGATCTCGATTACCCATTACAAATCTTCCAACGGGATTTCCGTTTCTTGCTTGGAAAGTGCATGATTCGAAAAATTTAGTGGGAGGTACTATTTGATTGAATATTCGAAAATCAAATAGTTTAATAAAGAATCATGTCTAATAATTCATGTTATTTTCTGCATTTTATTTTGAAATGGCTTTAAATCCTTTGTCAAAAATGCTCAAAGAAAACACACTTATTGGACCAAATTTCAGTAATTGGCTTTGGAATTTGAGAATCGTTCTCAATCTGGAAAAGATCGATTATGTTTTGTTCCAAGATCCTTCACTGATTGGTATCATACCAGATAATGCTGATATTGATAAGCTTGTTGTTCATAATGCTGAGATTGCAAGCGTTTGATAAGTGAAAGGACGATGATCTGAGGGCTAAGAGTTATATCATCACCTCTATGACCAATGAGTTACAACGTCAACTTGAAAAGATGTCTGTCGCAAAGTCTATGGTTAATCACCTACAAGAGTTGTACGGTGAGCACTGTAGGATTGCACATTATGAGGTTACTAAGGCCTTATTTCGGGCAAAACTACAAGAGGGAGGAAATATAGGAGATCATGCCCTAAATCTGTAAGTGCAAAAGATGTTACTTTCTAAGGTTGATTTGATGACATTTTGTGCGAAGATTGGATCACTTGTACATGATTTGTGAATAATAAGCGATGAAATGTGATTATGCATTGCAAAGCCTTCTAATTTGTGCATTATAGTGTTTTTGGTGATTTATGGACAAAAAGAGTGGCAAAGGAGTTGAAAACGAGATACATTTGGAAGACCATATGGAAGAAGTAGAGAAGTAATCCAGAGTCGTGATCGTGACACGGGCATGGCCAGAAGCTCACGACGCTGCCATAATCGTGATCGCGACTAGAATGCATGAGTGAACTCCAACCACGATCGTGGCAGTAATGTGACTGGAGGCGCGACTAATTTTGCCGTGATTTTTCTTCTTTAAATATTAGATTTTTCAGACTTTTCTGCGAAGAAGAACTCTTGGAGACTTTTGAAATTTTCATATTTAGCAATTTGGACTTTCTCTCTCTAGAATTTTGCTCTCAAATTCCCTCAATTCTCAAGAAGAATGAGAAGATTCTAGTCCAAAGGAGTGACAACTTTGAAGATTAGAGCTTATTCTTCTCCAATTTGATACTTGTAACCCTATTGAGTTGAAGATTGGTAATTAATTTCCTTTTAATCTTTTAATTCTCATTATTTTCATGATGTTATTCTTTAATTTGATGTTGTTACAATTCAAGATCATGTATAGCTAAATTTCTAGGGCTAGGATTGTTTACGTGCTGCAATGTGGTTACGTGTGATTTAAACCTAATTGATGGAGTGTGTTGATGAAGATTGTATGCATTTCTTGTTGTGGATGATGATTTGCATTGTGTTCTTGAAGTAGGGCCCGACTTTATGAATAATCTCGGAATCCTAGGCTTAAGCAAGAGATTGCTAAGCCTAGGTTAGCCTTATAGTCCTACCACATTTCCCATCCTAGATCAGAGAGGGCATAACCCAGGAAGGAGTGTAGGCTAGGTGTTCGATAATTTGCCTCATAGAGATTATGGACACTCGGGTGTCATATTGATCTATGATAGGTGACAAAAGCAGTGTTTGGGTGGTGGTTGATTCGTCAAAAGATATTTATGTTAAAACGGAATGTCTGTGACTCCCCGAGTGTCGGTCTCGAAGGAGGGACGTGGAGGTGTGTCAAACATTCGGGAGTTTACTTGATTGGATCATGCATAGGATTCGAGTGAGGTGAAGAATGGATTTGTGAGTGAGAGTAGTTCATTTGGTTGGTTTGAGTGCAAGAGAGTAGTAAAGTAAAGATGATTTTAGAAATATGTAAAAGGGGTAGGGATTGGATAGTGTTCATGAATATTGTATAGTGGTGTCTAAGGTCAAGGATTAGGATTGCTAGGATATGGTCTATTCAAGAGTGTGTTGTCTTAGTTCTTTTCCACCTTGTGTACTAAGGCTTCTTTGACTTAGGAGTGCCTTCAAGCATCCAAAGTTCTAAGAGGAATTTTATCAAACACTTAAGCTACACACTATCCTACTATTCTTAAGAAGTCCATAGGAACTTTGATTGTGTAAAGCTTCAAATCCTAACTCTAATCGAAGACATGAAAGAGTCAAGAGCTCAATCTCTCATCTAGATTGGCCAAACCCAAACAAGATCTCATCAAAACAACAATCAAGAGACAAGAATAGATAATCCATCAACACAAACTCATAGATCCAAGATATAGAGATAAGATCATCACACAAACAATATTCAATCATACAATCCAAATCCCTAGACTAAATTAGCTACTCATGATATGAAATGAAAGCAAAAGCTGATTTAATCCAAGAATAAGATAGCTAAAATTATAGAAATGAAATAGATATCACCTAGAGAGAAGAAGGTCTTCAATCCAAGCTAGTTGTCTTCTACAATGGAGATTGATCTAATTTAAAAACTAAGAAAAATGGAGAAAGCTCTCCAAAGGAAAAACTAAGAAAAGGGAAAACTAAAATTCTGGAATCCTCCTTTGGAAATTCATCAAAGGGGTTTAAATAGTCTCCGAAATGACAACCCTAGCTGAAATTCGCGCATCACGTCTCCACGCCTCTCACACGCGTGTGAGCGTGCGTGGGAGGTTGCTGGAAAGTTTCCACGCTTGCTCACACGCGTGTGGCTTCCCAGTTTGGTCCTCCGGTGCTCCGTTCTTGCTTGGTTTGCTCTTTAAGCTCATCTTTTGGTCCTATTTGCTCCCGGGGCTCCTGTTTTACTTCTTTTAGACTAAAAATAGCTTTCGTGCGTTAGTTTAGTGATTTTCAAGCATTTACGCACATAATTTACCAAGTAAGGATGCTATAGACGCGATAAAACACCCTAAAATGTGCCTGAAATAAGGATATCTCGGAGTCTTATCAATAGGCTGTAGAGACCAAAAATTGGCTATGACATTAGCAAACCACTCCTCTTGAAATCACAAACCTCATGTATACACACTCTTATCCTATACACTAATACACATTGCAACGTAAGAACAATCCAAGGTCTTTTTCATTACTTGTTGCTTACTTTAGAAATCACTCGCTTGCTTTCTTACTTTGTGTACTCAATACCCTTGCACGATAAGCTTGAATTCCACTTACCACAACTTCTTAAGGCTTCCAAATTTACCATTCCTTTGAGTACGACACTCGGGGATTTGATCTCTGTTTTATCCTTTCCCTACACATCCACCAACTCACTCTCTTATACACAAAAATCGCGCACTAGCTAAAAGTCATGTGGTATCGGCTGGCTACAAATACAGATGGTAAAAAAAGAAAAAAGAAAAAAAGGGAAAAAAGTAGAAGGCATACGGAGGCCCAAAGTACATTGACTAAAAGCCAGGTGGTAGGTCTGACTACGAAGGCGAATGACAAAAAAAAAAAAAAAAAAATCAAAGGCATAAGGAGGCCTAGAGTACACTAGCTGAAAGCCAGGTGGTTCGGGCTGGCTACGAAGGTGAATAACAAAAATCAAAGCCATAAGGAGGCCTAGAATACGTGCACTAGCTGAAAGTTAGGTGATATAGGCTGGCTACAAAGGCGGATGGTGAAAAAGATTGAAAGAAATGTCGAAGGCATAAATAGGTGCAAAATACACTAGCTAAAAGTCATGTGGTACGAGCTGGCTACGAAAGCAAAGGGTATACAGCATAAAATTTTCATAAAGCCCACATGTAGGGAATGCGGCAAAACAAATCTTCTTTCTTTTTCTTGCAAGGAATGCATTGGAGGTTGATAAGCACCAAGAATGGTACTTAAAAAGGGTCTAAAATGGATTAGAAGTGTAACGTTTTGCCATTCGATCATAACAATTGCGTGCATTTTAGCTCAGATGTGATTAAAATCTTCTAACATCAATTCTAGGAAGAGTTTTTAGATATTTTACAGGTTGGAGAGGGATTTGAGGCTAAAATAGAGCAAAAGACAAACGGAGCCGCAATGCAGTATCGTTCTACGCAGCCTCACACGCGTGTGGCTGGGCGTGGAATCTTTCCAGTAACCATCCACGCCTACCACCAGGCGTGGTGGCATGCGTGGTCGGGCCAAGGGCCATTTTGGAAAGTTTGTTCCCTTTTGTCACCTATATAAATCCCTTTTGCCCTAAACCTAAGGGGGATACAAATTTTAGAGGAGGATAGATGTGAAAATTGTAGAGGGTTTTCTCCCCTCTTGGGGGAAAATTCCTTTTCTTCTAGGTTAGATTAGATCCAAGGGCAAGGAGGAAGATTGGAATTTCAAGAACAAAAGTGTAAAGATCCCCTTCTTGAGGGTGGTAACTATTCTCTCCAATTCTTAATCTAATATTTGTTTCTTTGAGATTTCCTTTCTTTTTCTTGTTTCTTTAGCATGTTAGAGTAGATTAGATAGGGGATTGGTGGCCCCAAAGTTAATCTATGTGGATGCTTGATATTATTGCTAGTAGAATTGTGAGTTTCTTGATTGTTGGATGATGAACTTGTGTGGATGATGTTCTTCAAGCTTTGTGCCTATTGTGGCCACATTAGGTAGCAAACCCAAAGGAAGTGAGTGAGTGCGCGATAGCAGCCATTCACGAGTCTAACTCACCCACATCTCCGCTCTTAGTCCGAAAGGACGAGATCCGAGAGGAGTAGTAGACAAAGTGTTCGATGAAATGCCCCAACCGAATGAGGATGTGGGAGTCCAAAGTGTGACGCCACTTGGTGAAGTGCCACGAACTCCCTAGTCTATTCCACATCTTTTGCTCGCAAGCCTATCCAAAGATAGACCACATAGAGAAGCCTAAAGCCCCAATCTCCGGCATTTCATTTATTTTACACAACCCCTATCAACCTTTCTACCTTCTTACAAATTAATCCTACCCTTAGCAAATCCCGTAACTCTTTCTTTTCAACCTCTCAAATGCCAAGACACTAATTCGGTTCCTATTCGCCATCCTTGAGAGACACGACACTCGGGGAGTTTTGACTCTTCGTTTTAACACCCTTCACATCCACTCACACCGTACACACAACCATCAAAATGGTGTCGTTGCCGGGGATGGCAAACGGTTCTTGAATTGTGTTAACATCTTTGAAGTAGAATTTTAAGAATTCTTGAATTGCTTTCTTTCTTTTTGTTTGTTTTATCTTTCTATTTTTGCTTATTTCGTTGAGAAAGTGAGTATACTATCTTTGAATATCTTGCTACTCTCTTGCAACTACTTTTAGTTGCGAAATATTTGTTGTTTGTTAAGCTTGCGCAGGAAATTTTCTACTACTAACCAATTGAACCTTAGAAATGAGTGCTTATCCGTATTCCCATGGTTACCCATACCATGGAAGACCATACACAAGAAACATTCCACCTCAAACCTATGAACAACACCCACAGTACTATCCAAATCCTTATTTATACCCACCATCCCAATATACATACCCACCTTGCCCGAGCACTTTCACTTATCCTATCTACGAACCATATCCTTATGCTACATCCTCTATGCTTAATTATGAGAGAATTGAGAAACCTACATACCAAAATGGAGAGGAATCCCTTAGTTCAATAGCGGAGAGTATTAACAACCGACTTATTCAAGTCATGAAGGGGATTGATCCGAGTTGTGAATCGACATTAGAGGCCATAACTCCTACTACCGTTAAACCTCCATTTCATTATTACCCTCCATCAAACTATCAACCTGAGAAACATTGTTATTCTCATTCTTACACCAATGCTAGCTATTCACCCCCACCACAACAACATGATAAATATTTCTATGAAGCACCACCTTTTGCTCAAAATTTCACCGGTCAATGACGAAATCCAAATCTTGAAAGAAAAGGTAGAAATGTTCATACAAATGGCCAAGGAAGATACCATCAATCTAAGAAACAAAATCAGAAGCGAAATGAAGAAGAATCTTGTCGCTCTTCGTGAGGAAGGACTTCCACTGGATGAAATCGAGACCAGAATGCTGTCAATGTTGGAGGAACTCATGAGGAGAATGCTACCAATGGTTGACAATCCTGTCACAAATGACCACCCGACAATGGAAACCAACCGGCGAGAGAATGACAAGATGGAAAAGACGATTAATGATGATGAGGTGAGTGTCAAAGAATGCACAGAACTTGAGACCTCGGTACTCCAAGAAGTTTCGACTCTTGAGTTGAACACGCAACAATGGGGAGAGATTGATAGTGAAGACGAGGATAATATTGAGATCATGTGGGACGAAGAAAACCCCGCACAAGGTAAAACTCTCACTCCAACTCTAATTGAAAATTCTTATGATATTTGTGAGGATGATTCATTTACGATTTATAATGATAATCTTGATAAAGTTTCCTTTTGCTCATGGGAGTGTGATTCCTTAAAATTTTGCGATGATTTGGGGAGTGAGGATGATATCAATTCTTTTTATTCTTATGAAAGTGAGTTCTGCGAATTTGATGATTCGGGAGAGGATGTAGAAACTTCACGTGAGATAGACAACAGTGAGTGTGTTCACTAGGAAGTTTTTAAGGATAAATTTTTTAGGGAAGGAATCCATAACAAGAAGGGAGAAGAGAGGCATGCTATCCTTAAACAACTTAGGGTAGTACCCCGTACTTATTTATCAATACATTATGCTTTCCCCTTCTTTGCGTTTGAATCTGTGTGCCTTGAAGGATAGGCCACACTACGTCCGGCCAGGTGACGTAAAACCATGGCGCACTTGGGAGGCAGTCCCAATGTTATCTTACATTTCCTTAAGTTTTTCTTATTATCTATAGTCTACTTTTTTTTATCGTTATTTCAATAATGTTTCTATAACCTCGGTTAAGCTAACAAGTATAGATCATCAACCCGAGAGTTACAAATTGCCCGCAATCGATCGACAATCATCATCATTAGCAAAGGAAGGAAGGAAAATTGAGGTAAAATTTTGCACATCACGCCTTCCACGCCTGCTACCACGCGTGTAAGCAGGCGTGGAACTTTTCCAATAAGCTGCCACGCCACTCACACGCGTGTGAGCAGGCGTGGAAAGGAACCAGTGAGCTCCCACGCCTACCACCACGCGTCGTGACGTGCGTGGACGGGCACCAGATTTTCGCGGAATTTTCGCGCGAAGTAGTTTAAAACCCTTCTCTACCCCATTTCTTCACCACCACAAGCTAAAGTCTCCCTCAAGCTGAAAACACACAACTCTAAAGCATTTCCTTCCAAGTTTTTCAACTTCTCTTGATCTTCCTAAGTCATTTCCAAGGTAAGAACATATTCTCTTTTGCTATTACTTGTTTGAATGAAGAACTTACTCTCCTTGAAGCATATCTCCATGGGTTTTTCTTGTTTAAGATTTTTCTTGAGATATATTGTTGTGAAATGACTTGTTAGACTTGTAATAGACCTACATTGCTTCTATATACTAGAAATTCCATGTTTTACCATCTCTTTGTGACTAGATCTTGAAATTGTATGATTTGGGCATTCTCTTGTCATAATGAGATCCATGATGATATAGTGAGCATGGTGGGCAAAGTTTGCAACTTTCCTACTCTCTAGGCATTACATTGTTATATCTAACTTGTTATTTGGTCCAATTTTAACTTTCATGTTTTCTCCATTTTTCAACCTCAAGTTAGTCCTAAGGAAGAAGATGAAGTTGACCATTTGTTAACTTTTTGACTATGAGATGAGTATGGAATAGAATGAGCTAATCCTTGCATGTGTATGATAAAATTGTTGATGAATACCAAAATAATGATTACATGCAATGAGTTTTTATTATCCCTCCTTTAAAATGTGCAATATTGTTCACATTCATGTTTAAAGTGGAAAATGTTTTTCTTTGTATGGTGCTTTGATTGTCTATGTTATAGGAAAAATGTCTTCTCCAAATGAACTTGCACAACAAATAGTTCGAAGGCTCCAAAAAGGAAAAGCACCGGAAGAAGAGAACAGCGCGAGGAACGCAAAGACTCACTACATTGAAGTACCTATAGGAAATCAAATACTATTGATGACACCAACTATGTTGGGTCGATACAGACAACTGCTGAATTTCCCAATTGTGCAGTGGAGATACATCGACTTAACAGTTTTGGAGGATTTTGAGTGTAAATATGGACTGGAAAGGTTAATCCACGAACCTTATTGGAACAATCTGTTGAGCTGGAGGCAAGATACCTTCATTCCCTTGGTCCATGAGTTCATTGCAAGTCTGCATGTTGAAGGAGTGACCGGAGACCTCTACAGCCTGACTATCAAATTTCGGCTTTTCAATGAAGACTATCACATTTCGGCTAATTGCTTGGCGCTCTCTTAGGATTCTACGAGGAAGATGACCAGTCAAAGCACTGGTATCAAAGGCTGAGACACGATTTGGAAGATAGAGACACCCCAAGAAAATATTGGTCGATGATCGCAAGGCCGGGAATTGATTGGGTTGGGTCGAGAGTGAGAGTTTCTCACATTGTAAGGGACGACCTAAGAGTCTTGTGGAAGGTAATCGCACAGTCATGGGAAGGCAGGCTGGAGACTTATGACCGAGTCTCCAAGATAGAGCTATTCATGCTATGGAGTATGGACACAAGCCACTCGGTGAACATGAGCTCAATCTGCAAGAACTTGCTCGTTGCGCAACAACAATAGTCAGCTAGGGCAATCTTTATAGGCCCATTGGTGACGAGACTGTGTGTCTCCCTAGGTCATCAAATGAAAATACATTCGTTTGAACACAGGCTGCAAGGAGCACACATTGTTCCTTTATTTCCCGAGGACGTCGCAAAGCTTAACTTAAGATATTTGGCGCAAACGAGGGAAGATCATGAGATGGCGGTATATCATTCCGACACGCCGATGACATCTCCAGGATTCACACCCTCGCCGATGTCATTCCTTTCCCCATCTTTCAAATGAGATGTATTCGCTTGTGGACTCGTCATTGTATTTTCCACCACCCCGAGAGCCTGGACCATCCGTACCTCCACCACAAGCTGAGGAACAGACTTCCAACCATGCAAGCTTCAACATCCGAAATTGGTTTACCCCAGTTACCGATTGGAGATCCCTCCAGAACTTCCAATATCAACTGCACTTGGAGCAGATGCAGAAATTGGAAGAGATTGCAAGGGAGATCAAAGACATCAAGAGAACGTGAAGAGAGGAGGGCACTGGAGAAAAGAAAAGAAAAATGATGATGATGATTTGTGTTTGATAATCCCAAACTATAATTGTGGACAATCCTTTTACTTTTGTTTTGTTTATCTTTTTGGTTATATTCTTGTTTTTGTCTTGTTTTGCACGTTTCGTCTAGCCAAAGACGTAAAACGTGGCGCTCGTGGTAGGCAACCCACGAATAAGGAGAAGAAGAGACCACTCCACCACCATCCAAGAAAACCAATCTTAAAAGGTAGAATCTCAACTCTTCATTTATTTCTTTACCTTTACTCTAACCAAATTTTGAAGGGCAAGTACAAATTGCACAAATTTTTAATAGGGATGCACCTTGTGAGTATTTCTTTTATCCCTTTTGAATGCCATTTTTTATTTTAATTGCCATATTTCCTTGTTTCACATATGACGAGCTGCATGACGTTGTTGTGTCGGATGTGATCTGATTATTAGAATTGTTTTAGCCTAGTTCACACATTTAAGTGTGGAAAAGGGGTGCGTGTAGAACCCTTTGAACATATATCCTAATTCCTCCGTTCTTTATGGAAACATCGAGGACGATGTTTACTTTTAAGTGTGGAAAGGGTGTATGCTTCTTGAAATAGTTGATTGACTGAGTGATAGGGCATGGGAACTAGAGGGCGTGTCATTGCAAATACTATCTAGGAGGGCTTCTAACCTTGTGCCAAATCTGAATGTTCTAAATATGCTTTGGAAGTTACACTTTGCACCAATATGCACAATTTGACCCATATTGAAAATTTTTATGTGTGCTTGCATGTTCTTCACCTTGTATTTTGTTTGGACCTCAGTCAAGGGTCTCTCGAAGTGGGAGTGTGAATCCTTTGAGTTTTAGAAAGATAAAAATTGCAAAGCCCGGAAATTGAATTAATCATAGCAGGACATGGGGCAAAAGGTGAGCCTAAGTGAGCTTAGAGTGAAAAATCCCTATTCCTTAGTGATAAGTCTCCGAGATACCCTTAATTCAGGCACATTTTAGGGTGTTTTATCACGTTTATAGCATCCTTACATGGCGAATAATGTTCATAAATGCTTGAAAATCACTAACTGATGCACAGAAGCTACTTTTAGCTTAAAAGAAGCAAAACAGGAGTCCCGGGAGCAAGTAGGACCAAAAGTTGAGCTTAAAGAGCAAACCAGGCAAGGTCGGAGCCCCGGAGGACCAAGCTGGATGGCCGCACGCGTGTGAGCGTGCGTGGAATTAATCCAGTAGCCTCCCACGCACACTCACACGCGTGTGAGCAGGCGTGGAGACGGTGATGCGCGATTTTCGACTAGGGTTGTCATTTCGGAGACTATTTAAACCCCTTTGATGGATTTTCAGAGGTGGTTCCCAGAAAATTAGTTCTTCCTTTCTTAGTTTTTCTTTTGGAGAACTTTCTCCATTTTTCTTAGTTTTTAGATTAGATCAATCTCCATTGTAGCAAGACAACAAGCTTGGATTGAAGATCTTCTTCTCTCTAGGTGACTTCTATTTCATTTCTATAATTTTATCTATCTTGTCTTTAGATTAAATTAATGTTTGCTTGCAATTTCATATTATGAGTAGCTAGTTTACTCTAGGGATTTGGATTGTATGATTGAATGTTGCTAGTGTGATGATCTTATCTCTATATCTTGGATCTATGAGTTTGTGTTGATGGATTATCTATTCTTGTCTTTTGATTGTTGTTTTGATGAGATCTTGTTTGGATTTGGCCAATCTAGATGAGAGATTGAACTCTTGACTCTTTCATGTCTTTGATTAGAGTTAGGATTTGAAGCTTGACACAATCATAGTTCCTATGGACTTCTTAAGAATAGTAGGATAGTGTGTAGCTTAAGTGTTTGATAAAATTCCTCTTAGAGCTTTGGATGCTTGAAGGCACTCCTAAGTCAAAGAAGCCTTAGTACACAAAGGTGGAAAAGGACTAAGACAACACACTCTTGAATAAACAATATCCTAGCAATCCTAATCCATGACCTTAGACACTCCACTATGCAATATTCATGAACACTATCCAATCCCTACCCCTTTTACATATTTCCAAAACGCTCTTTACTTTACTATTCTCTTGCACTTAAAACCAACCAAATTAACTACTCTCACTTACAATTCCACCCTTCACCACACTCAAATCCTATGCATGACCCAATCAAGTAAACTCCCGAACACTTGACACACCTCCACGTCCCTCCTTCGAGACTGACACTCGGGGAGTCACAGACTTTCCGTTTTAACATTCAAATATCTTTTGACGAATCACTACCACCCAAAACTGCTTCTTCAAAATGGCGCCGTTGCCGGGGAGGGCAATAGGTTGTCATATGTTTTTGTTTACTTTGATTGCGTGAATGCTAGATTTGAGAAATGTTAATCCATCCCACTTAATTTTGTTTTACTTTTATTTGTTTTTGCTACTAACCCAATTGACTACTTCTAGTCAATTGTGGGAATTTTTGTTTCATTGGTAATTTTACTAGGTGAATGCACACGCGAGCGAAAGGAAATCAAGGATTACTACCCTACATTCCTGAAATTAATAGAGCAACTAGAAGGAAAAATACCCAAAGATCACTAATGGCTTCATCAAGCGCAACAAGAAATCCACAAGGAAGAGGCACAACCGTACCAAATCCACCCCCAGTTCCAATTAATCCACAAGTACCAATTAACCATGAAGAACCAATTCTGGAAGAACCACAAGCAAATAGAGCCAACAATCAAGAAAACATTCGTGAAGAGGAATACTATGGAAATCCTCAAGAACCACAAAGATCAATTGCAGATTACATGACTCCTGATTTTAACATGCACAACTCAATTTATGTAACCCCAATGGAGAACGTCAACTTTCACGTGCATCCGACTATTCTCACACTGGTTCAGAACAATCAATATTCGGGATTACCATCTGAAGATCCCAATGCACACATCACAAGGTTCATACGAGCATGTGGGACGTACAGACAAGAAGGCGTTAGCGAGGAGATAGTTCGACTCAAATTATTCCCATTTTCAGTTATAGGAGAGGCAGCACGATGGTTGGAAAGCCAAGACGACAATCATTTCAGAACATGGCAGCAGTTGCATCGCGAATTCATGAACGAGTTCTTTCCCATTACGTAAACTATGAGAATTAGAAGGTTAATACAAGAATTCAAGCAAGGAAAGCTTAAGAGTTTGGGAGAGGCTTGGAGACGATTCAAAGTTCTTAAAAGGCAATGTCCACAAGATCTGATGCACCCATGGGACATGATTAGCTCATTCTATGGAGGACTGACAGATGAAGGAAAAATATTGCTTGACTCATCCTCCAGCGGTGCCTTTATCTCCATAGCTTTACAAGAAGCTGAAGAACTAATCGAGAGAATATCTAAGAACACATCCTGTTGGTATGGCCGGAGAGGAGATCATGGAGGAATTTACGAAGTTGATAATCGTGTGGCGAGTTAGGCGAAAATCGAAGCAATGAATCACGAAATCAAAAAGCTACAAGCTATGGTAGAAAAGATGGAAGGAAAACCCAAGCCTTGCATGGCTTTGGCACTTTATTGTAATATCTGTGGAGCACCTCATGATACTAACATTTGCACTTCTCCGTCTGCATCTGAACAAGTTGAGGCGGTAGATTACCAAAGGAACTCCAACTTCAATGCTTATGGACAAAACCAAAGATCAAACAACAATTGGAAACAGGGAGAGGGTTGGAACAATAACAACAATGATGGATATCAAGCGCGAGGACAATACAATTATGGAAACAAGCCTGCATATGGACAGAATGACAAAAACAGACTGATGTACAATCAAAACCAAGGAAATGGAAATCAAATGACCCAGTTCAGGCCACAATACAACTCTCAACTTGACTTTACTCAACAAAGGAGGGATGACATCCGTGAAGTAGATGAAAGACTTACAAGAACAATCATGGAACTCAAGAATGATCGGACAAATCTGAAACAAGAGATTACTCAAGAGATTAGACAAGAAATTTATAGTCTTCGACAAGAGTCTAAGGCTACGCTTAAGACAATTGAGAATCAAATCTCTCAAATGTTTAAGATGATGTTAGATCAACACTACGGACAACTCCCTAGTAACACTGAGAACAACCCAAAAGAGAGAGTCAGTGCTATTGATGCCAAGGAGGACAAACATGAAAAGTGTGATTCGATGGACATTATCTGTGGAAAATGTCAATGTAAGGTAGATGACCAAAGAAACGAGACTACCTCTTGTAGTCCCGAGCTAAAAAATGCAAGCGGTTCATGCACCATATCAATGAAAGCAAGCAAGGAGGAAACCACTTCGGAAGAATGCCCAAAATAAAATGAGCTACCACGAGACAACATCAAAAATTCAAAGGAGAAAGAAACGGCTCGAGAAGGTACAATTAATGCTTTTATCCGGAAATTTTTTATTAACAAAGAATGCCGTGAGTTATTTGAGAATGACAATAGTGATAATTTTACTTGTTTAACCCAAGAATCTTCTGTTTGTTTGACTGAGGGTTACCCCAGAAAGAAAGGTGACCCCGGAGCTTTATTGATTCCTTGTTCTATACAGAACATGGAACCTCAAAATGCTCTTGCTGATCTTGGTGCTTCTATCAATGTCATGTCTTCAAATCTTTTTGAAAAATTGAACTTACCATGTGTAAAACCGACAAGGCTTACTGTACGTTTAGCTGACGGAACCACACGGTATCCCGAAGGATTAGCGGAAGATGTTCTAGTAAGAATAGGAAAATTTCTTGTGCCTGTCGATTTTATTGTCTGTAAGATGGGTGATAATGATCCCCATGAATCTTTAATTCTTAGAACACTGTTTCTGGCGACTTGTCGTGCACGAATAGATGTTAGTTCAGGTGAAATTACCCTGATATTCGATGGACAAGCCATAAACGATGAAAAGGAAAGAGCGAAAGAAGGAACTAATGACAAGGAAAGGGCAAAGGTCAAAGCCAAGACAAAACCAAAACCGAAGTGGCAGAATGATAAGCTTACATGGAAAAACACGTGGGTACGGAAATGCTTCCTACCCACTACCAAGGAATATAGTTGAATTTTAACCAAGGTGTGATGCGTCTAGCTAATGACGTAAACCGTGGCGCTTCATGGGAGGCAACCCAAGGTTTTAATAATATGTTTTTACATCGTTTTTATGCTTTCATTTTTAATGTTTTCGTTCTAATAAATTGCTACAATCATATGGAACCATGTTTTGAGGACTAACTTGTAGGATTCGAGACTAGAAATTGCTTTGGAAAGGCTTAAATTGGACATAGGTATGAAGGGAAAAGCCAAAAATCGGAAGAAAACAATGCAGAGGACCTACACGAGGCTCACACGTGTGTAGCCGTGCGTGGCAACGAGGCAGTAGCCTCCCACGCACGCTCACACGCGTGTAGCCGGGCGTGGGAGCAAGGCAGTAAGCTCCCACGCACGGTCACACGAGTGTGGACCGGCGTGGAAGCCCCCTACGGATTTAAAACCCCCCTTCGGCCATTCTACACCATTTTGCTCCCAAAACCTATTTTCTATTCCCTTCTCCATGCAAGGAAGAAACCAAACTTAAGGTTTGAACACATCTCTTACTTTTTACCTTCAAAGAAGATCAAAAACATCCACATCAAGGTAATTTTTTATTTTTTTAACTATTTACCCTTGAATATTCATGAGTTTGGAAGAGCTTGAATGAGAAAATTTGTTCTACATTCCCTTGCATGTTTTGAATGACTAAATTGGTTTATAATGCTTTATAGAACTATCCTTTGATGTTTTCTTTCATTATTGATGGTTACATTGATGGATTGATATATATTTTTGAGCTTCAAGTGTGAACACCATTGATGAACAAATGGGTTTGTTAGATTTCTTGTTTATATTGTGAAATTGATGCTTGAATTGATGTGTGAACTTGTTATAGAACCATTATATGCCATCAATTTGACTTTTCACATGCTACATTGCCCAAATTGAATTTTCAATTTCAAACCCTAATTTTTGAATTTGGGGAAGAAGATGAAGTTGACTTTTTGAATTTCTTGACTTTTGTAGTTGACTTCTTAATTGACTATCAAATTGAATTATCTTATGATGAAATTATGCATGTGTGTGATAATGGAATGATATTGTTGATATTTTCATGCTAGAATTATCCAAAATATAGGGGAAACTATGGCAAAATTTTTGAAAATCTTAGCCCTATATGCTTGAAATCCATTATCTTGACAAGAAATTTTTACACAAATGCAATGGTGACTTATTTAAGGAATATTTATCCAAAACCAATTACCATGAATGTTAATTTCTATAATTTGTAGGATGAGACGCTCAAAGGAAATTGCTAAGAAATCAAAACACAAACGTGGTGAATCGAGCCGGTCGAGAACACGGCAACAAGCTACAGTTCAACAAGCTCCGCAGGAGTCGGGGTCAAGGTCACTACGACACTTGACACCCATACAACTTACAACAGTGGATAACTACAAAGCAAAGCAGTTGTCACTTGGCCGTCACTTCGACGACAATGTTTTGAAAGAGTTCGGATATTTGGATGAAGTAAACAGACTTCTAAGGCATGCGCAGCTCCGCCATTTGTTTGAGTGGAGAGGACCTACCCACGCGCCCATCACTTATGAATTTTTGGCGACCTTAGATATTCGAAAGGAAGTCAACAATACTAGAGAGTCTATTTCATTCACATTATTCGGCGACCGTTACAGCATGTCAGTCAACACTCTAGGTGTTACGCTCGGATTCCAGGATGCCGTGAGCGTAACCATGCCATATTTCAGGGACTTTAAGGAGGATTTTGATTCAGAAGTAGTAGCTAGGCAGTATTGGAGGAGCATCACCAACAATGCCCCATACAACTCATCAAACTTAAAGGCAAACCTCATCACCCGCAATGCTTTAAAGGCTGTCAAATTGGCCTTTGCCATAAATCTCTCCGGCCGAACCACAAATCGGAATAAGGTATACAAGCAGGATTTATTTTACATGTGGTGCATGGAGAATGATGTTAGCATCAACATGGGCGTTTAGGCTAGGAAGTGGCTCCAGACCCAGCAAAAGACTAAGGTTCAGACTGTGTTTATTGGACCTTTCGTTTCAAAACTGTGTTTCGGGTTGGGCCTTATGGACCTGGTGATGGAGGAGAAAATTGAAGGTTTCACAATGCCTTTCACTATTGCCGAGTTCTTCGCCATGCATATGAGGTTGGGAGGTGATGATGCACCTGATTTGGAGGCTTCTGATTATGACGATGATGATGATGAGGACGGGGAAGAATATGAAGAGGAGAACGTTGCATAGGAGCAAGGCCCTATTCCGATGGATTGGGACACAACGCAGAATTTTCATAGACATCTCCTTGAGGAACAAATGACCTACTGGCGTGAGCAACATACATGGCAAGAAGGCCATTTCACATCCATCCCCGCAAGACAGGATGTTCACACTGAAGACCTCAACCGCATGAGGAGAGCGGTGGAGGAAAATGATAGACGAATTGCCGTGCTCGAAGCACGATTCGATAGGCAATTCCAGCCCTTTAGTGATGATTGATGCCTTCCTTAGATTATTCTCGGTCCTGACCTATTGACATTTGATACTGAGTTCTTTGACTTTGGTTACTATGGTTGCTAGCCCCATCTGAACATTAGGTGCCCTATGCGCGGGGTTCCGACTTTTATTTTCTTTATTTCTTTGCTTTACTTATCTTTAATTGCTTTATACTTTGCAACTGCTTTACTTTTCTGCATTTCTATTCGAATAATTTTTCTTATTTACATGCTTTATCTATGTTTCTGCTTTTATATTTCTATCTGCTTATAATAATTAAATAGTACTCCGAAAACCCTTTTTGTATGTTATGTCTCCATTTCTTATAGAGCATTTATAACGGGAGCAAGTCTATGCTGGAAGCTAAAGTGTGGAAAGAGGGATGCATACTTGGTTTATCCTCTTATCCCTTTTCTAATTTTAAAGCCCCGTTTTGATCTTTAAAGTGTGGAAATACTTTTCTTTATAGCTTTGTGTATGAATATACTAGAGCTTGCCATGTTTATTAGGATTGTTTTATGCATACCCTACATCCCAGAGCAATTTCCAAAGTGTGGAAAGGGATCCTTATTTGTGTATCCTTATAACCCTAGTTCGTTCCTTTACCCTGTACCGTATGGAAACATCGAGGACGATGTTTGCTTTAAAGTGTGGAAAGGACGCACTTTGTGCTTTATATATCTACATGCTTAGTATAAGAAGTTAAAGCTCTTGGTAATGATAAGCAGGTGCATTTGCAGTTTTGAAAAGAGAGTTAATATTTGTGTTATCTAGATAGAATTTTGACTGGATGCCCAAAAATTTTTACTCTCGAAATATCTTTGAGGAAGTTACTTTTCGCACCCATGAGAGTGTTTAGAGCCAAATAAGTTTATATTCTTGCCTGCTTGCATGATATTCACCTCTTATTTACGTAGGACCTTAGTCAAGGATCTCTCGAAGTGGGAGTGTTGAAGAAGCAGTGTTTGGGTGGTGGTTGATTCGTCAAAAGATATTTGTATGATAAAACAGAAAGTCTGTGACTCCCCGAGTGTCGGTCTCGAAGGAGGGACGTGGAGGTGTGTCAAGTGCTCGGGAGTTTACTAGATTGGGTGATGCATAAGATTTGAGTGTGGTGAAGAATGGATTTGTGAGTGAGAATAATTCATTGATTGGTTTGAGTGCAAGAGAGTAGTAAAGTAAAATTGGGAATATGTAAAATGGGTAGGGATTGGATAGTGTTCATGAATATTGTATAGTGGAGTGTCTAAGGTCAAGGATTAGGATTGCTAGGATATTGTCTATTCAAGAGCGTTCCTTTTCCACCTTGTGTACTAAGGCTTCTTTGACTTAGTAGTGCCTTCAAGCATCCAAAGTTCTAAGAGGAATTTTATCAAACACTTAAACTACACACTATCCTACTATTCTTAAGAAGTCCATAGGAACTTTGATTGTGTAAAGCTTCAAATCCTAAGTCTAATCAAAGACATGAAAGAGTCAAGAGCTCAATCTCTCATCTAGATTGGCCAAATCCAAACAAGATCTCACCAAAACAACAATCAAAAGACAAGAATAGATAATCCATCAACACAAACTCATAGATCCAAGATATAGAGATAAGATCATCACACAAACAATATTCAATCACACAATCCAAATCCCTAGACTAAATTAGCTACTCATGCTATGAAATGAAAGCAAAAGTTAATTTAATCCAAGAATAAGATAGCTAAAATTATAGAAATAAAATAGAGATCACCTAGAGAGAAGAAGGTCTTCAATCCAAGCTAGTTTTCTTCTACAATGGAGATTGATCTAATCTAAAAACTAAGAAAAATGGAGAAAGCTCTCCAAAGGAAAAACTAAGAAAAGGGAAAACAAAAATTCTGGAATCCTTCTCTAGAAATTCATCAAAGGGGTTTAAATAGTCTCCGAAATGACAACCCTAGCTGAAATTCGCGCATCACGTCTCCACGCCTCCCACACCGCCTCTCACACGCGTGTGAGCGTGCGTGGGAGGCTTCTGGAAAGTTTCCACGCTTGCTCACACGCGTGTGGCCTCCCAGTTTGGTCTTCCGGTGCTCCGTTCTTGCCTGGTTTGCTCTTTAAGCTCATCTTTTGGTCCTATTTGCTCCCGGGGCTCCTGTTTTACTTCTTTTAGACTAAAAATAGCTTCCGTGCATCAGTTAATGATTTTCAAGCATTTATGCACATAATTACCAAGCAAGGATGCTATAGACGCGATAAAACACCCTAAAAAGGTGCCTGAAATAAGGGTATCTCGGAGTCTTATCAAATTTTCCACACATTGTTTCTTGCTTGTCCTCAAGCAAGACTTTTTACTTTCTAAGCATATAAGTCTCTGAGATACTCTCTCATGCTAAACAAAGCTTTTGGCAAGTCAAAATGATGGGTGTCTAAGACTGTTGAAACGGGGGAAATCATTTGTGTTATCTATAAAGGATTTTGGTTAGATGCCAGCAACTCAAGAAATATTTTTGGGAAATAAAACCTTTCGTAGATAAACAAATAAAACAAGGGATCACACTTCTCGCACCATACGCAAGCATGCATTTCCGGAGTTTTGGTTCACCTTCTATTTAAATGGGGCCTCTAGCCGATCTCACTAGTGGGAACGATGTGCACTAGCTAATCAACTTTCAATCCTTATACGCCAAAGCCCAACGTAAATGTAAATGAGGGTAGGGGCATGGACCACTCACCGCTTTTGGCTTAGTGCGGTCCCTCTTTCTTCTCACTCCCTAGGATAACGTCATGGAGCCACCCGACTTCACATGGAGCTCCATGCTTTTTCGAAGGTCAGTGCAATGGGCTACTCGAATCCTAGCGAAGCGGCTCACCTCAGCTCTATCTTCTCAATTCTTGGGATCTTTTTATGTGAACAACCGACTCCAGATAAAGCTTTTTGCTTATCGGAGACTATGGTTTGGACACAACCCAACAAATTGGCTTCCCTCAATTTTAAACTCTTTGGTGATTGGCCTTTTGCCTTTTCGACTTCTCCTCGTGTCAACCCCTCATGCCTTTTTCTATTTAATGTTCAAGGGTTTTGTTTTCTCATTGAGCTCACAATTAGGCTCACCTTTTGCCCCATGCCCTACCAAGGTTAGTTCAATTCCAAGCCTCGCTAGTTTTATCTTTCTAAAATTAAAGAGTGCACACTCCCACTTCGAGAGATCCTTGACTAAGGTCCTACGTAAATAAGAGGTGAACATCATGCAAGCAGGCAAGAATATAAACTTATTTGGCTCTAAACACTCTCATGGGTGCGAAAAGTAACTTCCTCAAAGATATTTCGAGAGTAAAAATTTTTGGATATCCAGTCAAAATTCTATCTAGATAACACAAATAATAACTCTCTTTTCAAGACTGCAAATGCACCCGCTTATTATTCCTAAGAGCTTAAACTTCTTATACTAAGCATGTAAGCATGTAAAGCACAAAGTGCGTCCTTTCCACACTTTAAAGTAAACATCGTCCTCGATGTTTCCATACGCGCATGGTAAAGGAACGAAACTGGGATTCTAAGGGTAGACAAATAAAGATCCTTTTCCACACTTTAGAAATTGCTCTGGGATATAGGGTACGCATCAAACGATCCTATTAATCATGGCAAACTCTAATATACTCATACATAAAGCAATAAAGAAAATATTTCCACACTTTAAAGATCAAAACGGGGCTTAAAATTAGAAAAGGGATAAGAGAATAAACCAAATATGCATCCCTCTTTCCACACTTTAGCTTCCAGCATAGACCTGCTCCCGTTATAGATGCTCTATAAGAAATGGAGACATAACATACAAAAAGGGTTTTCGGAGTACTATTCAATTATTATAAGCTGATAGAAATATAAAACCAGAAACATAGATAATAAAACATGTAAATAAGAAGAATTATTCGAATAGAAATGCAGAAAAGTAAAAGCAGTTGGAATCATAAAGCGATAAAGATAAGTAAAGGAAAGAAATAAAGAAAATAAAAGTCGGAACCCCGCGCATAGAGCATCTAATGTTCAGATGGGGCTAACAACCATAGTAACCAAAGTTAAGGAGTTCAGAATCAAGTGTCAACAGGTCAGGACCGAGAATAATCAGACGAAGGCATCAATCATCACCGAAGGGATGGAATTGCCTGTCGAATCTAGCTTCAAGAGCGGCAATTCTCCTATAATTTCCTCCACCGCCTGTCTCATGCAGTTGAGGTCTTCGGTGTGGACATCCTGTCTCGCGGAGATGGATGTGAAGTGGCCTTCTTGCCAAGTATGCTGCTCACGCCAGTAGTTCATTTGTTCCTCATGGAGCTGTCTTTGAAAATTCTGCGTCGTGGCCCAATCCATTGGAATAGGGCCTTGCTCCTGTGCAGCATCCTCCTCCTCATTCTCTTCCTCGTCCTCATCATCATTATCAGAAGCCTCTAGATCAGGTGCATCATCACCTCCAAGCCTTAGTTCTGCGGCAAAGAACTCACCCACGGAAAAAGAAATTGAGCAACCATCAGATCTCTCCCCCATCAACCGGTACAATAGGCCCAACCCGATGCACAGTTTAGTAACAAAAGGTCCGATAAACACAGTCTGAACCTTAGGCTTTTGTTGGGTCTGGAGCCATTTCCTAGCCTGAACGCCCATGTTGATGCTGACATCATTCTCCATGCACCACATGTAGAATAAATCCTGCCTGTATACCTTGTTGCGATTTGTGGTTCAGCCGGAGAGATTTACGGCAAAGGCTAATCTGATAGCCTTCAGAGCATTTGGGGTGATAAGTTTTGCCTTCAAGTTTGAAGAGTTGTATGGGGCATTGTTTGTGATGCTTCTCCAATATCGTCTAGCAACTTCGTCTGTATCAAAATCTTCCTTGAAATCTCTGAAATATGGCATGGACACGCTTGCTGCATCATGAAAACCGAGTGTAACACCTAAAGTGTTGACAGACATACTGTAGTGGTTGCCGAAAAGAGTGAATGAAATAGACTCCCTTGCATTGTTGACTTCCTTTCTAATGTCCAAGGTTGCCAATAATTCATAGGTGACAGGCGCATAGGTGGGTCCTCTCCACTGAAACAGATAGCGGAGCTGTGGGTGCCTAAGAAGCCTATTCACTTCGTCAAAGCAACCAAACTCTCTTAAAACATTATCTTCAAAGTGACGGCCAACAGAAAGCTGCTTTCCTTTATAGTTATCCACTGTTGCGAGTTGAATGGGTGTCAAGTGTCATAGTGACCTTGACCCCGGCTCTTGTATAGCCTGTTGAGCTGTAGCTTGTTGCCGTGTCCTTGATCGACTCGATTCTCCTACATCACGCTTTGATTTCTTCACAATTTCTTTTGAGCGTCCCATCCTTGATGTTGATGTTTTGATCTTCTTTAAATGGTAAAAAGTAAGAGGTATGTTCAAACCTTGAGTTTGGTTCTTCCTTGCGTGGAGAAGAGAAGAGAAAAATTGTGTTTTGGGGCAAAATGGCATGGAATGGCCGAACAAGGGTTTTAAACCCATAGGGGGCTTCCACGTCGGTCACAAGTGTGACCATGCGTGGGAGCTCTCTGTCTCGCTCCCACGCATGGCAACACGCGTGTGAGCGTGCATGGGAGGCTACTGCCTCGTTCCCACGCACGGCTACACACGTGTGAGCCTCGTGTAGGTCCACTGCATCGTTTTCTTCCGATTTTTGGCCTTGCCTTCCATACCTATGTCCAATTTAAGCCTTTCCAAAGCAATTTCTAGTCTCGAATCCTACAAGTTAGTCCTCAAAACATGGTTCTTAATGATTGTAGTAATTTATTAAAACAAAAACATTAAAAACGAAAGCATAGAAATAATGTAAAGCATTTTATTAAAACCTTGGGTTGCCTCCCAAGTAGCGCCACGGTTTACGTCATTGGCTAGACGCATCATACCTTGGTTAAAATTCAACCATATTCTTTGGTAGTGGGTAGAAAGCATTTTGGTACCCACGTGTTCTTCCAGGTAAGCTTATTATTCCTCCGCTTTGGTTTTGGTTTCACCTTTGATTTGACCTTTGCCCTTTCATCGTCATCAGCTCCTTCTTTTGCCTTTTCCTTGTCATCATTCGTGGCTTGTTCTTCGAATCTCAGGGTAATTTCACCTGAGCTAACATCTATTCGTGCACGACAAGTAGCAAGAAATGGTCTTCCAAGAATTAAGGATTCATGGGGATCATCATCTCCCATCTTACAAATAATAAAATCGACATGCACAAGAAATTTCCCTATTCTTACTAAAACATCTTCCGCTAAGTGTGACACCCCGGGTTGGTCAACCCTACAACCGGGAGCATCACCGCCACACCTAGGTCGAACCCGGCTAACCTTTAGCGGTTCCTCCCTAGGTGCACAGGCTAATTTTCCTGACTTACACATGCTTCCCATACACCTGTAACAACTCATAACTATCTGACTCGACAACAGAGGTATAAGTTAAACATTCCAAACATATACATATATATATATATATATATAGGTTCATAGGAGTGATAACGACATCCTTAGAACCCCAAAACATACTTTAGATACATATATATACAACCACAATGCCCAAGTTTGGCAATTGATCTACTAAGACTGCTGCAGAATATGTACACAAAAAGAGAGTTTTAGACTATCCCGACTTGACCTCCACCACCTATCAGATCATACGATACACTGGGATCTCAAACTCTCCCCAAACTAGATGCCATTCGCCCTCAAACCACTTAAGGTGATCCAAGGAGCGATCGGTGACAATGACCATAGACCATTCTCCCTCGGGAGGAGTGGGATCCCAGAGATATGGGTAATGTACAATGAACTCTAGGGGGTCGCTACCCGGTAAAACTTCTATTGGGTAGTAGCCCCACCGAGCCAGATGAGCATCTACCAGAGACACAAGAGAGCTGGATGGTGAGAAGGAATCGTCAAGAGCTAGCAGAGTGTGGCCGGGTACGTAGGGGTCCTCCCCTATCATATGCTGTACATAGACTCCATATCCAAAAACTGAGCCATTATAGTTCGGTGAAGTTACCGAACTATACGACTCATTGCTGGATGACATCTGTTAAAGGGTAACAATGAAGTACCCGTTAGCACGACGGCTAAGTAAGAACCCATAAGCTTCTCATTCATAGGTAAAGATGTTTTAACTTACCAATGGACTATAGCATAGAATGTCCTAGATGTTTTAACTTACCAATGGACTATAGCATAGAATGTCCTATATGTTTTAACTTACCAATGGACTATAGCATAGAATGTCCTATTAAATGACATGCTTCAATGGACTATAGCATAGAATGTCCTATTAAATGACATGCTTTAATGGACTATAGCATAGAATGTCCTATTAAATGACATGCTTTCATTTTCTATAGCATAGAATGTCCTATTAAATGACATGCTTTCATTTTAGTAAATTACTAAAATGTAAACAAATAAGCATAAAGTTCATCATATTCACATTACACACGCGAATTCCCACAACCATACCTGACAACTTCACGATATACCATTTCTCAACGTCAAACGTTTAGTTTTTTGGAACTAGTATCGCACATCTCATCATAGCATTACACATCTCATCATAGACATCACACATCTCATCATAGACATTGATTCAACCATTATTTATGAAAACTCGACTTAGTTTCATTTCAAAGTATGAGGCCTTATAGGAAATGTTGAATATTCCTTGTCGGTTGACCGAATGAACCTGGAACTTGGGCTTGCAGTCATTACCCAAATTCTCTTCTCGGTCCCTTGGACGAAGGTTCATTAGAATGACCCCTAGTGTGGCCCCGCCTAGGTCCATTAAAATGACACCAACCCGGAGACGACAGAGTCAATACGCTTAAGTGTGCACACCCCCACAGTCTAGCCATACATGAGTGACGTAGAGACTCGGCGAATAGACTTCGCCAAAGTACGAATACAACCGTACATATATCAATGACGACCTTCGGTAATTATAGCCCGAGGTAAAAAGACAACAAGGTCCTCGTAACTTCTTGAAACTAAGGTTTTATTCATTTTAAACATTCACTATTCTTGTTCCGACAATACACTCAACTTTCCTACTTATACACTCATTAACATATGTATTCAACACGTGGTACATAATTCCACATATCACGACAACAACCAACATGGCATGATTACACATTCCACATATCACGACAACAACCAACATGGCATGATTACACTATCAACATATCACGACAACAACCAACATGGCATGATTACACTATCATATTCTTTTCTATACTCACAACGCACTTATTACTTATTCATGTTCACAACACATAGTTCACATACACTGCCTATACTCATATATATATATATATATATATATATATATATATANTACACTATCATATTCTTTTCTATACTCACAACGCACTTATTACTTATTCATGTTCACAACACATAGTTCACATACACTGCCTATACTCATATATATATATATATATATATATATATATATCCTATACATAGGGTACATAATATAATATATATCCATAGCATGTAATTGATAATATAATATATAATATAGATATATAATAGGTATAGGGTACATGATATAATGTATATGGATAATACCTATATTTTTCAACAAT
>NC_044919.1:18442801-18499146 GCF_003576645.1 Ipomoea triloba | reverse complement strand
AAATTACATACAACTTCATGGATTGGAAATTAATTCACCAATTACCTACTTTGAGTAGCTATAATTCCAACTTGAGGAGTAACTTACCTCAATCTCACTACAAACACAAGAAATTCGAAGATTGAAGCTCGGGATTCAACCTTTGCTCTTAAAATCCTAACATAAAACACAATAAATTCAACCTTTGCTCTTAAAATCCTAACATAAAACACAATAATACAATTATGGTTCAACAAAATTCTAACATAAAACACAATAATACAATTATGGTTCAACAAAATTCTACCCAAAACTATGAACTAGGAGTAAAAACATAACAAAATTCTACCCAAAACTATGAACTAGGAGTAAAAACATAACTTTTAACCGATTAAATATAAGAACTAGGAGTAAAAACATAACTTTTAACCGATTAAATATAATTTTTACCGAACAAATCGCGATCAAAGCTTGAAATTTTGCTTCTCTCTCTCTCTCTCTCTCCCTCTCTCTCCCTCTCTCTCTCTCTTTTTCTCTCACGAAATGGAATTGCAGTGAAGGGGAATGAAGAAAGAACTTCATTTCTTCATCCTTATCATATATACATATATACGTAATATTACATACATAATAATAATAATAATAATAGTTATAAAATATGGATGATTATCCACAATTGTAAATATAATAATAATATATATGGATACTTATCCATCCAAATCTATATAATAATAATATTTCTAATAATAATAAAATATGGATGAATCTTATCTCATAAGCTTGGTACCAAAAATATTAATATTAATATTTTTGCACAAAATAATCCTTTGAGATAAAAATTTTACAATAGGTTAATTTCAAACAACATCTTGACCCCTTTTAAAACAATAACTTGATTCGAAATACGTTGGTCCAGAGTTCGCGAAACAACCTTTGTTTTGAAAGGTACATAATTATAACGAAATATTTTTTGAAAATGTTTGGATTTAATAATAAATCCGAGATAATCTTAATAAAAAGAAATTTTGGGTTTAAAATTTCGGGGTATTACACTAAGCCTTCAGGATACCGTGTGGTCCCGTCAGCCAAACGTAGAGTCAGCCTCGTCGGTTTCAAACGTGGTAAGTTCAATTTTTCAAAAATATTTGAAGACATGACATTAATAGAAGCACCAAGATCAACAAGAGCATTTCTAGGATCCATGTTCTGTATAGAACAAGGAATCAACAAAGCTCCAGGGTCACCCTTCTTTTTGGGGTTTCCCTCAGTCAAACAAGCCGAAGATTCTTGGCTTAAACATGTAAAATTATCACAAATGTCATTCTCAAACAACTCACGACATTCTTTGCTATTGAAAAATTTTCGAATAAAAGCTTTAGTTGTACCTTCTCGAGCCGTTTCTTTCTCTTTTGAGCTGTTGATGTTGTCTCGTGGTAGTTCCTTTTCTTTCGGGAATTCTTCCGAAGTGGTTTCCTCCTTGCGTTCCTTCATTGATATGGTGCATGAACTGTTCGCATTCTTTAATTCAAGATTCGGACTACAAGAGGTAGTCTTGTTTCTTCGGTCATCTACCTTACATTGACAAGTTCCACAGATAGCATCCATTGGATCACATTTCACATGTGTTTCTTCTTTGGCATCAACGACGTTGACTCTCTCTTTCGGGTTGTTTTCAGTGTTGCTCGGGAGTTGTCCGTAGTGTCGATCTGACATCATCTTAAACATCTGAGAGATTTGATTCTCAATTGTTTTAAGTGTGGCCTTAGACTCTTGGCGAAGACTAGAAATTTCTTGTCTAATCTCTTGAGTAATTTCTTGTTTCAGATTTGCCCGATCATTTTTGAGTTCCATGATCGTCCTTGTAAGTCTTTCATCTACCTCACGGATGTCATCCCTCCTTTGTTGAGTAAAATCAAGTTGAGAGTCGTATTGTGGCCTGAACTGGGTCATTTGATTTCCNATGAACTAGGAGTAAAAACATAACTTTTAACCGATTAAATATAATTTTTACCGAACAAATCGCGATCAAAGCTTGAAATTTTGCTTCTCTCTCTCTCTCTCTCTCCCTCTCTCTCCCTCTCTCTCTCTCTTTTTCTCTCACGAAATGGAATTGCAGTGAAGGGGAATGAAGAAAGAACTTCATTTCTTCATCCTTATCATATATACATATATACGTAATATTACATACATAATAATAATAATAATAATAGTTATAAAATATGGATGATTATCCACAATTGTAAATATAATAATAATATATATGGATACTTATCCATCCAAATCTATATAATAATAATATTTCTAATAATAATAATAAAATATGGATGAATCTTATCTCATAAGCTTGGTACCAAAAATATTAATATTAATATTTTTGCACAAAATAATCCTTTGAGATAAAAATTTTACAATAGGTTAATTTCAAACAACATCTTGACCCCTTTTAAAACAATAACTTGATTCGAAATACGTTGGTCCAGAGTTCGCGAAACAACCTTTGTTTTGAAAGGTACATAATTATAACGAAATATTTTTTGAAAATGTTTGGATTTAATAATAAATCCGAGATAATCTTAATAAAAAGAAATTTTGGGTTTAAAATTTCGGGGTATTACACTAAGCCTTCAGGATACCGTGTGGTCCCGTCAGCCAAACGTAGAGTCAGCCTCGTCGGTTTCAAACGTGGTAAGTTCAATTTTTCAAAAATATTTGAAGACATGACATTAATAGAAGCACCAAGATCAACAAGAGCATTTCTAGGATCCATGTTCTGTATAGAACAAGGAATCAACAAAGCTCCAGGGTCACCCTTCTTTTTGGGGTTTCCCTCAGTCAAACAAGCCGAAGATTCTTGGCTTAAACATGTAAAATTATCACAAATGTCATTCTCAAACAACTCACGACATTCTTTGCTATTGAAAAATTTTCGAATAAAAGCTTTAGTTGTACCTTCTCGAGCCGTTTCTTTCTCTTTTGAGCTGTTGATGTTGTCTCGTGGTAGTTCCTTTTCTTTCGGGAATTCTTCCGAAGTGGTTTCCTCCTTGCGTTCCTTCATTGATATGGTGCATGAACTGTTCGCATTCTTTAATTCAAGATTCGGACTACAAGAGGTAGTCTTGTTTCTTCGGTCATCTACCTTACATTGACAAGTTCCACAGATAGCATCCATTGGATCACATTTCACATGTGTTTCTTCTTTGGCATCAACGACGTTGACTCTCTCTTTCGGGTTGTTTTCAGTGTTGCTCGGGAGTTGTCCGTAGTGTCGATCTGACATCATCTTAAACATCTGAGAGATTTGATTCTCAATTGTTTTAAGTGTGGCCTTAGACTCTTGGCGAAGACTAGAAATTTCTTGTCTAATCTCTTGAGTAATTTCTTGTTTCAGATTTGCCCGATCATTTTTGAGTTCCATGATCGTCCTTGTAAGTCTTTCATCTACCTCACGGATGTCATCCCTCCTTTGTTGAGTAAAATCAAGTTGAGAGTCGTATTGTGGCCTGAACTGGGTCATTTGATTTCCATTTCCTTGGTTTTGATTGTACATCAATCTATTCTTGTCATTTTGTCCATATGCAGGCTTGTGTCCATAGATATATTGTCTTTGCGCTTGATATCCGTCATTGTGGCTATTGTTCCAACCCTCTCCCTGTTTCCAATTGTTGTTTGATCTTTGGTTTTGTCCATAAGCATTGAAGTTGGAGTTCCTTTGATAATCTACCGCCTCAACTTGTTCAGATGCAGACGTAGAAGTGCAAATATTGTCCTCCACAGATATTACAATAAAGTGCCAATGCCATACAAGGCTTGGGCTTTCCTTCCATTTTTTCTACCATAGCCTGTAGCTTTTTGATTTCGTGATTCATTGCTTCGATTTTGGCCTCACTCGCCACTCGATTATCAACTTCATAAATTCTTCCATGATCTCCTCTTCGTTCATACCAACAGGATGTGTTTTTAGATATTCTCTCGATTAGTTCTTCAGCCTCTTGCAAAGCTAGGGAGACAAAGGCACCGTTGGAGGATGAGTCAAGCGACATTTTTCCTTCATCCGTTAACCCTCCATAGAATGAGCTAATCATGTCCCATGGGTGCATCAGATCTTGTGGACACTGCCTTTTAAGAACTTTGAATCTTCGCCAAGCCTCTCCCAAACTTTCAAGTCTTCCTTGTTTGAATTCTTGTATCAGCCTTCTAATCCTCATAGTTTTTGTAATGGGAAAGAACTCGTGCATGAACTCACGATGCAACTGTTGCCACGTTCTGAAATGATTGTCGTCTTGGCTTTCCAACCATCGTGCTGCCTCTCCTATAACTGAAAATGGGAATAATTTGAGTCGAACTATTTCCTCGCTAACGCCTTCTTGTCTGTACATCCCACATGCTCATATAAACCTTGTGATGTGTGCGTTGGGATCTTCAAATGGTAATCCCGTATATTGACTGTTCTGAACCAGTGTGAGAATAGTTGGATGCACGTGAAAGTTGACATTCTCCATTGGAGGTACATAGATCGAGTTGTGCATGTTAAAATCCGGAGTCATGTAATCTGCAATTGATCTTTGTGGTTCTTGAGGATTTCCATAATATTCCTCTTCACGAATGTTCTCTTGATTGTTTGCTCTGTTAGCTTGTGGTTCTTCAATGATTGGTTCTTCATGGTTAATCGGTACTTGTGGATTAATTGGAACTGGAGGTGGATTTGGTACTGTTGTGCCTCTTCCTTGTGGGTTTCTTGTTGCGCTTGATGAAGCCATTAGTGATCCTTGGGTATTTTTCCTTCTAGTTGCTCTATTAATTTCTGGAATGTAGGGTAGTAAACCTTGATTTCCTTTTGCTCTCGTGTGCATTCACCTAGTAAAATTCTCAACGAAACGAAAATTTCCATAATTGACTAGAAGTAGTCAATTGGGTTAGTAGCAAAAACAAGTAAAAACAAAACAAAATTAAGTGGAATGGATTAACATTTCTCAAATCTAGTATTCATGCAATCAAAGTAAACAAAAACATATGACAACCTATTGCCCTCCCCGGCAACGGCGCCATTTTGAAGAAGCAGTGTTTGGGTGGTGGTTGATTCGTCAAAATATATTTGTATGATAAAACGGAAAGTCTGTGACTCCCCGAGTGTCGGTCTCGAAGGAGGGACGTGGAGGTGTGTCAAGTGCTCGGGAGTTTACTAGATTGGGTCATGCATAAGATTTGAGTGTGGTGAAGAATGGATTTGTGAGTGAGAATAATTCATTGATTGGTTTGAGTGCAAGAGCGTGTTGTCTTAGTCCTTTTCCACCTTGTGTACTAAGGCTTCTTTGACTTAGGAGTGCCTTCAAGCATCCAAAGTTCTAAGAAGAATTTTATCAAACACTTAAGCTACACACTATCCTATTATTCTTAAGAAGTCCATAGGAACTTTGATTGTGTAAAGCTTCAAATCCTAACTCTAATCAAAGACATGAAAGAGTCAAGAGCTCAATCTCTCATCTAGATTGGCCAAATCCAAACAAGATCTCACCAAAACAAAAATCAAAAGACAAGAATAGATAATCCATCAACACAAACTCATAGATCCAAGATATAGAGATAAGATCATCACACAAACAATATTCAATCACACAATCCAAATCCCTAGACTAAATTAGCTACTCATGATATGAAATGAAAGCAAAAGCAAATTTAATACAAGAATAAGATAGCTAAAATTATAGAAATAAAATAGAGATCACCTAGAGAGAAGAAGGTCTTCAATCCAAGCTAGTTGTCTTCTACAATGGAGATTGATCTAATCTAAAAACTAAGAAAAATGGAGAAAGCTCTCCAAAGGAAAAACTAAGAAAAGGGAAAACTAAAATTCTGGAATCCNACACTGCCTTTTAAGAACTTTGAATCTTCGCCAAGCCTCTCCCAAACTTTCAAGTCTTCCTTGTTTGAATTCTTGTATCAGCCTTCTAATCCTCATAGTTTTTGTAATGGGAAAGAACTCGTGCATGAACTCACGATGCAACTGTTGCCACGTTCTGAAATGATTGTCGTCTTGGCTTTCCAACCATCGTGCTGCCTCTCCTATAACTGAAAATGGGAATAATTTGAGTCGAACTATTTCCTCGCTAACGCCTTCTTGTCTGTACATCCCACATGCTCATATAAACCTTGTGATGTGTGCGTTGGGATCTTCAAATGGTAATCCCGTATATTGACTGTTCTGAACCAGTGTGAGAATAGTTGGATGCACGTGAAAGTTGACATTCTCCATTGGAGGTACATAGATCGAGTTGTGCATGTTAAAATCCGGAGTCATGTAATCTGCAATTGATCTTTGTGGTTCTTGAGGATTTCCATAATATTCCTCTTCACGAATGTTCTCTTGATTGTTTGCTCTGTTAGCTTGTGGTTCTTCAATGATTGGTTCTTCATGGTTAATCGGTACTTGTGGATTAATTGGAACTGGAGGTGGATTTGGTACTGTTGTGCCTCTTCCTTGTGGGTTTCTTGTTGCGCTTGATGAAGCCATTAGTGATCCTTGGGTATTTTTCCTTCTAGTTGCTCTATTAATTTCTGGAATGTAGGGTAGTAAACCTTGATTTCCTTTTGCTCTCGTGTGCATTCACCTAGTAAAATTCTCAACGAAACGAAAATTTCCATAATTGACTAGAAGTAGTCAATTGGGTTAGTAGCAAAAACAAGTAAAAACAAAACAAAATTAAGTGGAATGGATTAACATTTCTCAAATCTAGTATTCATGCAATCAAAGTAAACAAAAACATATGACAACCTATTGCCCTCCCCGGCAACGGCGCCATTTTGAAGAAGCAGTGTTTGGGTGGTGGTTGATTCGTCAAAATATATTTGTATGATAAAACGGAAAGTCTGTGACTCCCCGAGTGTCGGTCTCGAAGGAGGGACGTGGAGGTGTGTCAAGTGCTCGGGAGTTTACTAGATTGGGTCATGCATAAGATTTGAGTGTGGTGAAGAATGGATTTGTGAGTGAGAATAATTCATTGATTGGTTTGAGTGCAAGAGCGTGTTGTCTTAGTCCTTTTCCACCTTGTGTACTAAGGCTTCTTTGACTTAGGAGTGCCTTCAAGCATCCAAAGTTCTAAGAAGAATTTTATCAAACACTTAAGCTACACACTATCCTATTATTCTTAAGAAGTCCATAGGAACTTTGATTGTGTAAAGCTTCAAATCCTAACTCTAATCAAAGACATGAAAGAGTCAAGAGCTCAATCTCTCATCTAGATTGGCCAAATCCAAACAAGATCTCACCAAAACAAAAATCAAAAGACAAGAATAGATAATCCATCAACACAAACTCATAGATCCAAGATATAGAGATAAGATCATCACACAAACAATATTCAATCACACAATCCAAATCCCTAGACTAAATTAGCTACTCATGATATGAAATGAAAGCAAAAGCAAATTTAATACAAGAATAAGATAGCTAAAATTATAGAAATAAAATAGAGATCACCTAGAGAGAAGAAGGTCTTCAATCCAAGCTAGTTGTCTTCTACAATGGAGATTGATCTAATCTAAAAACTAAGAAAAATGGAGAAAGCTCTCCAAAGGAAAAACTAAGAAAAGGGAAAACTAGAGAAAGCTCTCCAAAGGAAAAACTAAGAAAAGGGAAAACTAAAATTCTGGAATCCTAGGAAAAACTAAGAAAAGGGAAAACTAAAATTCTGGAATCCTTCTCTGAAATTCATCAAAGGGGTTTAAATAGTCTTCGAAATGACAACCCTAGCTGAAATTCGCGCATCACGTCTCCACGCCTCTCACACGCTTGTGAGCGTGTGTGGGAGGCTTCTGGAAAGTTTCCACGCTTGCTCACACGCGTGTGGCCTCCCAGTTTAGTCCTCCGGTGCTCCGTTCTTGCCTGGTTTGCTCTTTAAGCTCATCTTTTGGTCCTATTTGCTCTCGGGGCTCCTGTTTTACTTCTTTTAGACTAAAAATAGCTTCCGTGCATCAGTTAATGATTTTCAAGCATTTATGCACATAATTACCAAGCAAGGATGTTATAGACGCGATAAAACACCCTAAACTGTGCCTGCAATAAGGGTATCTCGGAGTCTTATCAAGTGTGCAATCTTATCTTGGTAAGGCATGGGGCAAAAGGTGAGCTTAATGGTGAGCTTAATAGAGAACAAAACCCTTGAACAAAAATAGAAAAAAAAGGCATGGGGGGTTGTCATGAGGAGAAGTCGAAAAGGCAAAAGGCCAATCACCAAGAGTTTAAAATTGAGGGAAGCCAATTCGTTGGGTTGTGTTCAAACCATAGTCTTCGGTAAGCAAAAAGCTTTATCTGAGTTGAGGTGAGCCGCTTTGCTAGGATTCGGGTACCCATTGCACTGACCTTTGAAAAAGCATGGAGCTCTATGTGAAGTCGGGTGGCTCGATGACGTTATCCTAGGAAGTGAGAAGAAAGAGGGACCGCGCTAAGCCAAGAGCGGTGAGTGGTCCATGCCCCTACTCTCATTTACATTTACGTTGGGTTTTGGCGTATAAGGATGGAAAGTTGATTAGCTAGTGCACATCGTTCCCACTAGTGGGATCGGCTAGAGGCCCTATTTAAATAGAAGGTGAACCAAACTTCGGAAATGCATGCTTGCGTATGGTGCGAGGAGTGTGATCCCTTGTTTTACTTGTTTATCTACGAAAGGTTTTTATTTCCCGAAAATATTTATTGAGTTGCTGACATCTGACCAAAATCCTTTGTAGATAACACAAATGATTTCTCCCGTTTGAAACAGTCTTAGACACCCATCATTTTGACTTGCCAAAAGCTTTGTTTTGCGTGAGAGAGCATCTCAAAGACTTATATGCTTCGAGAGTAAGATGTCTTGCTTGAGGACAAGCAAGAAACAAAGTGTGGAAAATTTGATAAGTCTCCAAGATACCCTTAATTCAGGCACATTTTAGGGTGTTTTATCACGTTTATAGCATCCTTACATGGCGAATAATGTTCATAAATGCTTGAAAATCACTAACTGATGCACAGAAGCTACTTTTAGCTTAAAAGAAGCAAAACAGGAGTCCCGGGAGCAAGTAGGACCAAAAGTTGAGCTTAAAGAGCAAACCAGGCAAGATCNGGAGAAAGCTCTCCAAAGGAAAAACTAAGAAAAGGGAAAACTAAAATTCTGGAATCCTTCTCTGAAATTCATCAAAGGGGTTTAAATAGTCTTCGAAATGACAACCCTAGCTGAAATTCGCGCATCACGTCTCCACGCCTCTCACACGCTTGTGAGCGTGTGTGGGAGGCTTCTGGAAAGTTTCCACGCTTGCTCACACGCGTGTGGCCTCCCAGTTTAGTCCTCCGGTGCTCCGTTCTTGCCTGGTTTGCTCTTTAAGCTCATCTTTTGGTCCTATTTGCTCTCGGGGCTCCTGTTTTACTTCTTTTAGACTAAAAATAGCTTCCGTGCATCAGTTAATGATTTTCAAGCATTTATGCACATAATTACCAAGCAAGGATGTTATAGACGCGATAAAACACCCTAAACTGTGCCTGCAATAAGGGTATCTCGGAGTCTTATCAAGTGTGCAATCTTATCTTGGTAAGGCATGGGGCAAAAGGTGAGCTTAATGGTGAGCTTAATAGAGAACAAAACCCTTGAACAAAAATAGAAAAAAAAGGCATGGGGGGTTGTCATGAGGAGAAGTCGAAAAGGCAAAAGGCCAATCACCAAGAGTTTAAAATTGAGGGAAGCCAATTCGTTGGGTTGTGTTCAAACCATAGTCTTCGGTAAGCAAAAAGCTTTATCTGAGTTGAGGTGAGCCGCTTTGCTAGGATTCGGGTACCCATTGCACTGACCTTTGAAAAAGCATGGAGCTCTATGTGAAGTCGGGTGGCTCGATGACGTTATCCTAGGAAGTGAGAAGAAAGAGGGACCGCGCTAAGCCAAGAGCGGTGAGTGGTCCATGCCCCTACTCTCATTTACATTTACGTTGGGTTTTGGCGTATAAGGATGGAAAGTTGATTAGCTAGTGCACATCGTTCCCACTAGTGGGATCGGCTAGAGGCCCTATTTAAATAGAAGGTGAACCAAACTTCGGAAATGCATGCTTGCGTATGGTGCGAGGAGTGTGATCCCTTGTTTTACTTGTTTATCTACGAAAGGTTTTTATTTCCCGAAAATATTTATTGAGTTGCTGACATCTGACCAAAATCCTTTGTAGATAACACAAATGATTTCTCCCGTTTGAAACAGTCTTAGACACCCATCATTTTGACTTGCCAAAAGCTTTGTTTTGCGTGAGAGAGCATCTCAAAGACTTATATGCTTCGAGAGTAAGATGTCTTGCTTGAGGACAAGCAAGAAACAAAGTGTGGAAAATTTGATAAGTCTCCAAGATACCCTTAATTCAGGCACATTTTAGGGTGTTTTATCACGTTTATAGCATCCTTACATGGCGAATAATGTTCATAAATGCTTGAAAATCACTAACTGATGCACAGAAGCTACTTTTAGCTTAAAAGAAGCAAAACAGGAGTCCCGGGAGCAAGTAGGACCAAAAGTTGAGCTTAAAGAGCAAACCAGGCAAGATCGGAGCCCCGGAGGACCAAACTAGATGGCCACACGCGCGTGAGCGTGCGTGGAATTAATCCAGTAGCCTCCCACGCACACTCACACGCGTGTGAGCAGGCATGGAGACGGTTATGCGCGATTTTCGACTAGGGTTGTCATTTCGGAGACTATTTAAACCCCATTGATGGATATTCAGAGGAGGTTCCCAGAAAATTAGTTCTTCCTTTCTTAGTTTTTCTTTTGGAGAACTTTCTCCATTTTTCTTAGTTTTTAGATTAGATCAATCTCCATTGTAGCAAGGCAACAAGCTTGGATTGAAGATCTTCTTCTCTCTAGGTGACTTTTATTTCATTTCTATAATTTTATCTATCTTGTCTTTAGATTAAATTAGTGTTTGCTTGCAATTTCATATTATGAGTAGCTAGTTTAGTGTAGAGATTTGGATTGTATGATTGAATGTTGCTAGTGTGATGATCTTATCTCTATATCTTGGATCTATGAGTTTGTGTTGATGGATTATCTATTCTTGTCTTTTGATTGTTGTTTTGATGAGATCTTGTTTGAATTTGGCCAATCTAGATGAGAGATTGAGTTCTTGACTCTTTCATGTCTTTGATTAGAGTTAGGATTTGAAGCTTGACACAATCATAGTTCCTATGGACTTCTTAAGAATAGTAGGATAGTGTGTAGCTTAAGTGTTTGATAAAATTCCTCTTAGAGCTTTAGATGTTTGAAGGCACTCCTAAGTCAAAGAAGCCTTAGTACACAAAGGTGGAAAAGGACTAAGACAACACACTCTTGAATAGACAATATCCTAGCAATCCTAATCCATGACCTTAGACACTCCACTATGCAATATTCATGAACACTATCCAATCCCTACCCCTTTTACATATTTCCAAAACACTCTTTACTTTACTACTCTCTTGCACTCAAAACCAACCAAATGAACTACTCTCACTCACAAATCCACCCTTCACCACACTCAAATCCTATGCATGACCTAATCTAGTAAACTCCCGAACACTTGACACACCTCCACGTCCCTCCTTCGAGACCGACACTCGGGGAGTCACAGACTTTCCATTTTAACATAGAAATATCTTTTGACGAATCACAACCACCCAAAACTGCTTCTTCACTTAGAAAAAGGCATGAGGGGTTGATATGGTGAAAAGAAAAAAAGGCTTCAATATGGCCACTCCCTGAGATAAAATAAGAGGTAAGCCATCTTGCCAGGATACGGGGTAACCATTGCACCGATCTTCGAAAAAGCATGGGACTCCATGTGAAGTCGGTTATCCCGAAGAGATTCTAGAAGATGAGAAAATTGAGAGGAGGTGAGCCACCCCGCTTGGATTCGGGCACCCATTGCACTGACCTTCGAAAAAGCATGGAGATCCATGTGAAGTCGAGTCGCCAGAAAATGAGATCCAAGGGGTTGAGAAAATAGAGTGATCGCCCAAGCCATGGCGGCGAGCGGTCCATGTCCCTGCCCTCACTTATATAACGCAAAGGGGCTTTGGTGTTGTGGTTGGAAATTGGCCGAGAGACGCACATCGTTCCCACTAGTCGGATCGGCTGGAGGCCCCTAGAAAATACAAGGTGAAACCCTTTTGTCACTTGCATGCTTGAAAGGTGTGAACAAAACTTTTTATGTTATATCCATCTCTTGAGACCTCACTTCCTTAGCATATTTCTTACGTTTGGTTGGCATGAGTTTAGCGGTCTTGGTAGATAGTGTAGGGGCTTTCACCCGCTCAACTCCAAACACCCACACATCACTTGATCAATTAACAATGAAGAAAAGAACTATTCTTGGTGCTTACATGATTAGAGTTTAGAAAAGTATGCTTGCTTGAGGACAAGCAAGGTTGAAGTGTGGAAACTTTGATAAGCACCAAGAATAGTACTTAAAAAGGGTCTAAAATGGATTAGAAGTGTAACGTTTTGCCATCCGATCATAACAATTGCGTGCATTTTAGCTCAGATGTGATTAAAATCTTCTAACATCAATCCTAGGAAGAGTTTTTAGATATTTTACAGGTTGGAGAGGGATTTGAGGCTAAAATTTTAGATATTTTACAGGTTGGAGAGGGATTTGAGGCTAAAATAGAGCAAAAGTTACAGGTTGGAGAGGGATTTGAGGCTAAAATAGAGCAAAAGACACAGGTTGGAGAGGGATTTGAGGCTAAAATAGAGCAAAAGACAAAGGTTGGAGAGGGATTTGAGGCTAAAATAGAGCAAAAGACAAACGTTGGAGAGGGATTTGAGGCTAAAATAGAGCAAAAGACAAACAGAGCCGCAATGCAGTATCGTCCCACGCAGCCTCACACGCGTGTGGCTGGGCGTGGAATCTTTCCAGTAACCATCCACGCCTACCACCACGCGTGGTGGCATGCGTGGTCGGGCCAAGGGCCATTTTGGGAAATTTGTTCCCTTTTGTCACCTATATAAATCCCTTTTGCCCTAAACCTAAGGGGGATACAAATTTTAGAGGAGGATAGATCTGAAAATTGTAGAGGATTTTCTCCCCTCTTGGGGGAAAATTCCTTTTCTTCTAGGTTAGATTAGATCCAAGGGCAAGGAGGACGATTGGAATTTCAAGAACAAAAGTGTAAAGATCCCCTTCTTGAGGGTGGTAACTATTCTCTCCAATTCTTAATCTAATATTTGTTTCTTTGAGATTTCCTTTCTTTTTCTTGTTTCTTTAGCATGTTAGAGTAGATTAGATAGGGGATTGGTGGCCCCAAAGTTAATCTATGTGGATGCTTGATATTATTGCTAGTAGAATTGTGAGTTTCTTGATTGTTGGATGATGAACTTGTGTGGATGATGTTCTTCAAGCTTTGTGCCTATTGTGGCCACATTAGGTAGCAAACCCAAAGGAAGTGAGTGAGTGCGCGATAGCGGCCATTCACGAGTCTAACTCACCCACATCTCCGCTCTTAGTCTGAAAGGACGAGATCCGAGAGGAGTGGTAGACAAAGAGTTCGATGAAATGCCCCAACCGAATGAGGATGTGGGAGTCCAAAGTGTGACGCCACTTGGTGAAGTGCCACGAACTCCCTAGTCTATTCCACATCTTTTGCTCGCAAGCCTATCTAAAGATAGACCACATAGAGAAGCCTAAAGCCCCAATCTCCGCCATTTCATTTATTTTACACAACCCCTATCAACCTTTCTACCTTCTTATAAATGAATCCTACCCTTAGCAAATCCCGTAACTCTTTCTTTTCAACCTCTCAAATGCCAAGACACTAATTCGGTTCCCATTCGCCATCCTTGAGAGACATGACACTCGGGGAGTTTTGACTCTTCGTTTTAACACCCTTCACATCCACTCACACCGTACACACAACCATCAGAGGTGAAGAGCTAAGTCGTCTGACCACCCCCTCATATGACCACCCCTTACTAGTCGGTGGGCCATTAACCAACCAAGGTGCTCCTATCACTCATAAGCCTTTCCCCGCACCCGTTCGTAGCCAGCTCCCATACGAGTATTCCTCCGGGAGAGGGGGGGGGTGGGGGGGAACGTTAGCTTGCGTAGCCTTCAAGCAAAACCGATTCGTATGGTCTAACACCCCATAGAATAAATAGAGTTGTGCAATCTTTTGCACTTAAAGTTGACTCACCGTCCATAAATTGTTCCTCATGTATAGCTTCATGCGCCTCTTCAGAGGCTTTGTTACATCTATCACAACTCTTACAACTTACTAACTCTTTTAAGAGCACCCAAACTATTGTTGTACTTGCCATGAATGAGCCCAAAAAACTCCCCACCCGCTTTAGCACTAACTCCTTAATGTACACATGCGGGAGATGGTAAATTTGGACCCAAAAATCTAAGCGGTTCAACTTTATTATTATTATTATTATTATTATTATTATTATTATTACTGTTATTATTACTATTACTATTACTATTACTATTACTATTACTATTGTTACTATTGTTACTATTGTTACTATTACTACTATTGTTACTATTATTACTATTACTACTATTACTACTATTATTATTATTACAATTATTATTATTATTATTATTATTATTATTATTATTGTGTATGCAAAATTGTTAAAAACTTGTAAATCTTATTTGAAGTTATTTGTCATTAGTTTTTTTCCCTGTAGTTACGCATATATATATAAATATATAGATAGATTTCTATTCAAATGTGGTCGCGCCCTTACGTGCGGCCGTGCAGTTTACACCACTCAATGTTAAGAAATGCACCACTCAATGTTACGAAATGCACCACTCAATAACATTGAGCGGTGTATTTCTTAAATATGAAATACACCACTCAATGTTATTGAATGGTGCATTTCTTAACATTGAGTGGTGCATTTCTTAACATTGAGTGGTGTAAACCGCACGGCCGCACGTAAGGACACGGCCACACCTGAACATGACCATATATATATATATATATATATATATATATATATATATATATNATATATATATATATATATATATATATATATATATATATATATGTATGTATGTATGTATGTATGTATGTATGTATATATATATATTTATTTATTTATTTATGGCCCTATTTGTATGCTATTCCCCGGGCCTACAAAATGATAGAAACGAGCCTGCACAGAACTCAAACAAAAACTAGTTGCTTTTCACCTCCAAAACCTGGACCACCATGAGAGGTTACTAGGCGAACGCTAACACATTACGTACGACGTCATATGAATTCTTTAATTTTTTTTTGTGTTTCTTTAGTATTTTTTAATTTAATCTTTGGTGTTTAATATTAATTTTAATGTAATTTCTAAATATATAAATTTTATATATTAATAATAAATTTACTATTATGAAAAATCAAATTGTAAATAACTTCAGTCATGTTAATTGAATCAGATGCTTAAGATGAGACAAAGAAAAAAATATTCAAATGTTTTCAACAACAAAAAAATGGAAGAAAATATTCAAAAGAACTGGAACGAATACTGAATTTAATTATGGAAAAATAACACTTTCTCCTAAATTATATGCTTATAGCATTTTTCTCCTAAACTATTCATGTATCCACATTAGCCCACTCAATTATTTTAAATGTGACGATTTTTTCTCCTTTTTATATTAAATGGAACATTTTACCATTTAAAATAAGTATTTCATTTACTGTTCATTACCAAGTTATTGCTTATATGTAAGGATGATCACAGTTCGGTTCGAACATACCGGACACTGTAGCAATCGAACCGAAACCAAAACCATAGAGACAGTTATGATTTAGAAGCATCACCTAAAAAGGAATCACCTAAACTGGTCTGTTTTAGTTCCCAATCAGAAAAAATTTAATTGTTGAAATTGGACTATTTTAAAAATAAATATAGAATTTACAAAAAAGAAAAGGGAGCTCGGGGAGGGGGGTGGGGTTTGAACTGGTGGTTCAAATCAGAATCGTCGATTTCGGTTTATCATTTCCCAAAGTCATGAACTAGAACCAAATCGCGGTCATATCAACTTATATGTGGTAATAAGAATATATGCTAGAAAAAGCAAACACCATTTGTAAATATTATAATCTATACTATATATAAAAGTAAAATCATCCTATTTCATTTTCTCGCTTAAAATTTTGTAATTAATTAATTAAATATTTTATTGTTCAAATAATTAATAAAGTTTATTTGGTAAGAAAATATAAAATGAAAATTAACTAATATCTATTAATTGGTAATATTATTTCTATATTCATGTATCAATCAATCAATACTTCAATACTATTAATAAAAGTAAAATCTTCCTCTTCAACTTTCTCATTCAAACTAATATTATTAATTAATTGGTAAAAAATTAATAAAGCTTAATTGGTAACAAAATTTTATTTACCAAATTTTGAGAATAATGAAATCATTATAATGGTGAGAATAATGGAAACAAATTCCGCGTAATGAATAAGAAAGTTCCTTGAAAATTTTGTGTAATTTTATAAGAAATAATAATTTGTTAATTATTATTTACACTAATAATAATAATTTGAATATTTATCTATACTTCTATGTCTATACTACTTCTATACTACTATTAATAAAAATAAAATCATCCTTTGTGAAATTTCCGCCCAAACAATAGTAAAGATAAAATGGAATAAAAAAACTGATATTACTAATTGATTGAAAATATAAAAAGATCCTAATGAAAAAGGAAACGGAAATTAGGCAAATTGGAGAAGGAAAAGGATATTACTAATTGACTGAAAATTATTTAAAAATTAAAAAAAATTAATTACATGTTCCTTTTTGAAAAATTATACAAATTTATAATTCGCGCATTCTCTAACTATAAATACATGCTTCATTTTTTACTGCCTTCTTCCTCTTCCCATGTTGGTGACTTTCTTATTCCCTTCTTCCATTGCCCAGTAAGAAATAATATTACAACTTTATAAATTGACATGTAATATATATTATTATATAATAGTTAATACTATATTTACTCTTTAAATTATTTCTTATTTATTTTTCCTATATTTTTTAATAATAATATAATTGTCTAAATCATATTACAATATGTAATAATTAATTGTCGTAGCAGGAAGCCGCCGTAAACTACCACGAGAACGTCAAGGTCTTCACCGATCTGGCGGTGTGCAAGGAGAAATCCATGTAGTTGCAGGAGGAAATCCACATGTTGAGTACGTGGAAGTGGGGGCAGAATTGGAAAATGGAGTTCGTGTGGATGAAGCAAAAGAAGGCAAAAGAGCACGCATTTAAAAAGATCGGGGTTCGTGTGGATGAAATCAATGTTTACTGCAATATTTTCTGTATTTGATTTTGTTAGTCATGTCACATGTTGCACTCTTATATTTAATATTTGTATTATTATTAGTTTGTTATTAGTCAATAGTTAATACCTATAGTTTAGGAGAGTCTGATGCCAGCTCTCATATAGGTATACTATCTCTGTGTAATTCAGGTATTGTGTAATCAATCAACGTTCATCTGGTATCAGCCAAACCCGATCCTATTCCCGTAAATTTTTCGCCGACTCCCGATGGCTTCACAACCAACTGCCGATGGCACCATCACCCCTGCTATCGCAGCTGTGCCACCGCCGGCGATGAATCTATCCCCAGCCAACCACCAGATTTCGATCAAACTGAACTCCCGAAATTACATCCATTGGAATACGCAAGTCATGCCATTTCTGCGTAGCCAGGGCCTCTTAGGTTATCTCGATGGCACCGTGCCCTATCCGCCGGCGACGATCCCCGTAGTAGCGCAGTCCACCGCCGCTCCGTCGCCGCCGATCCTCAACCCCGCATACTCGCCTTGGGTACAGCAAGACCAAGCGATTATGTCGCTCCTCGTCTCCTCGCTCACTGGTGAGGTGATGTATCTAGCCGTCGGAAGGGAGACGTCACGCGAGGTATGGGATTCCATCACCGCAGCCTTCGCGTCGCAGTCTCGCACGAGGTGTCTCAGCCTACTCGGCCAATTCCATTTTCTCCGGCAAGGGAACCAGACGCCGGCGGAATACCTCGGACAGGCTGAGATGCTTGTTGAAGCCTTGTCCCTAGCCGACCGACCGCTCACTGCAGATGAGCAAATTCTGTATGTTCTTCGAGGATTGCGCCCCGAGTTCCGCGCAATGGCAAGCATGTTGACGGCAGCGGCGACGCCAATGACGATCCCTCAATTAGCCGATCATCTACAGGCCCAAGAATTCCTGCATGCAGAGGAATTAGGAGGTGGCCTCGATTCTACGCTGCCCCAATCCTCGCCGACGGCGTTTTACGCAGGGCGTGGACGGCACAACTCCGGCGCTGGGGGTCGCCATTCGGGTGGCCGTGGCGGACGGAACTCACGCGGTCGTGGCTCTGGGAATCCGAGTCGTGGCAGTCGCGGCTCACCGTGATGCCAAATCTGCCGTAACCATGGTCACACGGCGGTTACGTGTTGGCGGCGCTATGACGATCGTCAGGTCGCGCAAGCTAACGCCGCCTTTTCTGGTGATGCAGTTAATCCCGCAGGTGTTGAATCGTGGTATCCCGACACGGGTGCCACGTCCCATGCTACACCGGATGCGAATCTCATGGATCATTCCGAACCATATACCGGCAACGATGTCCTGAAAGTCGGAAACGGTACAGGTTTGGACATCTCTAGTGTAGGCCGCACGGTTATTCCATCTGTTCCCCACTCCTTAAAAATGTCAAATATTCTTCATGTCCCGTCGTTTTCTCTATCGTTACTCTCGGTTTATAAATTTACTAACGAGAATAACATGTTTTTTGAGTTTCATAAGGATTGTTTTTTTGTGAAGGATTGCACAACACATGTGGTGCTTCTTAAGGGGTTTACAACGGGCGGTCTTTATCAGTTGTCCATTCCTCACGGTCACAAAGTGTTCCTCACCGCCTGAGCTTCGCCGTCAGTTTGGCATCAGCGTCTAGGTTACCCGCACAGCCAAGTACTACATCGTGTTCTATCACACTTCCCGGTCACGTCTCATAAACTTGCTTCATTATGTGTCTGCTCGGCGTGTCAACTCGACAAGTCGTCTAGATTCCCACTAGATAGGGTTCATAATAATAGTACGACTGTGTTAGATTTGATGTTTACGGACATATGGGGTCCGTCTCCTGTAATTTCCAATTCAGGTTTCCGTTACTTCGTGCTTTTTGTAGATGATTACTCCCGCTTTACCTGGTTTTATCCGCTACAAGTAAAATCTGACATATATAAAATTTTCGATTTGTTTCGGGCGATGGTAGAACGTCGGTTTTCGCGTTCTATCAAAGCCATACAGTCTGATTTGGGCGGGGAGTATCGCCGTCTACATAATCTTTTTCAATCATTAGGAATTACACACCGTCAATCATGCGCCTATACCCATGAACAAAACGGCAGAATCGAACGCCGTAATCGTCATATTGTAGAAACGGGTCTATCTTTACTTGCCCAAAGCTCAACACCCTTAAAATTTTGGGATTATGCTTTCGAGTCAGCTATGTTTCTTATTAACTGCTTACCCTCGTCAGCTATAAACTTCTAGACCCCTTATTCAAAAATATACACCACTCCACCACCCTACACATTTTTTCGTCTCTTCGGTTGTCGCTGTTATCCATATCTTCGCCCCTATAACCGTTATAAAATAGAGTATAGGTCTGCACCCTGTGTTTTCCTAGGTTACCCGGTCAATTATAGGGGATACCGTTGCATAGACGTACTCACTGGAAAAGTCTATACCTGTCGCCATGTCCGTTTTGATGAAACTGTCTTTCCTTTTCAGGATACCTTACAGGACTCACCTCAATCCCACACTCAGGATTTACCCTGGGCAACTGCACCGATCTGTACTAATGCAACCGCTCCATCTTCGATGTTGACTCCGGTTTCAGCTTCTTCTGGGACTCAATATGTTCCACCTTCATCATCTAGGACACAAACTGACTCTCATTTATCAGCTTCCGCTCCGAGTGATCAAGCTACAACCAGTCAAGATCCTACTAAAACAGCGGCACGTCATGCAATGCGCACACGTACAAACACTCGGGGAACCGGAGAACAATTCTATGCTTTGAGTGCAACTACTGATCCGACCTGCTACACACAGGCTGTGAAACACCTACATTGGAGGGATGCTATGGATCAGGAGTTCAATGCATTGCTGCATAACAACACGTGGAAGCTAGTACCTGCAACTCCGCTGATGAATATAATTGGGTGTAAATGGGTGTATTGCACCAAACGAAAAGTAGATGGTACTATTGAACGGTATAAAGCACGGCTTATCGCAAAAGGTTTTAATCAGGTTGCAGGAGAGGACTTCTTCGATACATTCAGTCCCGTCGTAAAACCTCTTCGACGACTGTAAGGCTTCTATTTTCGCTAGCTGTCACGCATTCATGGGTTCTACGTCAGCTAGATGTTCATAACGCCTTTCTAAACGGTCACCTACCTGAAACAGTCTACATGAAGCAACCTCCAGGCTATGAGGACCCGCTGCATCCGGGTCATGTATGCCATTTACAGCGATCATTATATGGGTTGAAGCAAGCCCCTCGTGCCTGGTTTAAGCGACTTCACGACTTGTTGATTTCTGTCGGTTTTTCCTCATCCAAGACAGATGTCTCTCTGTTTTACTTTGCAGCAGCAGAATCCCGGGTCTATCTACTTGTTTATGTGGATGATATCATTATGATGGGAAATGATGCTGCATTAGTGGAATCTCTTCTGCATCGGCCTGCGTCTGTTTTCAAAATTCGTGATCTCGGGACTCTTGGTTTCTTCCTTGGTATTGAGACTCTAAGGTCTGACGACGGTTTCTTATTATCTCAGAAGAGGTACATGCAAGATATCCTTGCTCGGGCGAGCATGGCTGATTGCAAACCATTGGCTACACTAGCGGCTGTCACTCAATCCGCTACGCCCTCTCTTGAGCCCTTTGATAATCCTACTCAGTATCGCCGGATTGCAGGTGCCTTGCAGTATCTGACCATTACTCGTCCTGATTTGGCCTATTCAGTCAATCAGCTGTGTCAATTTATGCACTCACCGACAGCTGAGCATTGGGGTTTACTGAAGCGGGTATTGCGATATGTTAAAGGCACTCTCGATATGGGTCTTCGTATCATGAAGTCGTCACACTCCACGTTGCATGGGTACTCTGATTCCGACTGGGCTGGTTGTCCGCTAGATAGAAAATCCACCAGCGGCTATGTAGTATTTTTTTGCTCGAACTTGATTTCTTGGGTTTCCAGAAAACAGCGCACAGTTGCTAGCTCCTCCACAGAAGCTGAGTACAAGGGTCTCGCTGATGTGGCTGCAGAGGTCACGTGGGTTGTTTCTCTACTCCGCGAGTTGCGGCTGCACACCGGCCAGCCTTCTACGTTATGGTGTGACAACTTAGGTGCAACCTATATGGCTGCGAATCCAGTCTTTCATGCTCGGACAAAACACGTTGAGGTTGATTATCATTTTGTCCGCGATAAGGTTGCTTCGGGTGACTTCACTGTCTCTTTTGTCTCCACTCAAGACCAGCTTGCAGATATCTTCACCAAACCGTTGCTTGCTATGCGATTTCGGACTCTCCGCTCTAAGCTCAATGTTGTGTCCCCTCAACCTTGTGCTTGAGGGGGCGTGTTAGTCATGTCACATGTTGCACTCTTATATTTAATATTTGTATTGTTATTAGTTTGTTAATAGTCAATAGTTAATACCTATAGTTTAGGAGAGTCTGATGCCAGCTCTCATATAGGTATACTATCTCTGTGTAATTCAGTTATTGTGTAATCAATCAACGTTCATCGATTTCGAAATAATTATTAAATTTTATATTAATTTGCGTTATGTAAGATATTGTATGGAATCTTTTATATGCTTTCCTCTTCTTATTCCTTTTTTTTTATCCATTTTTAATGCCTAATAATTCTCATAAATAATTAATAATAATGTACATTTAAATTAGGTAATTATTAATAATTAATTATTAAGACAAGTATAATTTATTTTGTATTGTGGACACATTATTTTTAATAATTTTGATTTAATTAAATTATACCTTAATTATAAAAATCCTACCTAATAATTTTAGTATTACACGGGACACAATAATTACCATAAATAATGTTTAGTAAAAGTCAATTTGTATTCAACAATAAAATTAATAGTTAATTTTAAGTCAATTATAAAATCTTTTGTCTTGTGGGCACATTATTTTTAATTATTTGGATTTAATAATATTATATCTTATTTATAAAAAATCCAAAGTGTTGGTCCCAAGGGGATGGGGTACAAGTCTAGAGGGTGGGGTGAATAGACTTGTATAAGATTTTGCAAATCTTTTCGACCTCTCGTGTGTATTGAACTCAGGATGTTTAGGTTCGATACCTCACGAGGTGAAGACAAAGTTTTATGCGCAGCGGAAAAGTTATCCCCTTTTACTTAGCACGAGTTTGAGTTAGTTCGAGAGGTGTGTTTATATGCAGTGCAATCGAGAGGTTAGCGAGAGATAAATACAGAAAGTAAATGCGAGAGAGATTTTTAAGTGGTTCGGCCAACCCGCCTACGTCCACTCTTCTTCCAGAAACTCCCTGGAAGGATTGCACTAAAACTTCCCTTTTTAGTACAATATCGAGCGCTTGAGCTTTGATCACGAAGCCCGCCTCAAGCCTCAGGTTTTTCGCCCCGCTTCTTGTTACTCCACCTATCGAGCACTTGAGCTTTGATCACCAAGCCCGCCTCAAGCCTCAGGATCTTCACAAGACAGCTCCCAGGTTACTCCGCCTCTCCTCAGGTTTTTCTCCCCGCTTCCAGTTACTCCACCTCTCGAGCACTTGAGCTTTGATCACCAAGCCCNACTCTTATATTTAATATTTGTATTGTTATTAGTTTGTTAATAGTCAATAGTTAATACCTATAGTTTAGGAGAGTCTGATGCCAGCTCTCATATAGGTATACTATCTCTGTGTAATTCAGTTATTGTGTAATCAATCAACGTTCATCGATTTCGAAATAATTATTAAATTTTATATTAATTTGCGTTATGTAAGATATTGTATGGAATCTTTTATATGCTTTCCTCTTCTTATTCCTTTTTTTTTATCCATTTTTAATGCCTAATAATTCTCATAAATAATTAATAATAATGTACATTTAAATTAGGTAATTATTAATAATTAATTATTAAGACAAGTATAATTTATTTTGTATTGTGGACACATTATTTTTAATAATTTTGATTTAATTAAATTATACCTTAATTATAAAAATCCTACCTAATAATTTTAGTATTACACGGGACACAATAATTACCATAAATAATGTTTAGTAAAAGTCAATTTGTATTCAACAATAAAATTAATAGTTAATTTTAAGTCAATTATAAAATCTTTTGTCTTGTGGGCACATTATTTTTAATTATTTGGATTTAATAATATTATATCTTATTTATAAAAAATCCAAAGTGTTGGTCCCAAGGGGATGGGGTACAAGTCTAGAGGGTGGGGTGAATAGACTTGTATAAGATTTTGCAAATCTTTTCGACCTCTCGTGTGTATTGAACTCAGGATGTTTAGGTTCGATACCTCACGAGGTGAAGACAAAGTTTTATGCGCAGCGGAAAAGTTATCCCCTTTTACTTAGCACGAGTTTGAGTTAGTTCGAGAGGTGTGTTTATATGCAGTGCAATCGAGAGGTTAGCGAGAGATAAATACAGAAAGTAAATGCGAGAGAGATTTTTAAGTGGTTCGGCCAACCCGCCTACGTCCACTCTTCTTCCAGAAACTCCCTGGAAGGATTGCACTAAAACTTCCCTTTTTAGTACAATATCGAGCGCTTGAGCTTTGATCACGAAGCCCGCCTCAAGCCTCAGGTTTTTCGCCCCGCTTCTTGTTACTCCACCTATCGAGCACTTGAGCTTTGATCACCAAGCCCGCCTCAAGCCTCAGGATCTTCACAAGACAGCTCCCAGGTTACTCCGCCTCTCCTCAGGTTTTTCTCCCCGCTTCCAGTTACTCCACCTCTCGAGCACTTGAGCTTTGATCACCAAGCCCGCCTCAAGCCTCAGGATCTTCACTAGACAGCTGCCAGGTTACTCCGCCTCTTCTTGCTTAATCCAAATCAAGGACCTTTGGTTGTCACAGTTGAATGTAACAAGCTCCAATCTAACCAAAAGCTATCGTTGAATCAACTTCGATGTAGAGCAGCTTCGGTCACCTTCTAGATGCATAGCAGTTTAAGCTTTGTAACTCTCTCAAACACTAAGATGTGTTTTCTCGCTATTTTGAATATCAGGATGATATTCCGGGTTGAGCTCAGGCACTTGAACGTTTGAAATAGACACCTCTTAAGATTTTCGAATCGAACCGATCTCTTACGAAAATTCACCCCAAGATTTTCGAATCGAACCGATCTCTTACGAAAATTCACCCCTTTTTTTTTTGATCTGTGTCTTCACGTCCTTTTTATATGAGAGTAAAGGAATAATTCCGTTGGAGGGAAAATTATTCCGTTTGAAATTTGTCTCCCATGTTGTGTATGGGACTTGCATCTTTTCAGCATTTTTCATGGAGTAGTGGTCTTGTAACTTGAACCTTTTGTTTGGTAGTGGATATTCCATAATCCACTTTCTTGAGTCCATGCTCCACTTGCTACTTTTGGTAAAAGTTACTCTTTTTAAATTCCCATTGATCCTCGTTCTAGGGAATAAGACCGACTTTGGATTAGTGCACCTTCTTTCNTTGGTAAAAGTTACTCTTTTTAAATTCACATTGATCCTCGTTCTAGGGAATTAGACCGACTTTGGATTAGTGCACCTTCTTTCCGTTTGTTGTGGAATTCTGATGTGGCATCCACTTCTGGCACCTCCTTAATATTTTATCTCTATGATATTCTTCTTCTCCAAACTTTATTCATGCTTCCTGACTGTCATTTAACCTTTTGGAGAAGTGTCAGTTTATCGAGACCAAGATTGATGTCTCGATTGTTTGATGTCTTGATCCCCATGTATCGAGAGATCTATCTCTTGAACTCTGCTTATGTCTTGAACTGGATTGTTGTATCGAGAGGTCATACTTCTCGAACTCTGCTTATGTCTCGAACTGGATTGTTGTATCGAGAGGTCATACTTCTCGAACTCTGCTTATGTCTCGAACTGGATTGTTGTATCGAGAGGCATACTTCTCGAACTCTGCTTATGTCTCGAACTGGATTGTTGTATCGAGAGGTACTACCTCTCGAACTCTGCTTATGTCTCGAGACTTAGTTGATGTCTCGCAGACCCTTATTCCTCCAGTGTTGTCCCGTGCCTTCTTCTGATCTATCTATAGGATTACAACACGAGACTTTCTAAGATGTTCACACAAGTTTACCTTAAGCTTAAATATTTTCCGAGTTGAGCTCAAGTTACCCGGTTGTATTTTCGCTCTTAGTTTACTTGTCGAACTTACATTGATTCCTATCTTTCGAGACTTAGGGGAATCTAAAATACATTTTGGTATCATCAAAACCTAATACATTATGTTCCTAACAATTTCCCCCTTTTTGATGATGCCAACACTTATACTTACTCTATATGGCTGATTTGATAGAGGATAAACATATATTTTATTTTCAGCGCATATGGTAAGTTTGACAATTATTCTACTAAAGCATGAATAAGCAAATTCACACAACACCCCCAGCAAAAGATATATATATATATATTTAAGATTAAGGGAATGTTTACATAACTGAGCTTAGTAGAAAAATTTAAACCAAAAACATATAGGACAAAGAACAACATAAACAGCAATACTCTGTAATAAGATGGAGTTTGGGCCACGAGAGCTTACTTCTTGTTGTTGGCTTCCCTCTTCTTGTTAATAGCTTCTCGTGTCTTGATGGGGTCTTTCGGATTTACCAGGCTTATGTATTCGTCTGTAACATCTAGATGCCTGTAGTTTCTGTAAGCTTCCCCCACGAATTCTCCATCAATCACTCCATCTTTCCACCATGCAATGCATTCTTCTGGAGACATATTGCTGTGAACAGATATTCCAGTGATCTTCAGAAGCTTGAATATCTCCAGAGTCAGTTTTTGTTCAGTATCTTCCCTGCTCCCAAACTTAAAGTTTGTCATGACAAGGTCGATCTTTCTTTCTTCTTCTGACTGTTGTTCTTGTCTTCTTCTTCTCCTTTCTCTGTCCTCTTCTCTTCTTTTCTCCATTTCCAGTGTACGCTGGACCCTTAAGATTTCTGCTCTTTTCGCTTCCTCCAGTTGTTTGCTCAATGATTTTGGAACTTTTGGAGGAGGTCNAATGATTTTGGAACTTTTGGAGGAGGTCCAGTTGGTTCACTTGCTGCCCTTTTCTTGCCAGTTGTTGATGTCCTTCCTTGTGTATTTTCCCCCTTTTTCCCTTTATTTTCCCCCTTGGTGGCATCATCAGTACGGGAAAGGAGGGTGGACATACCTTCGAAGAGTGTTTGAAGTTGGGCAGGCACTTGGTTCGACAGATCATCGAGTAGTGCTTTCATCATGTCCTGTCGAAGTTCACTGGAATACTGGAAGGCTCGAAGCTCTGCTCGTATCTCGGCTAATTCAGCTCTCACACTTGCAGCCTCTGCTCGAGCTACAGCAGCTTCATCAGCGGCTTTCCGTGCTGCATCCTCAGCCCATACTGCCTGTTCGAGAAGTTCGGCATGACGGCCTTGGGATTCACTTGTGCCAGCAGCAGGCATTGCAGCATTGCGGACAATAGCGAGTATCCTCTCGAGCTGAGCCATCTTCTGAGATTGATCAGCCATGAATTGACGCACTTCGCCAATGAAGACTTCTTCGGCCTGAGATAGAAGGTACCTTTTATCGGAGGGGACTTGGGTGCTTCCAGATTTCCACCCATAACTTGCAGTTGCGAGTCCACCTCTCGATTGAGTGTCTGAGGAGTCACAGGGACACTGGGTTCAGAGCTCGAAGGTAGCTCCATGTCAGGCGCTTCCCGGTTTCCACCTAAGGGATGGATCACTTCTTGCTCTTCACCTCTCGAACCTGGAGCCTCAGCTTCAGCAACTGTTGAGATTGGATCAGCCGGGAAGGGTTCTTCGGTATTGGACGCTTCCCGGTTTCCATCCAACAGAAGTTCCCCCTCAGCGTCACTTCTCGAACCAGTGCTGGGAACTTGGTCATCTGCTGGTGAGGTTGGAAACGAAGTGTCGACAAGTGCTTCCCGGTTTCCACCTTCGATGGTCGCATCGTCCTCCTCAGTACCTCTCGAACCAGCAGGACTTGGGGCAATCTGCTCTAGGTGCTCATTGGACTGCACTTCGGTCTGCTCCGATGAGTCTGGAATGATAATTATTTCAGGAGCAGTAGGAAAACCCGGCAGTGTGAGCAACGGAACTTCACCCTCTCGAACTATCTAAGCTTCATCGTTGTCAACCGAGGGTGTGGACGTAGGTGGTGGCAAAGGAAGAACAGTGTTAGGAGCCACTTCAAGTGCTTCAGAGGTCTCGAATTCACCTCTCGAAGCTGCTACCTGTTCGTCCAGAGCAGAGAAATTTACTTGGGACAAGGGGATTGCGGCTGTTGGTATTAGATACTCAGAATCATCTCGAGCAATCCAGAGGTCTCTCCTGGACCTCTCGTATCCTCTACTTGATGTCCCAAGGATAATGCAGTGGCGATCCTGATATCTTCTTGAAACTGAGCTTCTAATTCAGGATCCACTACAGGCTCGGCTTCAGCTTCTTGCGCCTCAACAGCTATGCCCTTTCCCTTGTCAGATCGACCAAGATTTCTCCTGTTCACGTTCATCTCATGGGCAAGATTCAGAAGTTCAGTGGCTAGGATTGCAGTGAGGTTTAACCAATTTAAAGCAAAGTCTTCCTCAGCCACCATATCTGCTGCTCTCGAAACCAGTTGATCAATCAGACCTTTTCTCCAGTTGATCCATCGAAGCACTCTGGAGAAGTCATCCAAGCTAGACNCCTCCAGTTGTTTGCTCAATGATTTTGGAACTTTTGGAGGAGGTCCAGTTGGTTCACTTGCTGCCCTTTTCTTGCCAGTTGTTGATGTCCTTCCTTGTGTATTTTCCCCCTTTTTCCCTTTATTTTCCCCCTTGGTGGCATCATCAGTACGGGAAAGGAGGGTGGACATACCTTCGAAGAGTGTTTGAAGTTGGGCAGGCACTTGGTTCGACAGATCATCGAGTAGTGCTTTCATCATGTCCTGTCGAAGTTCACTGGAATACTGGAAGGCTCGAAGCTCTGCTCGTATCTCGGCTAATTCAGCTCTCACACTTGCAGCCTCTGCTCGAGCTACAGCAGCTTCATCAGCGGCTTTCCGTGCTGCATCCTCAGCCCATACTGCCTGTTCGAGAAGTTCGGCATGACGGCCTTGGGATTCACTTGTGCCAGCAGCAGGCATTGCAGCATTGCGGACAATAGCGAGTATCCTCTCGAGCTGAGCCATCTTCTGAGATTGATCAGCCATGAATTGACGCACTTCGCCAATGAAGACTTCTTCGGCCTGAGATAGAAGGTACCTTTTATCGGAGGGGACTTGGGTGCTTCCAGATTTCCACCCATAACTTGCAGTTGCGAGTCCACCTCTCGATTGAGTGTCTGAGGAGTCACAGGGACACTGGGTTCAGAGCTCGAAGGTAGCTCCATGTCAGGCGCTTCCCGGTTTCCACCTAAGGGATGGATCACTTCTTGCTCTTCACCTCTCGAACCTGGAGCCTCAGCTTCAGCAACTGTTGAGATTGGATCAGCCGGGAAGGGTTCTTCGGTATTGGACGCTTCCCGGTTTCCATCCAACAGAAGTTCCCCCTCAGCGTCACTTCTCGAACCAGTGCTGGGAACTTGGTCATCTGCTGGTGAGGTTGGAAACGAAGTGTCGACAAGTGCTTCCCGGTTTCCACCTTCGATGGTCGCATCGTCCTCCTCAGTACCTCTCGAACCAGCAGGACTTGGGGCAATCTGCTCTAGGTGCTCATTGGACTGCACTTCGGTCTGCTCCGATGAGTCTGGAATGATAATTATTTCAGGAGCAGTAGGAAAACCCGGCAGTGTGAGCAACGGAACTTCACCCTCTCGAACTATCTAAGCTTCATCGTTGTCAACCGAGGGTGTGGACGTAGGTGGTGGCAAAGGAAGAACAGTGTTAGGAGCCACTTCAAGTGCTTCAGAGGTCTCGAATTCACCTCTCGAAGCTGCTACCTGTTCGTCCAGAGCAGAGAAATTTACTTGGGACAAGGGGATTGCGGCTGTTGGTATTAGATACTCAGAATCATCTCGAGCAATCCAGAGGTCTCTCCTGGACCTCTCGTATCCTCTACTTGATGTCCCAAGGATAATGCAGTGGCGATCCTGATATCTTCTTGAAACTGAGCTTCTAATTCAGGATCCACTACAGGCTCGGCTTCAGCTTCTTGCGCCTCAACAGCTATGCCCTTTCCCTTGTCAGATCGACCAAGATTTCTCCTGTTCACGTTCATCTCATGGGCAAGATTCAGAAGTTCAGTGGCTAGGATTGCAGTGAGGTTTAACCAATTTAAAGCAAAGTCTTCCTCAGCCACCATATCTGCTGCTCTCGAAACCAGTTGATCAATCAGACCTTTTCTCCAGTTGATCCATCGAAGCACTCTGGAGAAGTCATCCAAGCTAGACACATTTTCAGTACGTTGATCCAACTGAGAAGTGATTTCAGCATTCAGCTCATCAGAGTTAGCAGACAGGATTTCTGTTACCGATGCAGCTTCCAATGTTATCTCTCGAACCACCTCTCGTGGTTCCTCTACTTCTGTCTGTACTGGATCACTGATCCCAGTACCTTCAATCTCTCGAACCTCCTATTGAGGCTCGTCAGTAGACTCATCAGCACCCTCAGCATTATCACCAGCATGTAGACTAACAGATAAAGCTTCTGACAGAGACCTGGTAGGGGGCACTCTCTCAACCTCAGTGGCCAGTGTAGCCTGAGGTTCCCCCTGGGCTTGTGCCCTGTCTTCGAATGGTACTTGGATAACTGAGGGTGTTACCTCTCGAATCTGAGTGATGGCGATGGTTTTGGCTTTCTTAGCCCTTTTTGGCAAGGCAACCCTCTTGACCAAGGTATCTAGAGGCTCATCATCAGATTCCTTCTCCTTGGCTGGGGCTTTCCTTTTGCCCCTTCCCTTAGGCTTCGAGGGAGAAGGTGCACCCTTAACACCTTTAGCCTTTGAGGCTTGAGATTTCGTCCTACCCATATAGGTATTCCGATGAATCTCTCGCCCTTCCCTCAGTTCTAAGCCCTTCAAACTTAGAAGATATTGAACAACAAAACCGAAACCAACCTTTTTACTGATCGTCAGGCTGGTGTTGGAGACTGAGCTTTGCACCTGCTGTTGAAGGAAATTGAAGATGATACATGCCCAGTCCATTTTGTTGTTGTTCCAGATGGCGTGGAGGATTTTGAGGATGTCCAGATTGATTTCGTTAGGTCTAGACACTTTGCCGAGCACGAATTTCATTATCAAGTCGACAGCAAGAGCAAACCTCTCCTTTAGGTGGAACTTGCGGAGGGCAGAGGATGCTCTGGGCGGTGCAGTCTCTAGTCGGATTTTATTCCAAAAGGCTTGGGGCGGTGCAGTCTCTAGTCGGATTTTATTCCAAAAGGCTTGCTTGTCTAGGTCGTAATCCGAGAGATGCTGGACTGCCTCCTCCGACGTCGCGAAGTCGAATGCCGCTCTGAGGTCACCAACAGAGGTCGTGATGTCAATCTCATTGAATCGACTCTCTATTTTTCCCTTCGTGACCTTGGCATTTGCGAACCATTCAGTAAAGTCGAGTTCATGAATGGTTTGGTAGTCGTGCGTCATATATTTCATTAGTCCTGCCTTCTCAAACTTCTTCAGGACTTTCTCCGCCATCTTTGGATTTGACGAGTGGGTGATGAAGCCGTTTTTGTCAAGGATACTCCCCGCCTTGACTTGTTTGATCTGAGAGCGAATGTGTAGCAACTCCCTCTGATATGCGTCGGAAGATGAGGTTGATGTGGATGATTCGGACGCCATTGTTGACAGATTTGAGGTTTTGGAGGGAATGTGTACAATGTTTAGGATTTGGGGGTTTTGGGTATTCGGTTTGAGCTTGAATCCGGGTAAGGAAGAAGAATTTGCCTTTTATATCATGTGGATTCGGGTTGGATATATGGGTAGGGTTGAGTGCTTGACCCGAAAAAGGGATCCCGGTTAATTTAAAAGAATTTAAGTGTCAGAAATACCCTTTATAACGGTTATGTATGTAAGATATGGTAAGGGTATTTTGAAAAAAAATGCGGTTTTGGATAGTGGGATATAAAGAGATGATATTTATATAAGCATGTTCCCACTTATCATGATAATGCCTTTAAGAGCGGAAAAACCGTCAATAACCGAAGACCACGTGGCTAACATTAATGCCCAACATTAGCCATTCCACATATATCCGTTGAGCTCATTTGTTTTACCTCTCGAAGGTAAACTTTCGACTTTACTAGTTTAAGGATCTTCCCCTTGAGTGATTGATCCCTAAACCTCCTTATTCCTCCATCTAAGCACTCCTGTGGTTAAGGATCTTCCCCCTGAGTGATTGATCCCTAACCCTCCTTATTCCTTCATTTAGAGGTAAGTAGATAGTCAGTTTGATATCTTTTGAAGTGATCTCTCGAACTACCCTTTTTCGAGACATAACGCAGACAGGCAAACTGAACATGTACCTCTCGAACTACCTTTCGAACACAGATTGCGATATGGAGACAAGATTGATTCATCAAAAGAAGATATCACTTGGAACATTTCCTTAAGTTCATTTAGTGATTTTCGAAAACATTACAAATGAATCAATATCCTAATAGATTCCATAGAAACTTTTGTTTGGCCTTGGTCAGCCTAATAGGAATCTATCGTTAGAGCAGGAACTAGCCATCTAAAGTCCTATTTATCTAATAACAGAACTAGGGGTGGCTACTCCCTTTCTTGTTCTTCTCTCCGCTGCTGCCTTCCTCACAGGCTTCATCTCCCTTTCCCTTGGTTCTCCATTTGGTTGAGGGAGGTCCTTTTCCAGAATGTGCAGCGGTAGGAGTCCCACTAGTGCAAGACTCTTCTCCTGACTCCAGTATCCCATCGTTGTGGATCTCCTCGCATTTGGGGATCCATTCACCTTGGATGGGAATAGGATGCTGGCTTGGATTATCAGGAAACTCCGCAATCTGTTCACCCTTCGTTGATTCTAGATAGTTCTCTCCTTGAAAGTCTTTGGACTTCGTTGCTGATTTTCTCCCTCTATACCAGAACGGTACATCGTCTTTTCCTTTCTTCTTCTCCATGAAGAAGTCGATGACATAAACTGATGAGAGAACCCTTCTATTTATAGCCCAAAAAGGTTACCACTGTTGAGTCACGGGATGTGATATGAATGACCATTCAATGCTTGTGTAACTCCAAAGCTACCATAAAGTTGATGAAACCGTTCCTCACATGCGAAACAGTTCATGGCACTAAATACAAGAAGATAAGATTTGACCACTCATCCCAATTCTATCATTCCCAATTCTAACCTTAGTTGAGAGAATCTATTTTCACATAACGCTTTTGTGAAAATATCTGCTAGTTGCTCCTCCGTTGCAACGTATTCCAAAGTTATATCCTTTTTCTCAACATGGTCTCGGATGAAATGATATTTGATATCAATGTGTTTTGTCCTTGAATGTAACACTGGATTCTGAGTAATAGCTATAGCACTTGTGTTGTCACACATGATCTTAACCTCTTTACATTCAACACCATAATCCAGTAATTGTTGCTTCATCCATAAAACCTGAGCACAGCAACTTCCAGCTGCTACATATTCTGCCTCAGCGGTGCTTGTAGCTATCGAGTGTTGTTTCTTGCTAAACCATGAGACAAGTCTTCCACCTAGAAACTGACATGTCCCTGATGTGCTCTTTCGATCTATTTTACAACCGGCAAAGTCCGCATCTGAATAACCCATAAGTTCGAAAGATCCACCTCTCGAATACCAAAGTCCAACACTTTGCGTACCTTTGAGATATCTAAGGATCTTTTTAGATGCATTTAAGTGACTTTCCTTAGGACTTGCCTGAAACCTAGCACATACACCTACTGCAAAGGATATATCTGGTCTACTAGCAGTTAAATAAAGAAGAGNTGAGGATTTCCCTTCTATATTGTATTTTCTGAGCAGATCCTTGGTGTATTTCTCCTGATTGATGAAGATACCTTCCTTAAGCTGTCTCACTTGTAATCCAAGGAAGTAGTTGAGCTCTCCCATCATGCTCATCTCGAACTTTCCTTTCATCAATCTGGAGAACTTCTCGCACAAGTTTGGATTGGTGCTTCCAAAAATGATATCGTCCACATAGATTTGCACCAATAAGATGTGATCCTCATCCTTAATTCTAAACAGTGTTTTGTCCACTAGGCCTTTGGTGAACCCACACTGAAGTAGAAAAGAGGATAAGGTATCATACCAAGCTCTCGGAGCTTGTTTTAAGCCGTAAAGTGCCTTCTTTAATTTGTATACTTTGTCAGCTCCCACGTCCTTCAAGAAACCCGGAGGTTGTTCAACGTACACCTCTTCTTCGAGAAGTCCGTTCAGAAAAGCGCTCTTGACATCCATTTGATATACTTTAAAGTCTTTGAAGGCGGCATATGCGAGAAAGATGCGTATGGCTTCGAGACGTGCCACTGGAGCGAAGGTTTCATCAAAATCTATTCCTTCCTCCTGACAATAGCCTTTGGCAACAAGTCTGGCCTTGTTCCTAACAATGACTCCATCCTCATTCATCTTGTTTCTGAAAACCCACTTTGTACCAATGACATTCTGATGATGAGGTCTCGGAACTAGTTCCCAAACATCGTTCCGTTCAAACTGATGAAGTTCCTCTTGCATGGCTTGCACCCAATNTGTAGACTCTTCATCATCTGATTCTGACTGGAGTTCCGCTACGTCTCGAACTATCGACTGCTTGTCTTCGAGAGGTAAGTTTGATCTCTCGATAGACTCTGGCTGATCTTCCTCAGCTGCTTCCATTGGCTTTGATGGTTGATATGACGATGCTCTATCATTAAAAGAAACATGTATGGATTCTTCAACCACCAATCTCTGCTTGTTGAAGACTCTGAATGCTTTACTTGTCGATGAGTATCCCAGAAATACTCCATCATCTGCCTTTTCATCAAAAGTCCTTAGCTGAGTCTTCCCATTGTTGTGGACATAGCATTTGCACCCGAATGTGTGGAAGTAGCTTACATTCGGTTTTCTTCCATTCCACAACTCATATGGAGTCTTTCCAACTCCTTTCACGATCAAGGACCGATTTTGGGTATAGCACGCTGTGTTGATTGCTTCTGCCCAAAATCCTTGAGATATGTTGGCTTGCGAGAGCATGGTCCTTGCAGCTTCCTTGAGAGTTCTGTTTCTTCTTTCAGCTACCCCGTTCTGTTGAGGCGTTCGAGCAGCTGACAACTGATGATGAATACCGTTCTCGTTTCAGTAGCTCTCGATAACTTGATTAACGAACTCTCCACCTTGATCTGACCAAATCTTTAGTATCGAGACATCCTTTTCAACTTGAACTTGCTTCAAAAGATTTGGCAGGGCAACTTTTGTCTCGCTTTTCTTGGTTAAGAACACGGTCCAGGTGAATCTTGTGTAGTCATCTACTACCACAAGAGTGTACTTTCTTCCTCTCATGCTGGGTGGGTTTACTGGGCCAAATAAGTCCATATGGAGAAGACTTAGTGGTCTAGTAGATGATGTTTCGGCTTTGGCTTTAAAAGAGGATTTGGCCTGTTTGCAACGTTGACATGCCTCACAAGTCTTATCCTTTCGAAACGTCACTTTAGGCAGTCCTTCCACAAGGTTCCTCTTAGTAAGCTTGTTGATAGTTTTGAAGTTCAGATGGCTAAGCTTGTTGTGCCAATCCCAGCATAAGTCTTCCTTGCTCCTTGCCAGCATACATAGGGATGGTTTGGCAGATCTCCAATCCACTATGTACATGGTTCCTTTCCTTGCTGCTTCCAGGACGACTTCGAGAGATTCCTCTTGTATGATTTGGCACTTGCCTTTGGTGAAGATTACTCTGTAGCCCTTGTCACAGAACTGGCTTGTGCTAAGGAGGTTGAATTTGAGCCCCTCAACGTAGGATACCCCCTTGATCACCAATTCATTCTTATGAATTTCACCAATAGCCTTTGTGCGCCCTTTCTTCTCGTTGTCTCCAAATGTCACCAGGGGACCTTCGATAGGATGGATGTTTTCAAGCAGTGTTAAGTTTCCCGTCATATGTCTCGAACATCCACTGTCAATGAACCATGTGTCCCTGGTGTCCTGCAAGCAGATCAAGCAGATTTAGGTACCCAAACTTTGGGTCCTGGTTGGTTAGTAAGTTTAGGCATCCATTTATACCTTGGACCCATTACTCCGGGCCTAGGTGCAATGTAGCCATTGTACGTTTGATAATCATAAGGAATGCTAGCAAAGGTTTTGGGCCTCTTTGGTGCATAAATCAACTTAGGTATAGACTTTTCGATCGGCTTATGCACNAAGTGAGGTTTCTTCCAGAAATTATGATTCGATGACCAATTCTCACTAGATGGATAGAGTCTGCCTTTCTCCATCCGTGAGTTCCCAACTCTGTGGATCTCAGACCTTCCATATTTGCCTTGAGGCGCATTATATGGAATGTAGCTCCTTTTGTACTTGGAATGGCCTTGCGAGAGATAGCAAGGTGATCTCTCGATATTGTTTACCCGGCCATTCTTCGTAGCTTTCCTATACTTTCCATTGCTGGTGTATAGGGACGGTTTATGAATAGCTACTCTGGTCTTCTCTGTTGGTCTTTTATGACCTTTGTTTGGTTTGGGTTGAGATCCTCCATGATTTGAAGTTCCCAAACCATTGGTCTGTTTATCTCTCGAAAGACAGTCTTGACGGAACCCTAGACCGGTTCTATCACTAGTAGGTCTGTGATCATTTACCATTTTCTCCATAGCTTTGGAGGAATTAGTGTATGATGCTATGACCTTTCTAAGATTAAGTTCTCTGGTCTCTCGAGCTTTGCACTCTTCAGTCAGTAGGATTACTTTAGCTTCTAACTCACTTACTTTGAGAGTTAGCTCTGAATTCTCTTTCGAGACGTTCTTAAGCATATCTTTTTCAGCAGTTAGCTTGCTATTTTCTTCCCTGATTTTGGCATGAGTGCTGTTAGCGATACGGAGATCCCTTTTAAGTGTTTCAAGCATCTCAAAGGGATCTTCATCGCTTCCGAACGAAGAACATCGAGAGGTAGAGGTAGAGCAGCGAGATGTGGAAGTAGAGGTTACCTCATTGTCAATGGCCATTAGACATTGATCCTCTTCTTCCTCGGTGTATAAGCAGATGAGTCCCCTCTCATCTTCTGAGCTGCTGCTTCCTTCACTGGAGCTCGATGTCTCGGACTCCTCGATTGATCTCTCGAGTTCCTCAGCAACAAGCGCCTTTCTGCGCAGATGTTTCCTTGAATCTCCCTTGAAGCCACTTTGTGCTGGCTTCTCTTTGGATTCCTCCTTTCTCCTGGAATCCCTGCCTTCTTGGCCTTGATACTTACTTACCATAGGGTAAGGACATTCAGCCTTGAAGTGCCCTGGTCTCCTGCAGTTGTAGCAGAGACCCTGATTTTCCTCCTCTATCCTTCTGGATGAATGTTTCTCATTGTTCCTTCTTGAGGAGGAAGGTGAACTTGTGTTGCTCTCCGTTGACTTCCTCATGAATTTCCTGAATTTCCTCATGAAGAGAGCAAACTGTTCGTCAGATAACATATTAGTGGGATTAGGATCTGTAACACCCCGGCTCGGCTATACCGTACATCCGGAGTAGTTACCGCCACACCTAGACTAAACCCAGCCAAGACCAGACAGAGTTCACTCTAGGTGCACAGGCTATCAAGAAAACTATTTCACATCATCATCATCATTACCCAACATATCTTCATACATATATATATAGGTGAGCAAAAGGGGTAGCTACACTAACTACCAGAATATATCCAAGAGTTTAATTACAACTTACTAGCCAGCTAAGTTCATCATGGCTACAAAAGATACATGTACACAAAAAAAAAAAGGGTTCCTCCCATAACCTTTCTAATCAGTCATCCTCTTCTAAGGGGCGGTACTCCGGTTCGGAGTACGTCCCCCATACAAGATGCCAGTTGCCCGCAACCCAGGTGAGATGATCCAGGAAGTAACTAGGAGTGTACATCATGGACCACTCATCCCAATGTTCCGAAGGAGCGAGATTCCACGGACAGGGATAAAAGACAACAAATTCTAAGGGATCACTCCCTTCCAACACCTCTACCGGAAAAGACCCAAACCTAGACCTGGCCCCATCCAGAAAATTTGGCTGGCTACTGCGAACCGGGATACGAGAGGGTGTAGTTGGGTAAGTCGGAGAAGGACTGTTAGGAATATTTGTAATAAGATTTTGATGAGCCAAGAAATGTATTTTAGTTTGAAAAATTAGAAACCCAAAATTTTCGTAAGCTAAGGTACCTAAAGAGTCAAAAGTCAACTTTGAAGAATTCTTGGAGAAGGAAGGAACTTGGTTTGAATTCCATGGAGCTTAAAAATATTTAGAGCACAAAAAATAACTAAATGTTGAAGCAGCAGAGATGGTAAGAGACTTATAAGGTTGGCAAGTAATCCATGGTTCAAACCCTCTTAGCCACGAATTTTATGGAAACTAGAGACCTCCAGAATATTCATACTTATAAATTACTTGCAGTGAAATTAGCAATAAATTTGAATGGTTCAATGGTGATGAGCTTGGTTAAAGTGGTAAGTGGACTAGTGTTCGAATCCTAGGAAAATCAATTTTGGCTGCATAATACGTGGAATAATTTGAATCAGCAGTGGAATATGGAATAATAGTACAAGCAGCAACAGACAGCAGTAACATGTGAAATATTTCAGTGGCAAGAGGAATAAAGCAACACTAGCAAAAAGCCAAAGCAACAGTACAGCATAGCAAAAGCTACAGAATATCAGGAGCACTCCAATAAATAATAGAGAAGGAGCACTCCAATAAATAATAGAGAAGGATTATAGCAGAGCTCCTGGAGAGGAATACCAGGAGCACTCCAAACTCACTCAACTGATCTGTATATTTTGAAGAGAGGAGAGACTGATGACCAGAATATCAGGAGGCATCACGCAAGAATATCTGAAGATGCAAAGAAAAGAGGAAAAAGTCTGAAGAAATACAACAACGGAGTTTCAACTCACCAGACCACCTAAACCACATGGAGACTACAATCAGCACATGGGATTGACAATAAAGAATTAATTCTCTCCAACGGATTAATTCTTTCTTCATCTATAAATACAGAACACTTGAGCAAGAAGAAAAAATGGAGATATACAAGTGAAAGGCAAGAAAAGCAGTGTGATACATCGGAGAATAGCAAAGCAAGAAAAATCCGAAAAACCAAAAATCCATATTTTTAGTTCCTGAGAGTTGGAGAAAAACATTTTCTTTTACTACCTTGTATCAAAATTTCTACTGAGTGTAGATAGAGGGCTAAGTAACAAGAGGAGCTTGTGAAAACCCTAGGGAGTGTAGCTTTGTGCGAGACACTCGTTGGTGTAGGAGTATAACTTTGTGCGAGATACTCAAATCTCTACTGGGTGTAGATAGAAGTGCTGGGTTGGCACTTGGTGTTCACTATTGTATCTGGGTGATTGAAGATAGTGAAAGGAGTAGAGTGGACGTAGGCTGGGTTTGGCCGAACCACTTAAAAAATCTCTCTCTCATTTACTTACTGCCCATATATGTTTTGCTCTGTACACATAATATCTGCTTGCACGTACACACACTGATTTGCAAGATTCATATTTGTGAAACCCATTTAATATTCCTAATCTCTACAACTTGCTTATTTGGTTTTGCTAATTTCCTGCATTCATAATATTTTCAAGACCCAGGCACTATTCATCACTATTCACTCTTATCTGGGTTTACCAATTTTTGTTATCTCCTACGTCCGTATGCAAGCCAAATTTATTGTATATCATATTTGAGCTATTCAAAGTATTTCTATCGTATTGCATGTGATATATCTCCTCTCTATCACTGAGTTTTAATTATAGCACTTTACGTACATTATTCCGCTGTGCATTTCAAGTTGAATTTATTCACTTGAAATTATTTTAGTTAAAGTGTTATTAATTTTTAATTTGCTAGAAAAGTCTATTCACCCCCCTCTAGACTTTTCACCACCCATTCGGGACCAACAAGTGGTATCAGAGCGGTTGTCTATTTGAGTCAAATCTTGACTGCTAGACAGATCTAATCTTCAAAATGAAGAAAGATTTAGCTCAGAACTTATTATTCTCTCTTGACAAATTTGATGATTGGAAAATACGCATGCAGGTACATTTATCAGCTCTCCACGATGAAATGTGGGATGTTATCTCAGATGGTCCTATTGAAATCATGAAGGTCAATCCTTCATCAATCCTAAGCCCAGATGGACCACAGTATGTTTATCCTTCATCAATCCTAAGCCCAGATGGACCACAGTATGTTTCAAAGCCAAAGATGGAATGGACTTATGGACCACAGTATGTTTCAAAGCCAAAGATGGAATGGACTTTAGACGATAGATTGCGAAGTAACCTGGACAATATAGCTAAGGATATACTGTTCAAAGCTGTGGATGATACAATCTTCCCAAAAATCCGTAAGTGCAAAACAGCTAAAGACGTGTGGGATGTCTTAATCCAAATCGGCGAAGGAGACGAACAGGAAAAAGACAACAAACTCACAATTGCAATGAAAAAGTTTGAAGACTTCAAGATGCTACCAAGTGAAAAGATTGCAGACATGGAGGCTAGAATGGTTAAAATTTTGGAAGAGATTAATGATCTTGGAAAGACCATTAGTCAAAAGGAAATCTCTCTCAAAATACTCCGCGGACTACCGTCAAGCTGGGATATGAAAGTGATAGCCATGCGAGATCATAGGGATCTAAAAACCGTTTCAACTGACAAACTCTTTAGTGATCTCAAAGCGTACGAGTTCGAGATGAAATCAAAACTTGAGGAGGAACGTGAAGAAAGAACCACAGCCTTAGTAGCCGAACAACCATCAAACTCAAGGTTAGTAGGAAATAATGATTTTTTATCTGACGAACAATTTGCTTTACTTGTTAGGAAATTCAAAAAATTCATGTGGAAAAACAACTTCAACAATTCATCTCAAAGAAATCAAGGAAGTTCATCCAGAAGGCCAAGAAGGGAATTTTCTGATGATAACACAAACTTATGTTACAACTGTAGAAAACCAGGACATTTCATGGCAGAATGCCCATACCCCAAGGTAAGTAAAAATCAAAATAAAAATACTTCTAACTCTCCACAGGAAATATCTGAATCAAAGGATAGAAGATTCAAGAAGGATAAAAAAATATCTGAATCAAAGGATAGAAGATTCAAGAAGGATAAAAGAATATCTGAATCAAAGGATAGAAGATTCAAGAAGGATAAAAGAAAAGCTTTAATAAGTGACCCTCTTGAGACAAGTGGGTCTGAGGAATCTTCAAGTGATGAACCTCTTGAGACAAGTGGGTCTGAGGAATCTTCAAGTGATGAAAGTGATAGCACAAGTGGGTCTGAGGAATCTTCAAGTGATGAAAGTGATAGCTCAACGGAGGATACTGCACTACTGTGTCTTCTAAGCATAACCAGTGAATCAGATTTCCAAGAAAAGTGTCTTCTAAGCATAACCAGTGAATCAGATTTCCAAGAAAACTGCCTAATGGCGCATGAAGTAGAAGAAGACGAGGTAACATCTAAATCTTTTGATTATGCAAATTCATCTTTTTCTAGAGAATCTATATTTCAATTAATGAAAGACTGTCAACTTGTTATGGACACTCATTCTCAACTCAAAGAGCGCAATGATTCTCTGATTCTTGAAAAAGATGAAATAAGTGAGAAATTGCAAGATGCTTTACTTGAGATGAGAAACTTGAAAGCTGAAAATATTCGCCTTCAAGAAGAGTGTAAAGCTAGAGAAATTAGAGAACATAATCTTAGGGAAACAATAGCATCATTTACACATTCATCCAAAATAATGGATAAAATGGTAAATATGCAAAAACCCTCAGGAGATAAAGCCGGATTGGGCTATGATCCTACATGTTCTAAAATTTCTGAAAAATTGACTAATTCTACTACTTCTTTAATTAATAAAGCTCAAGTAGTAAAATTTGTCAAAAGTCAAGATAGCACTATGAGACAAGGAATTGGTTATCAAACTAATGCTAGAATAAACACTGCAAGGCCGAAGCTTCAAAGCAATAATTTTTCGCCAATGCAGAAATTTAAAAAGCATGAGTTTGGTTCTCGTAAGAGATTTACCAATGAGTCAAGTGCACAAAGACCTCATAGGAAACAATTTCCAATGATGAGGTTTGGTAGGGAGTATCCTACCGAAGATGACTGGCATGATGAAATCAAACCATGGACAAAAACCAAGTTCAACACATTTCATTTTATTAAACAAACGAATGTTGGACAAGTGCCAGCCCACAAAAAGAATGTCCAAATTCCTTACAATTATAATACTGTCAATGGTTACAAATCACCTAATCTTGGATTAATGAGATCAAGGTGGATTTGGATGCCTAAAATCACTAATAAGGAAGGACCCAAACAAATCTAGGTACCTAAAAATACTTAATTTTGTTGCAGGATATTTGGTACTTTGATAGCGGATGTTCTCGACATATGACCGGTAATAAAGCTAGTCTAGTAGAGTTCAGAAATATCGAAGGACCAAAAGTCATATTTGGTGGAAATGATCATGGAATAACAAAGGGAACCGGAATTGTTATCAAGAATGGCTTAAGAATTGAAAATGTATCCTATGTGGAAGGACTAAAATTCAATCTCCTTAGCACAAACCAATTCTGCGACAAAGGATACCTTGTAGAGTTTTTCAAAGACAAATGCCGAGTCAAAGAAGAATCCACAAAGAAAATTGTGCTCACCGGAAAGAGAAAGAAAAATATGTATGTTGTTGATTGGAGCACAACGAAGGACTCTGTATGTTTAATGGCGAACAACTCAAGCACTACGAGTTGGGAATGGCACAGGAAATTAAATCACTTAAACTTCAAGTCTATTAACAAGCTTGCAAAATGTAAGTTAGTTGAAGGTTTACCCAACATTGTATACAAGAAGGATCAAATATGTGATGCGTGTCAGAAAGGAAAGCAAATCAAGTCTTCTTTCAAATCTAAGACACAAGAATCTACATCAAGACCTCTTAGTCTACTACATATGGATCTCTTTGGTCCAGTAGACCCGGTAAGTATAAGTGGTAAGAAATATACTCTTGTTGTTGTTGATGATTTTTCCAGGTACACTTGGACGATATTCATCAATAAGAAGAACGAAGTGGAACAAAAATTGCCAGAGCTCTTAAAACAACTTCAAAACGAAAAGGACGCAAAAATCTCCAAAATCCGTACAGACAGAGGTACAGAATTCGTGAATGGCGTGATCCAGGCCTACTGTAGTTCACAGGGGATTTTGCATCAACTATCTGCCGCAAGGACGCCACAACAAAATGGTGTAGCTGAAAGAAGAAATAGAACACTTAAAGAAGCCGCACGAGTCATGATTTCAGCAGCCGAACTACCAAAACGTTTTTGGGCGGAGGCTATCAACACTGCTTGTTATACTCAGAACAGAAGCATGATTCACAAAACACACAACAAGACACCATATGAATTATGGAAAGGGAGAAAGCCTAATCTTAGCTATTTTCATTCTTTTGGTTGCAAATGTTTTGTTCTTAATAACGGTAAATCGTATCTAAAAACATTTGATGAGCGTGCAGATGAAGCAATATTTTTGGGATATTCGTCTACTAGCAGAGCATTCAGAATATTGAACAAAAGCACAGTGGTAGTAGAAGAATCAATTCATGTTGTATTTGATGAATCGCCAAAAACCCAAGAACCAAATACTTCAAATATGGGTAAGAACGTCCATAATGATTTAAGTGTTACTAATGATTCTTTTGAAGATGATGTTTTACAGGTAAGTGTTACTAATGATTCTTTTGAAGATGATGTTTTACAGGGAAGTGTTACTAATGATTCTTTTGAAGATGATGTTTTACAGGGATTAAATGATCTAGAATTAAATTCCCCTGAAATTGGAGGGCAGTACATAAATCACGCAGCAGGTGATGAAGTTGAGGCTGACTTAAGGGATGAGGTTGCAGCAGGTGATGAAGTTGAGGCTGACTTAAGGGATGAGGTTGAGGCAGGTGATGAAGTTGAGGCTGACTTAAGGGATGAGGTTGAGGCTGGTGATGAAGTTGAGGCTGACTTAAGGGATGAGGTTGAGGCTAACCTTAGAAATGAGATTGGAACCAACTTTACAAACCAAAACCCATCATCCTCAACCCCACTTGCAAATGACTTTACACTATCATCCTCTCCCCAAAGCAACTTTCAACCAGATTTGAGATGGCTCAAAGATCACCCTCAAGATCTTATTATTGGAAACTTGCACGATGGCGTGAAAACAAGATCCTCTACAAGAGACGCTCTATTTGCGTGCTTTCTATCTCAAATGGAACCGAAAGAAATTGATGAAGCTCTAAATGATCCAAGCTGGATTGAGGCTATGCAAGAAGAATTGAATCAATTTAAAAGAAATGATGTTTGGGAGCTTGTCCCAAGACCAAAAAATCACAATGTTATTGGAACTAAATGGGTCTTTAGGAACAAAGCAAACGAAGACGGCATCATTGTTAGGAATAAAGCAAGGCTAGTCGCGAAGGGATACTCTCAAGAAGAAGGAATAGATTTTGATGAGACTTTTGCCCCAGTTGCAAGACTTGAAGCGATTCGAATTTTCCTAGCCTACGCTGCATACAAGAATTTCACGGTTTATCAAATGGACGTGAAAAGTGCATTCCTTAATGGCTTAATTGAAGAGGAAGTATATGTTGAACAACCACCGGGATTTGAGGTACAAGGTGAAGTTGACAAGGTCTATAAACTAAAGAAGGCATTATATGGGTTAAAACAAGCACCTAGAGCTTGGTATGATACCCTATCAATGTTCTTAATTAGTTGTGGTTTTACCAAAGGCCTTGTTGACAAAACCTTATTTAGAATTCAAGAAAATAATCATATTTTATTAGTACAAATTTATGTTGATGATATTATTTTTGGGAGTACTAATGCAAATTTATGTGAGAAATTTTCTAAGCTTATGCAAAACAGATTCGAAATGAGCATGATGGGTGAGCTAAATTACTTTCTTGGACTGCAAGTCAAACAATCGAAGGAAGGTATATTCATTAATCAAGCCAAATACACAAGAGATCTTATCAAGAAATTTGGCTTAGAAGGAACAAGTTCAGTCAAAATTCCAATGAGCACATCTCTCAAACTGGACAAGGATGAAGAAGGCAAAGATGTTGATCAAACGAAGTATCGAGGAATGATTGGATCTTTGCTATACCTCACTGCAAGTAGACCCGATATATCTTATTCAGTAGGTGTATGTGCGAGATTCCAATCTCAGCCCAAAGAGTCTCATTTTCTTGCGACCAAGAAAATTATTCGTTACCTCAAAAGCACTATCAACGTTGGATTATGGTATCCAAAAGAAGGTAACTTTGAACTAATAGGATTTTCAGATGCAGATTTTGCAGGTTGCAAAATTGATAGAAAAAGTACCTCAGGGACGTGCCAGTTCTTAGGGGGAAGATTAGTTTCTTGGTTTAGTAAGAAACAAAACTCCATTGCTACAAGCATAGCCGAAGCAGAATATATCGCAGCAGGGAGTTGTTGTGCACAAATTTTATGGATGAAACAACAGTTAAAGGATTATGGAATTAATTGCGATGATGTTAGTATTTTTTGTGACAATACTAGTGCAATCGCGATTACCCAAAATCCTGTACTTCATTCACGAACCAAGCACATTGACGTAAGACACCATTTCATCCGGGATCACATCGAAAAGAAAGATCTAAAGATCGAGTACATACCCACAGAAAATCAAATTGCGGACATCCTTACAAAACCTTTATGCGAATCAAGATTCATCACTCTAAGGCATGAAATGGGCATGATTGAATTGAGCTAAGTATCTAAATTTTAAACTCTAATTATAGCTCAAGTATATGATTTTATTCATATGTGACGTTGCATATATTTATATGTTATATAAGTGTGTTTTGTGATTAATTCTTGTCGCATTTCATGATTGGATATATGTATTTTTTTTTTTTTGTGCATGCTCCGTAATCCTTACGTTTGTCTGTTTAAAGTTTGATTTCTTGTACCAAATCATTTTCTTTTCCAACTGTCTTGAGTAGTGTTTGCTCAATATATTCTAGCTTATGAAATATGCTACTGCTAAGTACATAGGTTATGAAGTTTGCCAAAAATCTTTTACAATTTTTTATTTATCACTGTGTGTTCACTACATGCACAATTGCCAAACTTGCTTAGTGCTAATTTTTTTTTTTTTTTTTTTTTTTTTTTTTTTTTTNGACCAAAAAATCACAATGTTATTGGAACTAAATGGGTCTTTAGGAACAAAGCAAACGAAGACGGCATCATTGTTAGGAATAAAGCAAGGCTAGTCGCGAAGGGATACTCTCAAGAAGAAGGAATAGATTTTGATGAGACTTTTGCCCCAGTTGCAAGACTTGAAGCGATTCGAATTTTCCTAGCCTACGCTGCATACAAGAATTTCACGGTTTATCAAATGGACGTGAAAAGTGCATTCCTTAATGGCTTAATTGAAGAGGAAGTATATGTTGAACAACCACCGGGATTTGAGGTACAAGGTGAAGTTGACAAGGTCTATAAACTAAAGAAGGCATTATATGGGTTAAAACAAGCACCTAGAGCTTGGTATGATACCCTATCAATGTTCTTAATTAGTTGTGGTTTTACCAAAGGCCTTGTTGACAAAACCTTATTTAGAATTCAAGAAAATAATCATATTTTATTAGTACAAATTTATGTTGATGATATTATTTTTGGGAGTACTAATGCAAATTTATGTGAGAAATTTTCTAAGCTTATGCAAAACAGATTCGAAATGAGCATGATGGGTGAGCTAAATTACTTTCTTGGACTGCAAGTCAAACAATCGAAGGAAGGTATATTCATTAATCAAGCCAAATACACAAGAGATCTTATCAAGAAATTTGGCTTAGAAGGAACAAGTTCAGTCAAAATTCCAATGAGCACATCTCTCAAACTGGACAAGGATGAAGAAGGCAAAGATGTTGATCAAACGAAGTATCGAGGAATGATTGGATCTTTGCTATACCTCACTGCAAGTAGACCCGATATATCTTATTCAGTAGGTGTATGTGCGAGATTCCAATCTCAGCCCAAAGAGTCTCATTTTCTTGCGACCAAGAAAATTATTCGTTACCTCAAAAGCACTATCAACGTTGGATTATGGTATCCAAAAGAAGGTAACTTTGAACTAATAGGATTTTCAGATGCAGATTTTGCAGGTTGCAAAATTGATAGAAAAAGTACCTCAGGGACGTGCCAGTTCTTAGGGGGAAGATTAGTTTCTTGGTTTAGTAAGAAACAAAACTCCATTGCTACAAGCATAGCCGAAGCAGAATATATCGCAGCAGGGAGTTGTTGTGCACAAATTTTATGGATGAAACAACAGTTAAAGGATTATGGAATTAATTGCGATGATGTTAGTATTTTTTGTGACAATACTAGTGCAATCGCGATTACCCAAAATCCTGTACTTCATTCACGAACCAAGCACATTGACGTAAGACACCATTTCATCCGGGATCACATCGAAAAGAAAGATCTAAAGATCGAGTACATACCCACAGAAAATCAAATTGCGGACATCCTTACAAAACCTTTATGCGAATCAAGATTCATCACTCTAAGGCATGAAATGGGCATGATTGAATTGAGCTAAGTATCTAAATTTTAAACTCTAATTATAGCTCAAGTATATGATTTTATTCATATGTGACGTTGCATATATTTATATGTTATATAAGTGTGTTTTGTGATTAATTCTTGTCGCATTTCATGATTGGATATATGTATTTTTTTTTTTTTGTGCATGCTCCGTAATCCTTACGTTTGTCTGTTTAAAGTTTGATTTCTTGTACCAAATCATTTTCTTTTCCAACTGTCTTGAGTAGTGTTTGCTCAATATATTCTAGCTTATGAAATATGCTACTGCTAAGTACATAGGTTATGAAGTTTGCCAAAAATCTTTTACAATTTTTTATTTATCACTGTGTGTTCACTACATGCACAATTGCCAAACTTGCTTAGTGCTAATTTTTTTTTTTTTTTTTTTTTTTATTTTTTGTTTTGTTAACTATATTTTGTGAAAACTTGTATTTATTTGTCACTAATATTTTTGGGAGGAGGAACATCCTCATCTAGCCAAGCGAGTACTTCTTGTATTTCTTCTGGTGCCAATTCAGGAATATCAGGAAATATAGGAGTTTGTGATGAACTCCCAGGAGTAGTGGAAGGAAAAGCTTCCGGTGCTAATTCAGGAAAATCAGGAATTATAGGAGCTTGTGATGAACTTCCAGGAGTAGTAGAAGGAAAAGCTGCTGGATCTATATACCTTCTCTTTCTGGAACTATTCCTGTCACATTTGTCTATAAGCCTCACTGTTGCTTCAGTCAAGTCTAAATTTGGATTTTGAAGTATCGCATCCCTCTCATCCTCTAGCCCCTTAATTGTCCTTTGCAGTTCAGCCTGATCCTTGATTTCACCAAATTCCTATATCACACATTGTTAAACCCCCTTTGAAAATGTTAAGTTGAAAGAGATATAGGAATATCGAAATTACCTGAACTTTTGCCAATAATCTGTCAAGGCTCACAAGTTTTCGATAAGGCCAGTAGGAAATCCCCACTTCCCTACACTTTTTCTTAAAAACTTCGCGCCCAACCTGCAATTCCTCTGCAGCTTGTTCAGAAGGCAGATAAAAATATTCAGAAAATTTTTCAAAAGTTAGCGTGGTAGTATCACAAAATGTTCTTCTAGCTCTCTTTCTCCCACGAAATACACTTGCATTCATAGCTGCTACATCTAGCGCTGCAGTGGTATTATCTTCCTCCGCCACTACAATAGTACCTTGATCAACGGCCACAACATCTGTACCCGTAGCACCTGGTGGAGTAATTATCTCATTCGACTCTAGTGGAGCATTTTCAAAATTTTCAACAGCAGTAAGATCTATACTTTGTGCACTATCTCTTAACGGTGATACGATAATATCATCCCAAAAGGAAGAGTTATCCGAAGATGAGGGATATATCGTATTTGCCATTTCTTTTATGTAAGCTATAAAATCAAGCAGATTGATGGAAAGCGAATGGTGAATTTATAGCAAGGAGAATCGATGTGAGAATGTTAACACTGTTCAAACCAATTGAGTGTTTCAAGGAAGGTCGTACCGTCGAAAGATATCAATTATCGCCTCTTACTGTTCTCGACGATTGCGGTTTTCAATCGTTTTTATCACAAGGGAATAGTGATCTGTCGGGGCTATGCCTTGCTGTGAAATGGTTAGGTTGATCCTATTACTAGGGTCTCGTACCCTCTTTTGTGGAGTACTCAATTTTTGCTGCACTTGTGACAGAAGCAAGCAAATGCACCATGGCGCAAAAGATTCAAGAGCAAGAATTTCATTCCTATACAGTGGTTCTTTGATGATGACAAAAAGGGGGAAAAGAATGACAGTCATTTGGTGCAAACGAAGTCTCAAAAAGGATCGCAAAGAGGTAAATATTTGGTATACATGTTCTCTATTTATTCTTGGCATATACATAGGGGGAATGAGTTTTTTTTTTTTTTTGTACAAGGTTGTTTTAATTTTTGGTATGAAGAATTGTTTTTGTTTTAGTTTGTATAAATGCATGATTGAGAAATATATTTTAAAATGAATTAAACCAGTCTCAATAATGCATGTAGGAATTTTATTGTCTGAAAACAATTCTTCTAGGTCAAAAATCATTGTTAAACTCATCTATGGCTAGTCGAAATAAAATGAAAATTTTTAAAGTTTATATTTTTCAAAGACTAAGCCAAATGACTGAGTATAGGTTTTGGCATCATCAAAAAGGGGGAAATTGTTAGGAATATTTGTAATAAGATTTTGATGAGCCAAGAAATGTATTTTAGTTTGAAAAATTAGAAACCCAAAATTTTCATAAGCTAAGGTACCTAAAGAGTCAAAAGTCAACTTGGAAGAATTCTTGGAGAAGGAAGGAACTTGGTTTGAATTCCATGGAGCTTAAAAATATTTAGAGCACAAAAAATAACTAAATGTTGAAGCAGCAGAGATGGTAAGAGACTTATAAGGTTGGCAAGTAATCCATGGTTCAAACCCTCTTAGCCACGAATTTTATGGAAACTAGAGACCTCCAGAATATTCATACTTATAAATTACTTGCAGTGAAATTAGCAATAAATTTGAATGGTTCAATGGTGATGAGCTTGGTTAAAGTGGTAAGTGGACTAGTGTTCGAATCCTAGGAAAATCATTTTTGGCTGCATAATACGTGGAATAATTTGAATCAGCAGTGGAATATGGAATAATAGTACAAGCAGCAACAGACAGCAGTAACATGTGAAATATTTCAGTGGCAAGAGGAATAAAGCAACACTAGCAAAAAGCCAAAGCAACAGTACAGCATAGCAAAAGCTACAGAATATCAGGAGCACTCCAATAAATAATAGAGAAGGAGCACTCCAATAAATAATAGAGAAGGATTATAGCAGAGCTCAAGGAGAGGAATACCAGGAGAGGAATACCAGGAGCACTCCAAACTCACTCAAGGAGAGAAGTTTTAATCAGCATGTGAAGCTCCACTAAGCCAGAATATCAGGAAGAATAAGGGAAGAGGAGGAAGTATAAATCACGCAAAGATGCTGACCAGAATATCAGGAAGCAAAGACAACGGATACATTTGACTGATCTGTATATTTTGAAGAGAGGAGAGACTGATGACCAGAATATCAGGAGGCATCACGCAAGAATATCTGAAGATGCAAAGAAAAGAGGAAAAAGTCTGAAGAAATACAACAACGGAGTTTCAACTCACCAGACCACCTAAACCACATGGAGACTACAATCAGCACATGGGATTGACAATAAAGAATTAATTCTCTCCAACGGATTAATTCTTTCTTCATCTATAAATACAGAACACTTGAGCAAGAAGAAAAAATGGAGATATACAAGTGAAAGGCAAGAAAAGCAGTGTGATACATCGGAGAATAACAAAGCAAGAAAAATCCGAAAAACCAAAAATCCATATTTTTAGTTCCTGAGAGTTGGAAAAAAACATTTTCTTTTACTACCTTGTATCAAAATTTCTACTGAGTGTAGATAGAGGGCTAAGTAACAAGAGGAGCTTGTGAAAACCCTAGGGAGTGTAGCTTTGTGCGAGACACTCGTTGGTGTAGGAGTATAACTTTGTGCGAGATACTCAAATCTCTACTGGGTGTAGATAGAAGTGCTGGGTTGGCACTTGGTGTTCACTATTGTATCTGGGTGATTGAAGATAGTGAAAGGAGTAGAGTGGACGTAGGCTGGGTTTGGCCGAACCACTTAAAAAATCTCTCTCTCATTTACTTACTGCCCATATATGTTTTGCTCTGTACACATAATATCTGCTTGCACGTACACACACTGATTTGCAAGATTCATATTTGTGAAACCCATTTAATATTCCTAATCTCTACAACTTGCTTATTTGGTTTTGCTAATTTCCTGCATTCATAATATTTTCAAGACCCAGGCACTATTCATCACTATTCACTCTTATCTGGGTTTACCAATTTTTGTTATCTCCTACGTCCGTATGCAAGCCAAATTTATTGTATATCATATTTGAGCTATTCAAAGTATTTCTATCGTATTGCATGTGATATATCTCCTCTCTATCACTGAGTTTTAATTATAGCACTTTACGTACATTATTCCGCTGTGCATTTCAAGTTGAATTTATTCACTTGAAATTATTTTAGTTAAAGTGTTATTAATTTTTAATTTGCTAGAAAAGTCTATTCACCCCCCCTCTAGACTTTTCACCACCCATTCGGGACCAACAAGGACTGTACGGTGGGGAAGGAACAGCAGGAACATAAGCCGGAGCTGGAGAGTCAGGAGCGAATCCAGGAGCATACGGGTCGACATTAACTAAGTACTGTACATAATCATCATGATCGTAGATAGGGAACTCCAACTCGGAAGGATCCGAGTCAGGTGGGCTACACGAGCCTACCCTAGACATCTGTTAAGAACACAACGAAGTGTAGTTAGCACGACGGCTAAGTAAGGAAAACCATTTGTCACTTAAAAGTAGACAAAGGTTTGAAAACATAGATAATCTAAAAGCTTTATAAAGTTTTACCATGATTTGAAAATCTGCCTGTAACGAAACGATTTATAGATAGTATAATATCGTATAAACGTTAAATCATATAAAGCTTTTCTCAAATAAGAATGAAGTCATAACTTGCCACTCAAAATAATTTTCATGCCTTTTTCAGACAAGTTTGCAAAATTTCACATTTCCAGGAATTTCATCATTTGCAAATACAACCGCAGCTCTAATGCTTATAATAATCTGAACCGCAGCTCAGAGTAACAATAATTTTCATACTGCATATAGAACCGCAGCTCTATAATAATCTGAACCGCAGCCCAGAATAACAATAATTTTCATACTCAAAAATTTTCCACTTAGTTTCCCCTGAGTAAGCACTTTGAACATTTCTCAATTCTCCTTCTCAAACCTTGGGCAGTGGCATTTCCCTGCCTTCCCGTCGGTCTCCTTATCCCAACCTAGGGCCATGGCACTCCAGCCCTCCCATAGGTCCAACCTTATTCCAACCCCGGGCCGTGGCGTTTAAGCCTTCCCGAAGGTCCCCACCTTATTCCATAAACTAAGGGTTTGAAAACATTTTTCTTTTTCTTTCCTGGAATCAAATAGTATTTTCAAAATAATTTATTTCATCCAAATATGGTTGTGACATCCCAAAATTTCGTCACTACTTTTGTTACAAAAAAAAAATATTTTTGTCAAAATTGATTTTGACAGTTTCTGTCCAGAAATTACAGTTTTGCGCAGTCCGAAAGATTGAGCCGGTAAAAATAGTTCCCGAACTCTTTTTCACTTGAAATTTTTATGGTAGAACCCTAACTCATAGTACTTGATGTTCATAAAAAGTTTTGGTCACCTAGGTTCACGAATTTACACAGAAAATTCCATTTTTGCCCTTGGCAGTGTGCTGTCCAGCAATTTTCCTTCTCTGGACCAGTTTTGGGAAAAATTCCGAAAACCATACTTATACTACTCCAAAAATTATGAAAGTTTATATGCGGCTTCTACACTTATAGAACTACATGTATGAAAAAAAATTGGACCAAAATAATTTACCGATTTTTCCCAGAAATTCACGGAAGTTACTGACAGAAATCTGTCCTGATTTCCTTACTCTATTTCCACAAGTATAANAGTAAAATAATGGTGTATTTTTAAACTTATCAGTTGGGGTCCAAACAGATAAAGCTTCGGTAGAAAATAATCTGGATAGAATAATTCTCGAAACCAAAAATTTATTCCAGACTAACCCTCAAAATTGGGCTAGGTTCGGTACACCGCGAAATTTTAGCGATGTACGATCAAAATAAATTTTCGCTGCTATGGGCTGATTTAATTGAATAGGAAGTTCAAGAATAATAATATGGTGTCTAATAATCCATTTCCTAGGATAATCGGGTCCGAATACCAGCTTCTAAAATTTTACGGTTCGTGACCGGCACGAACGATCGCAACTTAATAACAACTATACTTCCTTAAAAAAAATTATTTTGAAGCATCGGTCACTTATTTTATGAATGTCATAGCTTAAAGACGAGGGGTTACAGGATCTGACCTTGAAGAGGTGGATGGTTGATCAGCAACCAGTGCCACATTCCGTCTGTCCACCACGTCATCATCTCTCGGAAGCATCTCAAATTCGAAGGCTTTGAGATCTCTGAAAAGTTGGTCGGTTGTGGTGTTCTTCAAATCCCTGTGATCACGCATTGTGATCACCTTCATTTCCCACTCCTTGGTAAGGCCTCGTAAGACCTTCAGGTTTAGCTCCTTTTGTGGAATCTCCTTCTCGAGATCACTGATCTCTATTGATAGCTTCATGAACCGAGATTCCATGCTGTCGATGCTCTCCCCTGGCTTCATCTTGAAGTCCTCGAACTTCTTCATGGCCACGGTGAGCTTGTTCTCCTTTTCCTGTTCGTCACCTTCACCAATTAACATCAAAGTATCCCATACCTCTATCGCCGTTTTGCACTTTCTTACTTTTGGGAAGATGGTTTCGTCTATAGCTCTGAAGAGAATATCCTTGGCAATGTTGTCCAGGTTGTTTCTCTTCCTATCATCACTTGTCCATTCTTCCCTAGGTTTTGGGATGTACTTTGGTGTTTCCCTGGTTTGCTCAGCAGCCGTGTTTACCATTAAAATCTTGACTGGTCCAGATGTTATCACTTCGGCCATCTCATCATGGAGGGCTGATAGATACGCAAGCATGCGTGTTTTCCAGTCATCGAACCTGCTAAGATCAAAAAGGAGATGTCTCGACAACATGCTATCCATTTTAAAAATTATCTCGTGCTTTGAAAGATTTTTAAAGAGTTTTTCAAAGAAGGATCTCTAGGCAATATAAACACAGGTTTATATCGATCAGAGAACTAGCTCTGATACCAATTGTTGGTCCCAAGGGAATGGGGTACAAGTCTAGAGGGGGGGGGGTGAATAGACTTGTATAAGATTTTGCAAATCTTTTCGACCTCTCGTGTGTATTGAACTCAGGATGTTTAGGTTCGATACCTCACGAGGTGAAGACAAAGTTTTATGCGCAGCGGAAAAGTTATCCCCTTTTACTTAGCACGAGTTTGAGTTACTTCGAGAGGTGTGTTTATATGCAGTGCAATCGAGAGGTTAGCGAGAGATAAATACAGAAAGTAAATGCGAGAGAGATTTTTAAGTGGTTCGGCCAACCCGCCTACGTCCACTCTTCTTCCAGAAACTCCCTGGAAGNAGTAAAATAATGGTGTATTTTTAAACTTATCAGTTGGGGTCCAAACAGATAAAGCTTCGGTAGAAAATAATCTGGATAGAATAATTCTCGAAACCAAAAATTTATTCCAGACTAACCCTCAAAATTGGGCTAGGTTCGGTACACCGCGAAATTTTAGCGATGTACGATCAAAATAAATTTTCGCTGCTATGGGCTGATTTAATTGAATAGGAAGTTCAAGAATAATAATATGGTGTCTAATAATCCATTTCCTAGGATAATCGGGTCCGAATACCAGCTTCTAAAATTTTACGGTTCGTGACCGGCACGAACGATCGCAACTTAATAACAACTATACTTCCTTAAAAAAAATTATTTTGAAGCATCGGTCACTTATTTTATGAATGTCATAGCTTAAAGACGAGGGGTTACAGGATCTGACCTTGAAGAGGTGGATGGTTGATCAGCAACCAGTGCCACATTCCGTCTGTCCACCACGTCATCATCTCTCGGAAGCATCTCAAATTCGAAGGCTTTGAGATCTCTGAAAAGTTGGTCGGTTGTGGTGTTCTTCAAATCCCTGTGATCACGCATTGTGATCACCTTCATTTCCCACTCCTTGGTAAGGCCTCGTAAGACCTTCAGGTTTAGCTCCTTTTGTGGAATCTCCTTCTCGAGATCACTGATCTCTATTGATAGCTTCATGAACCGAGATTCCATGCTGTCGATGCTCTCCCCTGGCTTCATCTTGAAGTCCTCGAACTTCTTCATGGCCACGGTGAGCTTGTTCTCCTTTTCCTGTTCGTCACCTTCACCAATTAACATCAAAGTATCCCATACCTCTATCGCCGTTTTGCACTTTCTTACTTTTGGGAAGATGGTTTCGTCTATAGCTCTGAAGAGAATATCCTTGGCAATGTTGTCCAGGTTGTTTCTCTTCCTATCATCACTTGTCCATTCTTCCCTAGGTTTTGGGATGTACTTTGGTGTTTCCCTGGTTTGCTCAGCAGCCGTGTTTACCATTAAAATCTTGACTGGTCCAGATGTTATCACTTCGGCCATCTCATCATGGAGGGCTGATAGATACGCAAGCATGCGTGTTTTCCAGTCATCGAACCTGCTAAGATCAAAAAGGAGATGTCTCGACAACATGCTATCCATTTTAAAAATTATCTCGTGCTTTGAAAGATTTTTAAAGAGTTTTTCAAAGAAGGATCTCTAGGCAATATAAACACAGGTTTATATCGATCAGAGAACTAGCTCTGATACCAATTGTTGGTCCCAAGGGAATGGGGTACAAGTCTAGAGGGGGGGGGGTGAATAGACTTGTATAAGATTTTGCAAATCTTTTCGACCTCTCGTGTGTATTGAACTCAGGATGTTTAGGTTCGATACCTCACGAGGTGAAGACAAAGTTTTATGCGCAGCGGAAAAGTTATCCCCTTTTACTTAGCACGAGTTTGAGTTACTTCGAGAGGTGTGTTTATATGCAGTGCAATCGAGAGGTTAGCGAGAGATAAATACAGAAAGTAAATGCGAGAGAGATTTTTAAGTGGTTCGGCCAACCCGCCTACGTCCACTCTTCTTCCNAGTAAACGAATAATTCCGTTGGAGGGAAAATTATTCCGTTTGAAATTTGTCTCCCATGTTGTGTATGGGACTTGCATCTTTTCAGCATTTTTCATGGAGTAGTGGTCTTGTAACTTGAACCTTTTGTTTGGTAGTGGATATTCCATAATCCACTTTCTTGAGTCCATGCTCCACTTGCTACTTTTGGTAAAAGTTACTCTTTTTAAAATCCCATTGATCCTCGTTCTAGGGAATAAGACCGACTTTGGATTAGTGCACCTTCTTTCCGTTTGTTGTGGAATTCTGATGTGGCATCCACTTCTGGCACCTCCTTAATATTTTATCTCCATGATATTCTTCTTCTCCAAACTTTATTCATGCTTCCTGACTGTCATTTAACCTTTTGGAGAAGTGTCAGTTTATCGAGACCAAGATTGATGTCTCGATTGTTTGATGTCTTGATCCCCATGTATCGAGAGATCTATCTCTCGAACTCTGCTTATGTCTTGAACTGGATTGTTGTATCGAGAGGTCATACTTCTCGAACTCTGCTTATGTCTCGAACTGGATTGTTGTATCGAGAGGTCCTTATTCCTCCAGTGTTGTCCCGTGCCTTCTTCTGATCT
>NC_044919.1:18440842-18442661 GCF_003576645.1 Ipomoea triloba | reverse complement strand
TCTCGAACTCTGCTTATGTCTCGAACTGGATTGTTGTATCGAGATGTCATACTTCTCGAACTCTGCTTATGTCTCGAACTGGATTGTTGTATCGAGAGGTACTACCTCTCGAACTCTGCTTATGTCTCGAGACTTAGTTGATGTCTCGCAGACCCTTATTCCTCCAGTGTCGTCTCGTGTCTTCTACTGATCTATCTATGAAATTACAACACGAGTCTTCTAAGATGTTCATACAAGTTTACCTCAAGCTTAAATATTTTCCGAGTTGAGCTCAAGTTACCCGGTTGTATTTTCGCTCTTAGTTTACTTAGGGGATTCTAAAATACATTTTGGTATCATCAAAACCTAATACATTATGTTCCTAACACAAAGTAATACTTTTAGTACTATGATGTGACTAAGAATTATTTTAATTATTAAGAAAATTAATAGATATTTAGCTTGATAATAAAAAGTCTTCAAATGTATGAATTATAGTAGCATAAAAATCAACTAGTAAGACAATTATAATAGGCAATCTAATTAATAATTTACTTTTTAAATTATATTCCTTTTTAATAATGAATATTTTTCTAAAGTATATACACAAATTATACTTATCAATATAGAATTAAAAGTGTACATACATACATACATACATATATATATACACACGCGTGCGCGCGCACACACACAAAGCTGTAACACTATATACGTGCCTTAATAATTAATAATTATTATTAATATTATTGTCTAATAATTATTTATAGTAATTCTTATCCCCTTCTTCCGTGTAATTTTTATGATAATCTATATATATATGTTTATACTTAAAGTTATAATATTATTGACACAAAATAAACTATACTTACCTTCTTTTTTTTTTTTTTTTTTTACAAATACTTACCTTAATAATTAATTATTAATATAATTGCCTAATTTTTATTTATAGTAATTACTATGGTAATTCTCATTCCCTTCTTCCGTGCAATTATTATGGTAATATTATACAGCATATATATATATATATATATATATATATATATATATAATCATAATCATAATCATGTATATGCATATATACTTAAAGTATAATATTATTATAATTATAACTGAAGAATAATTTTTTAGCATTAATGTACTGTAATTATTAAGCCATCTTTTAAATACTTTTCCTAATATAATTTGTATGTAGTTGATTTAGAGACTAATATATAAATCATACATTTAAAAAAATTACCTTACCATAATTTCTCATTTTTCATTGTATTTCTTGCTTTTTTTTTCAGCCACATATTTAAAAAAAAATACCCATAATGCCTCATATTTCTGTTTTACTCAATAAAATAAATGCCTTATGTACCGTTTAGACAATAAAGGTACGATTGATTCGACTGTATGAGATGTTAAGATTATAGGATTGAGATGATCTTTGTTAAATTTTTTTGTCAAAGACAGTTGTAATGAGTTGATATATATATATATATATATAAATAATTTCAAGTGTGGCCGTGCTCTCCCGTGCGGCTGTGCGGTCACACAGCACTCAATGTTACGAAATACACCACTCAATGTTAAGAAACACACCACAATGAACCACAATGAAACACACCACAATGTTAAGAAACACACCACAGTGCATATTTGTGTGGTGTGTTTCTTAACATTGAGTGGTGTATTTCGTAGCATTGAGTGGTGTGAACCGCACGGCCGCACGGGAGAGCACGGCCACACCTGATCATGACTCTCTCTCTCTCTCTCTCTCTCTCTCTCTCTATATATATATATATATATATATATATATATATATATATATATATATATATATATATATATATAT
>NC_044919.1:18356266-18440649 GCF_003576645.1 Ipomoea triloba | reverse complement strand
ATATATATATATATATATATATATATATATATATATAATCATAATCATAATCATGTATATGCATATATACTTAAAGTATAATATTATTATAATTATAACTGAAGAATAATTTTTTAGCATTAATGTACTGTAATTATTAAGCCATCTTTTAAATACTTTTCCTAATATAATTTGTATGTAGTTGATTTAGAGACTAATATATAAATCATACATTTAAAAAAATTACCTTACCATAATTTCTCATTTTTCATTGTATTTCTTGCTTTTTTTTTCAGCCACATATTTAAAAAAAAATACCCATAATGCCTCATATTTCTGTTTTACTCAATAAAATAAATGCCTTATGTACCGTTTAGACAATAAAGGTACGATTGATTCGACTGTATGAGATGTTAAGATTATAGGATTGAGATGATCTTTGTTAAATTTTTTTGTCAAAGACAGTTGTAATGAGTTGATATATATATATATATATATAAATAATTTCAAGTGTGGCCGTGCTCTCCCGTGCGGCTGTGCGGTCACACAGCACTCAATGTTACGAAATACACCACTCAATGTTAAGAAACACACCACAATGAACCACAATGAAACACACCACAATGTTAAGAAACACACCACAGTGCATATTTGTGTGGTGTGTTTCTTAACATTGAGTGGTGTATTTCGTAGCATTGAGTGGTGTGAACCGCACGGCCGCACGGGAGAGCACGGCCACACCTGATCATGACTCTCTCTCTCTCTCTCTCTCTCTCTCTCTCTATATATATATATATATATATATATATATATATATATATATATATATATATATATATATATATATATATATATATATATATATATATATAGGTCTATGTCATTGGGCTTTGTATTTATTCATTTATTTATTGTATTTTTTTTATTTATTTACTTAGATAAATAAAATAATAGTAATAATTATCTTCTACAATATATTTAGATTATGCATATTACTAACATATTTTATGTATGTGTAATTTTATATTCTAATAAAATAAAATGAAAATTTCAAGTAAGAAATTGGTATGTGAAATTTATTCTAATTAGATAGAATTGAAGTGTTTTATTTAATTTAATATATTCATATTGTAGATTAAAAATTTTAAAATTGAAATAATTTTATTTGTTTCAAATTTAATTGTATATATTTTCAGTCTTATATTTAAATTACAGTAGATTAATATTTGTATTGGTTTAAGCTTAAAATAGAGATAATGATTTATAGTTGTAATGATTTATAGTCATAATATAGTAATGATTTATACTCATATTATCATAAAATAACTAAAATTATATTAAAGAATGAATTGTACTCAAAATAATGGTAATGATTCACAGTTTTAATAATTTATGCTCAATATAGTTACGGACTATATTAATTAATACAATTTTAATAATTACATTCTTTTAATTTGTACATGTAGTTTTCTTAATTATAATTACAAAAATAAGAAATATAATTAAGAAAATAAAATTATAAAATTAACAAAATATGTGTTCATAAATATGTAGGATTTTTTTAAATACATACATACATACATACATATACTTATGCACTAAATTAATCATACAAAATTTAAATACTAATTTTTTAATTTCTAAATGTAATTATTTTTATTATAAATCTATCAATATCTATACTTACTACTAATAAAAACAAAATCCTACTTTTGCAATTTTCCGCCCAAACTATTACTATATAAAATTTAATAACTATTATGTTAATTAAGCTACTAATTACATGAATATTAGTAAATTACAAATAAACATGGTATAAAAGTATAATTTCACAATATTAGTATAATTACCTAATAATTATTATGGTAATTAAGAAATTAATTACACAGATATTTGTATAATTGACTAATAATTATTATGTTAATTAATTTCATAATTTCACAAATATTAGTACAATTACAATTAAACATGGGTTGTTAGATTTTTATAATAATTACAATTAATTCATTCAAATATGGAGGAGGAAGAAAAAAACTAAATGCGATATGATGAAAATGAATATACTTAAGGTATAAAAGTATAATTGCACATATATTAGTGTAGATGTGTAATTGACTAATAATAATTGCCTAATAATTATTATGGTAATTAAGCTAAACATTGATCATTGATTTTATTTTTATAATAATTATCATTAAATTATTTCTCATTTTTCCATTATTTATTTTAGTAATAATATAATTATATAAGTTATATTACATATCGATCTTTTTAAGATAATTGTAGACAAACAAGTCATATATTATTCAATTAATTGAGTAATACTTTTACATTAATCTTATAATCAAATAAATGTACACGTTCAATATTATAAAATTTTAAATAATTTTATCTTTATTTTTATTATCTAAATATATAATATAAAATTTTTATCCATGCATTGCACGGGTAATTGGACAATTATTTACTCTAATTCAAGCAAGGGAAACATCTAAAAACATAATCGATCCAACCAATTTCATCAATTGTGCTGATGAGAACTATTTTAGTTGCATTAAACAACTCAATCGCAATTGTACATGTTACAAATGTATATATAGAAGGAGAGTTATAGTCAGATTAGAACATAGACTTATAGTGTAACTCAAATATGTAGAGTCCTAATACTCCCCCTCAAGCGGAGGGTATGGTAATAACCTGCAGCTTGTCCCTCAAGAAAGAAAACCTGGGCCTTGCGAGAGGTTTAGTAAAGATGTCTGCAATCTGGTCTTTGGTGGAAATAAAATTCACCTGGATATCTCCTACAGCAACTGTGTCTCTCACAAAGTGATAATTAATATCCACATGCCTTGTACGGGCATGGAAAATTAGATTAACACACATGTATGTTGCACCAAGATTGTGACACCAAAGCTTAGGCACTAGCAAGGGAGAGACTTCTATCTCATGCAGTAGGGAGAGTATCTATAGAACCTCAACACACACATCTGCTAGGGCTTTGTACTCAACCTCAGTAGAGGATTTAGCAACAATCCTTTGTTTCTTGCACACCCAGGACACTAGATTCGTCCCAAGGAAAACAACATACCCATTGGTGGACTTCTTGTCTTTAGGACAACCAGCCCAGTCATAGTTAGAAAACGCATGTAGGTCGCTTGAAATGGACTTCCTCAGAAGCAGGCCCATAGAGAGAGTTCCCTTAACATACCTTAGAACGTGTTTGAGTTGTTCCCAGTGTGTAGTAGTAGGTGTGACACCCCGCACTTTCCTAATATTAAATATTTAGCTATAAATATTTTATAAAGGGGTTATTCTCGTATTAGTAATTATTTTAGAGCCCAAATGATTTACATTTTCTAGAACTACACTAAGCCCATAATTATGTATATGTATAAGACTATGATTAGTCTTGAGTCTAAATTATATGAGCCCAAGCTTTTATTTGACCCACCTACCATTTATAGCCTAGTCCATTACCCATTTTAGTAACCCTACCAAATAGGGATATTGTATATATATGAAGAAATCCTTTTAGGAGCCGATTCATCCCTCTATTTTCTCTCTGCCTCTCTATTCCATTCTTTATCTCTCTCGTCACTCTCAACCAAGCAAACCTGGGAAGGAAAATGGCAAAAGAGCCAATTCTCTGTCTCTATGGAGGCCTGACTGACGAAGGAAAGATGCTCCTTGACTCATCTTCAAGCGGTGCTTTCGTCTCCTTAGCATTACCGGAAGCGGAAGAGTTAATAGAAAAGATATCAAAGAATACTTCATGTTGGTATGACCGAAGAGGAGAACATGGTGACATGTACGAGATCAATAGTCATGTGGCAAGGGAAGCAAAATCGAAGCGATGAATCATGAGATCTAGAAACTACAAGCAATGATAGAAAAGATGGAAGGAAAACCGAAACCTTGCATGGCCTTAGCATTATATTGCAATATCTGCGGAGGACCGCACGACACTAACATATGCACATCACCATCTGCAGCTGAGTATGTTGAGGTGGTTGATTATCAAAGGAATCCCGATTATTATCCTTATGGAGGAAATCAAAGACAAACAACAATTGGAAACAGGGTGAGGGATGGAACAACAACAACAATGAAGGATTTCAAACACGAGCGCAATACAACTATGGAAACAAACCTACCTATTGACAGAATGACAAAGGGAGACTTATGTATGGTCAGAATCAAGGCAATGGAGGCCAAATAACCCAATTTAGGCCTCAGTACAACTCTCAACTAGATTACACCCAACAAAGAAGAGACGATATAAGAGAAGTGGATGAAAGACTCACAAGAACAATTATTGAATTGAAGAATGATCGAGCCAATCTAAAGCAAGAAATTAACAAGAAATCAGACAGGAAATCTCGAGTCTAAGACAAGATTCAAAAGCCACTCTCAAGACAATCGAAAATCAAATATCTCAAATGTTCAAGATGATGCCCGAAAGACATTATGGACAACTTCCCAGTAACACAGAAAATAATCCCAAGGAGAGAGTTAATGCAATTGAAGCAACAGAAGAAAAGCACGAAGGATGCGATCCAATGGATATAATATGTGGAATATGCCAATGCAACAAAGAAGGAAAGACCAAAGAGACTACCTCTTGTAGCCCAAGCCTTTAATCAAACACAGCAAACGCCTCTTGTAGAATCTCAATGAAGAAAAATGAAGGCAAAATCACCTCTTGTGATCAAACTGAAAAGAATGAGTTGCAACAAAGCAAAACTGAAACTTCAAAGGAAAAGGAAACGGCAAGGAAAGGTACATTTAATGCTTTTATTCAAAAATTCTTTAATGATAAGCAATGTCGTGAATTGTTTGAAGATTATGATTGTGATAATTATTCTTGTTTGAGTAAAGAGTCATCGGCTTGCATGACCACGGGTTACCCCGTAAAGAAGGGTGACCCAGGAGCTTTGGTAATTCCTTGTTCTATAAAAGAATTGAATTTTCCAAGCGCTCTAGCCGATCTTAGAGCTTCGATCAAGTCTAAAACCGACAAGGCTGACGCTTCTCCTGGCCGACGGAACCACACGGTATCCGGAAGGCTTAGCGGAGGACGTGTTAGTAAAAATAGGAAAATTTATTGTGCATGTCGATTTTATAGTTTGTAAGATGGGAGAGAATGAGCCCCATGGCTCTTTGATACTTGGTAGACCATTCTTGGCCACTTGCTATGCTCGTATAGATGTAAGCTCAGGAGAAATCACCTTGAGATTTGATGAGCAAGCCAAGAAGGAAGGAAAAAAAAGAGTAGAAGAGAAGGATGAAGAAGTGAATGCAATGATCAAGACTAGGACCAAGACGAAACCAAAATGGAAAAATGAGAAATTAATTTGGAAGAATACTTAGGTACCGAAATGCTTTCAAACAGCTGCAAAGGAATATGGTTGAGTACCAAAGAGGAACACTGCGTCTAGCCAAAGACGTAAATTGTGGCGCTGCTTGGGAGGCAACCCAAGGTTTAATAAATTGTTTTATGATTATTTTTACGTTTTGTTTTAATGTTTTACTAGTATTCTACATGGTACAATGTTTTTGGGAGATTAATTTGTAGGTTTAAAGACCGGAAAATGCAGTGGGAAGGCCAAATTTGGGCAAAAGGCGAAGGGAAAAACCGAAAATTGGAAGAAAGCTCAGATTGGACCATCCATGCGTCCACCACGCGTGTGGAACGCGTGGATGATTTACAGTAGCCATCCACGCACCTCACCACGCGTGTGAGTGGCGTGGACGCTACATATAGGCGTGATATAAACCCTTCGGTCGAACCACGAGATTTGCACCCCCAAACCTCACAAACTTCTTCTTCTCCACGCCAAAACACCATCCCAAGTCAAGGTTTGAGAAAAGTTAATTATTTTTCATCTTCCAAAGGTTGAAATCATCAACCACAAGGTAAAAACATCCTCTTTTATCTATTTTCATGATTATTTATGGAGTTGGAAGAATGTGGTGTTGAAAATCTATCCTACAATACTTTGCAATGTTTTGAATGATTTGAATATTTATATTGGGTTATAAAGCATCATAGAACTATTTCTTAATGTTTTCTTCCATTATTGATGAATGCATTGATGGATTGAAACTGAATTTGGAGCTTAAGTATGAACACCATTGTTATGCAATTGATGATTGAAATTGATGATTAAATTGAGATGTAAGCTTGATATAGAACCGTTATATATCCTCAATTTGATGTTACACATGCTACATTGTTGAAATTGAATTTTCACCTTCTAACCCTAATTCTTGAATTTGGGGAAGAAGATGAACTTGACTTTTTGGAAATTGTTACCTTCTAAATTAACTTCTTTTTTTACTCTCGAATTGAATTATCTTAGATTGAAATTGAGCATGTGTGTGATATTGGAATTTTATTGTTAATATTTTCATGATGGAAATTGACCAAATTATAGGGGAAACTATGGCAAAATTTTCAAAAATCTCTACCCCTTATTTTCAAAATTCTCCTATTTTTGACAAGAAATTTTAGCTACAACCATTGGTGTCTTATTGGTAGATAATTGCAACAAACCAATTATTCTATGCATTATTTTTAAATTCTCTAAATTTTGTAGGATGGGAAGACGAAAGGAATTGGCAAAGAAGGCTAAACATGACCACGCTGAATCTAGTAGACCTAGGACGAGAGTCCAACCTCCACGTTATTAGCCACAAGTAGATGTCCCACCTGTTCCCCAAGAACGAGGAACCAGACCACTAAGGAATTTAACAACAACCGAGCGTGCCTTGGTAGATGTCTACCGAAGGAAATGATTAAGTGAGGGAAGATTTTTTGACCAGAACGTGTTGCCAGAGTTTGGATGCCAGGACGATGTGAATCGACTGTTGAGGCACCCATAGTTGGGCAGACCTTTTGAATGGAGGGGCCCAACTTACTCGCCGATCACTTATGAATTCTTAGCCACGCTCGACATTAGGCGTGAAGTTAATGACGCGAGGAAGTCGATAAAGTTTTCTTTGTTTGGCGACTACTATCACATTTTGACAGGTTGATTGTATGTGGTGAGTGTGAATGTGAAGGAGGTATGAAGGGTGTTAAAACGAAGAGTCATAAACTCCCCGAGTATCGTGTCTCTCGCGGATGACAAATTGGAAAATATACGACTTTGCTACCTTGGTTTGTTTGAATAACGTTAAGTTGGAGCATGTGGATATTGGTAAGAAGGGAATGTTAAAAAGGGCAAGGGTTGATAAAATAAAGAAGTGAACAAAGGGAAATAAAGGCGGATGGGGCTAAGATATCATGGATATTGGTTAAAGGTGCAAGGTAGAATATTGATTTCCATTGAGTTACGGTTGAAGGAGCTTGGAACATTGTCCTGAGTGGCGTCACACTCAAGCTCCCAATCCTCAGTCGGTTGGGGAATTTTATCAAACACTTTGTCTACAAGTTCCCTCCGGATCTCATCTTCTCAGATTGAGAGCGGGAGATGTGGGTAGTGGGCTACATCTCTTTGTGATATCTCGCCAAAGAGATGATCCTATACTCTTGGAGAGATCGGGGCCCTCGATCCAATAAGATCATACAAGAGCATACACACAGATTCAACATTCCCCAAAGAAATCAAGACTCATTAATCAAATTAGATCATGAACACCAATCATCCATTCAATCTAGCCCCTATCCTAGGGATTAGCCTCTCATAGGCTTTAACAACATTAAAGCATCAAAATAGAAAAGCATATCTACAAGATCAATATAAAAAGCAAACAACTTTAAGGAAAAAGGAAAGGCAAGAGAAAGCCAAAGAGAAAACAAGTCTTTAATGAGAGAAGTTACCCAAAAGATCTTCAAGGCTATGGAGATCTAGTTCTCTTCTCCAAGAGCTCCTCCTCCTCTTCTAATCCTATCTAAACCTAACCTAAAATGTAGAATAGAAAATGTGACAAAGACTCCCTAAACCTAGCTGAAATGTCCCTTAAATACTAAAACATCGCGCAGGTTTTCTGGTGCCGCCCCACGTCTGCCACACGCGTGTGGACTGGCGTGGACAGCTACTGGTATATTTCCACGTTAGCTCACACGCGTGTGAGGCTCGTGGGCGTGGTTTCTTCATTTTTGTTCCTTTTGTTGTTTCCGGTTCGGTCTTCGTGTGTTCCCATATGGATTGATTCTTCCTTTTAATGATTTATGCTCTCTTCTGGTTGATTTCAGCCTACATTCCTGTGGGAATTCTTCAAAACACTCCACACAGAACTCATTTGCAATTTGTTAGTAAAATAACATGTAAACACGTAATTGCACTCTCTAAGACTTGTTTTTAGCAAGAAATCAACTTAATAAGTTATAGATAAATAGGAACTTTTGGCGTCTATCAAAGTTTCCACACTTTAGATTGCTCGTCCACGAGCAAATTGTACATTCAAAACCTTCTCATTTAGATGCCAAAAGTATCTAAGCTAGAGATATGCTCAATGATAAGCATTCATTCAAAACACAATCTACCAGGAGATGTGAAATCCTTCACAATATCTTCAAGGAATGATAAAAATGTGCCATACACTGCTATGAATATTCAAACAAAGCGAAACCCCTTTTGGTCACAAGTTGGACAGTTAATTAGTTTTCACAATATCAAGCATGCAGTCCAAAATTTCATTCACCTCTCATTGTGCAAAGGCCTTTCAGCTGATCCCCCTAGTGGGAACGATGTGCAAAACCTAATCAATCGGCCTCCCTTATCGCCAAAGCCCAACGTAAAAGTAAGTGAAAATAGATCCATGGGCCTCTCTCCGCCAGTGGCTTGGGCGGTTACTCATTTTTCTCACTTCCTAGGGTAACATCGTCAAGCAACCCGACTTCACATAGAGCTCCATGCTTTTTCAAAGGCAGTGCAATGGGTGCTTAAATCCTAGCGAAGCGGCTCTCTTCATCTCAATTTTCTCATCTCCTAGCGCCATTTTATTGTGAGCAACCGACTCCAGATATAACATTTTTGTATTTAGGAGACTATGGTTGTTCACCACCTAGCGAGATGGCTTTCCTCGTATCTTATCTCGAGGATTGGCCTTTTTGCCTTTTCTACTCATTTCTCTGAACAACAACCCCTCATGCCTTTTACTTGGGAAGCAGGGATATTTCACTCAATGCTCACAGAAAGCTCTCCTTTTGCCCCATGTTCTATTCTATAATTATTCAATTCCGGGCTTCGCTTAACGTATCTTTCTGAAATTAGGGGTTGCACACTCCCACTTCGAGAGATCCTTAACTAAGGTCTTTTCAAAATATGAGGTGAATACCACACAAGCATACAACTTTTCAAAATTTTTAAAGGTCAAGTAGGGGTACTTCCAAGGTTATTCAAAGAGTAAACTTTTTGACACATATTTAGCATTCTCCAAAGATAGAATGAATAACAACACATGCTTGTGGCTTGATTATTTTTCAAAAAAATGAGATAGAGCTCTTAATTAAGATTTTCATTTCAAGCACAGCTACAGCTCTTTCCACACTTTAGACCAAACATCGTCCTCGATGTTGACTTAGAATGTAATAAAATAAAGAAACAACAAAACATGCATTTTTCCACACTTTAAAATGAAAACATGAGATTCACATAATAGATAGACAAGGGATAAGAGGTAAATGACCTAGTAAGCATCCCATGTCATACTGCTTCAAAATGTTTGGATGGATGATTCTCATGTTCTTGCAACGAGATCTGCATGGAAATATAGAATCTACAAAAATAGGGAATTTCAACTCGGATGTTATTTTGACAAAATAAAGTAAAGATAGTAATAAAGCATGGTAAATAACGGGTTGCCTCCCGATCAGCGCTACGTTTAACGTCTTAGCCCGACGAAAATGTCATGAAGATTGTGCTACTTATCCTCCCAGGGTATTAGCCTGCAACACTGGACTGTCCCCTGTGTATTTTCTGTTCCATAGTATTTCTTGACTTGGTAGCCGTTTTCTTTAAAAGATCCTTTTTCTGGATGCATGATCTCCAAGGTTCCATAAGGAAATACCTTCGTAACAATATAAGGCCCAGTCCATCTTGATTTAAGTTTCCCAGGAAACAATCGCAGTTTGGAATTGAATAACAACAATTTATCTCCCTCAATGAATTCTTTGTTTTTCCTGATATGCATGTCGTGGTAAAACTTGGATCGTTCTTTGTAAGATCTGGATGTCTCATAGGCCAACAAACGCCATTCTTCCAATTCATTCAGTTGAAACATTCGCTCCTGCCCTGCTATGAATAGATCTTCATTTAGTTTTTTAATGGCCCAATACGCCTTATGCTCGATTTCAACTGGAAGGTGACATGCTTTGCCATATACCAATCTGTATGGAGTAGTTCCTATCGGCGTCTTATAAGCAGTCCGGAAGGCCCATAATGCATCGTTAAGCTTGTCAACCCAATCCTTTCTATGCCGGGCTACGGTCTTTTCCAATATGGCTTTAATATCTCTATTTGCATTCTCGACTTGTCCTGTAGTCTGAGGATGATACGGGACTCCTCCCCGGTGTTGTATACCTTGCTTTTGAAGTAATCTTCGCATGGGTATGTTTCGGAAGTGTGTCCCCCTATCGCTAATCAGAATCCGCGGTACTCCAAATCTTGTGAATAATCTTTTTAGAAATCTTGTTACACTTCTTGCGTCATTGTTGTGAAGTGCTTCTGCTTCAACCCATTTGGAGACATAATCCACTGCAATAAGAATATATTTGAAACCTTTGGAGTCCGGAAATGGTCCTGCAAAGTCTAGTCCCCATATATCAAAAATTTCACACGCCAAGATGTAGTTTTGCGGTATTTCGTCTTTTCCAGTGATATTCCCAGTTCGCTGACATCTATCACAGTTTCTGACACAGATTTGAGCGTCCCGAAATATTGAGGGCCAGTAGAATCCTGCTTCAAGTGCTCTCCGAGCAGTTCGGTTAGCTGAGTGATGGCCCATTCGATGGCATTCTCCAAGGATTTCATGTCCTTTAGCCTCTGTTACACAACGTCGAATTATTTGATCCGCGCACACTTTGAAGAGATATGGCTCGTCCCAGAAGTAGTATCGAGATTCTGCTATTAACTTCCTTCGGGCATGTGTATTCAAAAATTTCGGTAACTCTCCCCCTACAAGATAGTTAGCTAGATCCGCATACCAAGGCGTGAGATAGAGACCCATCAATTTTTCCTCTGGAAAATATTCATTCACATCCCCAGTCATATCCTGTTCTTTCTCATACTCTAACCTTGATAAATGATCTGCTGCACTGTTTTCAACTCCTTTACGGTCCACGATAGTCACGTCAAATTCTTGCAATAGTAAAATCCATCTGATCAATCTTGGTTTTGCTTCCGGTTTAGACATAAGGAACCTGATAGCTGCATGATCAGTATGAATGACGACCTTTGACATTAAAAGATATGATCTAAACTTATCTAATGCAAACACTATTGCAAACAGTTCTTTCTCGGTCGTGGTGTAGGCTTGCTGTGGCTTAGTCAACATTCAACTAGCATAGGCGATAGGCTGAAATTTCTTATCATTTTTCTGCCCTAACACAACTCCAACAGCGAAATTGCTCGCGTCACACATCAACTCAAAGGGTTGATCCCATTTTGGTCCTACAAGGATTGGAGTATGTACCATGGCATCCTTTAAATTCCGGAATGCCTTCATAGCATCTTCATTTAATTCAAAGATGGCGTCCTTTTCTAACAGCTTAGTCAATGGCCTTGCGATTTTTGAGAAATCTTTTATGAATCTTCTATAAAATCCTACATGTCCCAAGAAGCTTCTCAAGGATGTCACATTGTGCGGTGGTGGTAGGGTCTTAATAACTGCTGTCTTAGCCCTGTCGACCTCAATTCCCCTTTTTGAAATCTTATGTCCAAGCACAATTCCTTCTGTGACCATGTAGTAGCATTTTTCCCAAGATAATGCTATGTTCATTTCCTGGCATCGTTCCAAAACTTTTTCCAAATTTCCAAGGCACTCTTCAAAAGTTTCCCCAAAAATTGTGAAATCGTCCATGAAAACTTCCATGAAATCGCCAATGAAATCTTCGAAAATAGCCAACATGCAACGCATAAAGGTGGCGGGGGCGTTACAGAGACCAAATGGCATTCTCCTGTAAGCAAATTTACCAAACGGACAAGTGAACGTTGTTTTCTCTTGATCCTCCAAGGCTACTGGAATTTGAAAGTATCCGCTCATTCCGTCCAAGAAACAGTAGTAGCCATACCCGCTTGCTATTTCAATCATCTGATCTATAAAGGGCAATGGAAAGTGATCTTTGCGGGTGGCTTCGTTGAGCTTTCTATAGTCGATACAGACTCTCCATCCAGTTATCTTTCTCGTAGGAATCAGCTCCTTGTTATCATTCTTAGTAACTGTGATTCCTCCCTTCTTTGGTACTACGTGAGTCGGACTGACCCATGTGCTGTCCTAAATAGGGTAGATCATGCCGACATCCATAAGTTTGATCACCTCGTTTTTCACGACTTCAAATGTGTTTGGGTTAAGTCGACGCTGCGGAAGCGCCACAGGTTTAGATCCTTCTTCCAATAGAATTTTATGTGTGCAAATGGTCGGATTAATCACCTTCAAGTCAGTCACTTTCCAACCTATAGCTTCTTTGTTTCTTTTCAGCACTGTTATCAGTTGTTCTTTTTGTCTTTCTGAAAGATCTGTAGCAATAACAACTGGTAATTCTTTCCTTGTTCCTAAATAGGCATACTCAAGATGAGCAGGCAGAGGTTTTAATTCTCCTTCATGCATTATCTCATCGTCTTCTTTCCTGTTCTCATTTTCATCGTCATATTCCTCCTTAAATTCATCAAATTCATCCTCGTCATTTCCAACCATTCCCTCCGAGACTTCACCAACAGAGTTTATATTCTCAATAAATTCAGAAACACGATCATTGTTAAGCAAATCAAAACAATCAACCTCTCGGTGTAAAGCAATATGTAAAGAATTAAGTTCATGCTCAAAAGTACTTTCATTATAACTCTTAGCACCTATGGGACATTCCCAATTAAAATCATGCCTCATAGCTTTAGGTATTTCGCACAGGTAATCAATTTCATCATGCACATAATCAACGAAAAAGCATTCATCACCATCTAAAGGATATTTCATCATTTTAGTCACGTCGAAGCTAGCAGACTCGTCTCCTACACGGATGACGAGTTTGCCTTCTCCCACATCTATTAAAGCTCTAGCAGTCGCCAAGAAAGGTCTGCCCAAGATGAGAGGAATCTCCACATCTGGGTCCATATCTAGGATCACAAAGTCCACGGGAAAAATAAATTTATCAACTCGGACTAAAACTTCTTCCACTATACCCATGGGGTATTCGGTAGATCGGTCAGCTAATTGAATGCTCATGCGCGTGGGCTTAAGGGTTCCTAGATTCAATTGTCGATATAATGCAAAGGGCATTAGATTGATGCTAGCACCTAGGTCTGCCAAGGCTCTATTAAAAGTTGTTCCTCCTATATTACAAGGTATAGTAAAGCTTCCAGGATCTTTTAATTTTCTAGGCACATCCTTATGTAATATAGCAAAACATTCCTCTCCTAGCACAACAGTAGCAGTTTCAGCTAATCTCTTTTTATTGGATAGAAGATCTTTAAGGAATTTGGCATACCTCGGCATTTCTCCTAGTGCGTCGATGAATGGCATATCAACGTGTAATTGGCGTAGCATTTGTAGGAATTTGTCGTATTTGGCTTTGTCGATATCGGTGCGGAATCTCTGAGGGAACGAAAGTTTTGCTTTCGGCACAGGTGGTGGTTCTTGCACGATTTCCTTTCCTTTCCGAGAGGGTTGTGGTTGTATTTTTTCCCTTCTGAGTTCTTCTTCAAGTGCTCGTTTAGCTTGCATTGAATTGGTAGTCTCTTCATTGTCCACTCTTGACTCTTCTGTTAGAATGGATTGCGGAAGAGGTGGAACAATGTCTGGAAGTGCTTCTCAATGTTACGGCATTTACATCTGTTTCTCCCTGGGATTGGATCATTCCATAATTTTTGCGAGGGTGCTTTCAACCGTTTGAAGTGGTGAAAGTGTCTCGTGGCATAGTTCTTGGATTTCTCCAAGCATCTCTTTAGTAATGGTCTCTTTAAGTCTGGCATTCTCCTCCCTCGTTTCTTGGATGAAATCATTTAAACGTTGTTCGAGGGTGGTTTGGTTGTTTTCAGGCGAAAGAGGTTGCTCTGGAGAAGTAGAGGAATAGGCATATATATTGGCTCTGTCCACGTCCTCACCACACGTGTGGCTCGGAGTGGAATTGTTCCAGTGAGCTCCCACGTCGGCGCACACGCGTGTGGATCTCGTGGTAGGATCACAGCTCGCAAAACTTTTAGAATTTTGATGTTTTGGCTCGTCGAAATGCATTTGAGGGTAATGAGAAGGTATCTCGTGAGTAGGATATCTCTGGGGTTGAAAATGTTGTGTTACGTATGCTTGTTCATGATAATAATTTGGTGGAGGAGGTAGTGAGTATGGGAAAGAAGGTGGGTAAGGAAAATGGTAGTTAGGATAGTATTGAGGTGGTGGGTATGAAGGTTGGGGTGGTGAAGGATAGTAGGGATTTCTTCCGTATGGTATATGACTATGGTAAGCTTGATCATTAGGTGGAGGTGGATCCATGATTCTATCAAAGAATTCCTGCAATCAAATTTTCAGGCAAAGAATTGGAACACAAGAGGTAGCTCCTTTTACAGATTAGCTCAAATAGTGTGTGGTTGGGTGCGGAAGTATAATTGGTAATAAAACAAGTGAAAAGAAAAGAAAGTAAACAAGTTATCCAAACGATTCAAGATAGTAAAACTTTAAATTCACAGTTTGCCATCCCTGGCAACGGCGCCATTTTGACAAGTTGATTGTATGTGGTGAGTGTGAATGTGAAGGAGGTATGAAGGGTGTTAAAACGAAGAGTCATAAACTCCCCGAGTATCGTGTCTCTCGCGGATGGCAAATTGGAAAATATACGGCTTTGCTACCTTGGTTTGTTTGAATAACGTTAAGTTGGAGCATGTGGATATTGGTAAGAAGGGAATGTTAAAAAGGGCAAGGGTTGATAAAATAAAGAAGTGAACAAAGGGAAATAAAGGCGGATGGGGCTAAGATATCATGGAGATTGGTTAAAGGTGCAAGGTAGAATATTGATTTCCATTGAGTTACGGTTGAAGGAGCTTGGAACATTGTCCTGAGTGGCGTCACACTCAAGCTTCCAATCCTCAGTCGGTTGGGGAATTTTATCAAACACTTTGTCTACAAGTTCCCTCCGGATCTCATCTTCTCAGATTGAGAGCGGGAAATGTGGGTAGTGGGCTACATCTCTTTGTGATATCTCGCCAAAGAGATGATCCTATACTCTTGGAGAGATCAGGGCCCTCGATCCAACAAGATCATACAAGAGCATACACACAGATTCAACATTCCCCAAAGAAATCAAGACTCATTAATCAAATTAGATCATGAACACTAATCATCCATTCAATCTAGCCCCAATCCTAGAGATTAGCCTCTCATAGGCTTTAACAACATTAAAGCATCAAAATAGAAAAGCATATCTACAAGATCAATATAAAAAGCAAACAACTTTAAGGAAAAGGAAAGGCAAGAGAAAGCCAAAGAGAAAACAAGTCTTTAATGAAAGAAGTTACCCAAAAGATCTTCAAGGCTATGGAGATCTAGTTCTCTTCTCCAAGAGCTCCACCTCCTCTTCTAATCCTATCTAAACCTAACCTAAAATGTAGAATAGAAAATGTGACAAAGACTCCCTAAACCTAGCTGAAATGTCCCTTAAATACTAAAGCATCACGCAGGTTTTCTGGTGCTGCCCCACGTCTGCCACACGCGTGTGGACTGGCGTGGACAGCTACTGGAATATTTCCACACCAGCTCACACGCGTGTGTTCCGGTTGATTTCAGCCTTCATTCCTGTGGTTTATGCTCTCTTCCGGTTGATTTCAGCCTTCATTCCTGTGGGAATTCTTCAAAACACAAACAAGAACTCATTTGCAATTTGTTAGTAAAATAACATGTAAACACGTAATTGCACTCTCTAAGACTTGTTTTTAGCAAAAAATCAACTTAATAAGTTATAGATAAATAGGTACTTTTGGCGTCTATCACATTTCAGTAAATGATCTGGGAGTAGCTCTTGGTTTTCATGACGAGATTCAGGTATCCATGCCTTATTTTGGGAATTTCAAGACTGATTTTGATAGTGACAAGGATGTTGTGAACTACTGGAGGGAAATTACAAACGATCAAGAATACGACTAATCTAACTTGAAGGCAAAGCTTATCTCCACTAACTATCTGAAAGCCATCAGATTGGCTTTAGCTGTGAATCTCTCAGGAAGGAAGACGAACAAGAACAAGACCTATCGACAAGATTTATTCTACATGTGGAGCATGGAGAACGGAATCAATGTCAACATGGGAGTTCAAGTTAAGAGATGGCTGCAAACCCAAACGAAATAAAGGTACAATCTGTGTTTGTTAGTCCTTTGGTGACTAGATTGTGCCAGGGTTTGGGACTAGGAAACCATCTTGCAGGTGAAAAAGATGAGGCTCCCATGGTTGGTGAGAGAGTTTCAAGCTATGTACCTCAAATGAGGAGGAGATAATGCACCAGATGAAGGAATTAATGGTAACTCTGATGAGGATGATGATGAGGGAGATGATGCCACACAAGCGCAGGAGCAAGGCGAGCCCAGTGCACCGCACGAGGGCCCGACCATGATGGATTGGGAGGCTATGCAAGCTTTCCACAAGCAGCTCCACGAGGAACAAATGGCATATACGCGCGCATAGAGCTCGCAATATGAGGCGCGTTACTTGGCACAAAATGAAGAGATTCTCCGCACGAAGAGAGCAGTGGAGGAAAATGCATGCATGATTTAAGAGCTTTAAGCTCAATTTTCCAGACAGTTCAATCCTCCATCTTTCGGAGACCAGTGATGTGGTAGTCATCATCCTGACACTTTGACATTTTAAAATGAAGTCCCCGGATACATTGTTACTATTTGGTTGTCCCATGAAAACATTAGGTTCCCTATGCGTGGGGTTCCACCTTTATTTCTTCATTTATTTCTTATTTCTTTTATGCTTATTGCTTTTACTTTTATTCGCTTTACTTTTATGCAGTTTCATATTCGGTAGTGTAGTTGAATAATTGTTACTATTAAGTAGTTATCTATTAAGTAGTTTATTATATGCATTTTATGCTTTTCTTTATTTTGCTATGAGATATTCTATCAAGTTCTTAATAATTAAATAGTCTCACAATTGCTATTGTATATCTTGCTATCATCTTTTGTAATAGAGCTTTGATAACGGATGCCGACCGACGTTGGAAGCTAAAGTATGAAAAGAGGGATGCATACTTGGTTTAACCTCTTATCCCTTTTCTGTTTTACGCCCCATTTTCAAATGAAAAATGTGGAAAAATTGTTTATATAGTTTTGTATGGTTTTTCTTAAGCATTATCATGTTATTTTATCATTAAGGATCATTAGAATATACCCTATATCCCAGAGCAAATTTTAAAGTGTGGAAATGGATTTTTTCTTGGATTTTTTTTTAAACCCGTTTTTCCTTTACCCCGTGATCTAAGGTAACATCGAGGACGATGTTTATTTTAAAGTGTGGAAAGGACGCACTTTGTGCTTAATATGTTTATTTGCTTAGAGTCAAAAGTTGGTCTCTTGGGCATAATAAACGGGTGTATTTGCAATTTGGAAAGTGAGTTATTGTTTGTGTTATCTAGAAAGAATTTTGACTAGATGCTAACAAATTTTTTTATTTTTGGAATATCTTTGAGGAAGTTACTTTTCGCACCCATGAGAGTGTTTAGAGCCAAATAAGTTTATATTCTTGCCTACTTGCATGGTGTTCGCCTCTTATTTAGGTAGGACCTTAGTCAAGGATCTCTCGAAGTGGGAGTGTGCACTTTTTAATTTGAGAAAGATAATTTTTAGCGAGGCCTGGAATTGAACTAATCTTTGTAGGGCATGGGGCAAAAGGTGAGCCTATTGGTGAGCTTAAGAGTGAAAAATCCCTTATTCCCAAAAGAATAAGGCATGAGGGGTTGCATAGAGAAACAGTTGAAAAGGCAAAAAGGCCAATCATTGAGATAAAAATTGAGGAAAGCCACTTCGTTGGGTTGTGTTCAACCATAGTCTTCGGTAAGCAAAAGTTTTATCTGGAGTCGGTTGTCCACATAAAATGATCCCAGGAATTGAGAAAATAGAGATGAGGTGAGCCGCTTCGCTAGGATTCGAGCACCCATTGCATTGTCTTCGAAAAAACATGGAGCTCCATGTGAAGTCGGGTAGCTCGATGGCGTTATCCTAGGAAGTGAGAAGAAAAGAGGGACCGCACCAAGCCATTAGCGGTGAGTGGTCCATGCCCCTACCCTCACTCATTTTATCGTTGGGCTTTGGCGTTTAGGACGGCAGGGTTGATTAACTAGTGTACATCGTTCCCACTAGTGGGATCGGCTACAGGCCCTAATTAAATGAGAGGTGAATTGGAATTTGGGATTGCATGCTTGCGCTTGGTGTGAAAAGTGTGTTCCCCTTGTTTTAACTGTTTATCTACAAAGGGTTTTTATTTCCCAGAAATATTCCTTGAGTTGTATGGCATCTAACCAACATTCTTTGTAGATAACACAAAAGATTTCTCCATCTTCAATAGTCTTAAGCACTCATCATTTTGAATGACCAAGAGTTCCGTTTTGTATGAGTTGGTATCTTGGAAGCTCATATGCGTAAAGGAAAATTGTCTTGCATGAGGGAAAGCAAGAGGTAAAGTGTGGAAACTTGATAACCTCCCAAGACACCTATTATTTGAGTATAAATAAGGGTGTTTTATAGCATTTTTAGTATCCTTAAGTGATAATCTTATGAGATTTTGTGCTTTAAATTCATTAACCGCACATAAAGCTACCCTTGGTGTAAATTGAGACATTTCAGAGGTCCCGAGAGCTACTAGGAACAAGGAACGAGCTAAACGAACAAACCGAGCAAGTCAGGAGCCCCGGAGGGCCCAGAAAGAGGCCTACACGTGTGTTGGTGGCGTGGCAGCTTTCCAGTAGCTGTCCACGCCAGCAACTACACGTGTAGGTGGCGTGGATTGAACACTCCGCGAAAATACTTTTAGGGTGAAATTTCAGAGACTATTTAAGGCACATTGATAGATTTTCAGGGAGTTCATCTCCTTCTTCAATTTCCAAAAATTCCCTTTTCATTTCTTAGTTTTTAGGATAGTTTAGTCTTGCAATTTTCACCTTGTAAAGAAAGACTTGAAGCTTGGATTGAAGAAACCATTTCTCATTACTAGGTGATCTCTATTACATTTTAATCTATTTTTATTATCTTGTTCTTAGATTGAATTAGCTATTGCTCTTGAATTCTTGACATGTGTGGCTAGTTTAAACTAGGGTTTGGATTGTGTGAAGCTATGCTGCTAGTGTGATGATCTTATGTCTTATTTTGGGTTTGATTTCTTTGTTTGTTGGAATTTCTATTCTTGTCTATTCATTTTTTTTTTGATGAGATCTTGTATGGATTTGGGCAATCTAAATGAGAGATTGAGCTCTTGACTCTTTCATGTCTTTGATTAGAGTTGAGATTGAAGCTTTGTGGCAATCATAGATCCTTTGAAATTCATTAGGAATAGTAGGAAAGTGTGTAGCTAAGGTGTTTGATAAAATGTATCTTAGGACTTTGGTTGCTAAAAGGCATTCCTAAGTCTAAGAAGCCCTAGTACACAGAGGTAGAAGAGGACTAAGAAAACACACTCTTGAATAGCCAACATCATTGCTCCGTTTATCCATTGCTTTAGACACACTAGGATGCAACATAGACGAACACGATCCAATCCCTTGTTTTCTCATATTTGTTTTCTTATATTTGTTTTACCTTCACATTTCTTACCTTATGAACACTTACACCTTCAAATCTCCATTCCTAACATCCACAACCCACACTTAATGCATCACATGACTTAATCAATAGAAAGCGCTAGCACTTGATACACCTCCACGTCCCTCCTTCGAGACCGACACTCGGGGAGTCATAGACTCTTCGTTTTATTATTCTTACACATCACAATATTTGACACCTCAACCACTAACCCGAAACTGCTACAAAAAGAAGGTGAATACACACCTTGTCAGGCTTCAAGAGGTATGACTCCATGTCTCACAAACCTATTTTCACTTTCTTATATATGTGTATTTGGTGTATTTGGAATCCTGAGAATTATTCCTTGAAATAGATTGTGTATTCTTGGTTTTTATTGGTTGTTCTTGATTCTTGGTATGATTGTTGTTATTTTGAGGGATTCCATGTGTTATTTGACCTTTGAGATGTATATTATGATCATATTCTGGGTACTAGAATGAGCTATTGTGTTTATCGTGTATATTGTTCTGAGTCTGTGATTATGTGCATTGGAATTGTTCTTGTTGTGCAGACTAGCAGTATAATGAGTCTCGCGAAGCTAGTCCGCAAGAGCAATGGCGGTAGAGTGTGGCGGTGTGGTGTGGCCCATGTGGTTCCCCCGTCTCTTCTAGCGATTCGGATTGGCGGTGCAAGGCGTTCCGCTAGTGTGTTCCATCTGTGTAGTTCCTTTGCTATTCTAGTATGCATTTTGTTACCCAGTAACTTACTATTCTATCTTTGATTCCTGAGGTGTATTCTGAGAGTTATGTTGAGTTTCTTACCTTGATTATTGAGTATTGATCTATTGTTCTTGATCCTTTATGTTGGAGTATTGTTGAGTATCATTGGTTTGATTCCTTGGTTGATGTCTTAAGAATATTGAATCTGCTATTCATATTCTGAGTCTGAGTATTTCTTCTGGATGAGTATTTCATTGGTATTAAGTATGAGTTTCGGTTTGATACGTTGTGGTCTTGGATTCTTGTGATTGATTCCTTGAATTCTATGTTGTTGTGTATACGCCTTGGATTAGAGAAATTGAGCTTTGGCTCCTATATATATATATATATATATATATATATATATATATATATTTGAAATAACGTAATTATATTAAGAGCTCCAAAATGGAGATAGGGGGAACAACATCCCAAAACATAATGTCATCCTGCAGAGAGGAAAAACAATCATGTGCTAGAGCATGAGCTAAAATATTATCTAATCTAGGCATATAAGAGACTAAACAAGAAACAATAGAACTCATTAGTCTACGACAATCATTTGTGGCAATACCAATATACGACAGCATCTCCAATGGTGATCTCAAGTTACCACACAGAACTGCACAATCCGTAAGCACCACAACGGCCTCTTCATTTCTATTCTTCAACCAAGAGAGGGCCTCCTTGCAAGCTAATGTCTCTGCCATAATAGCGGAATCGCAGAATGGTAGTGGAGTACTCATCGCAGCTACAAACTCACCATTTGGGTTCAACAACACCACTCCAGCTGTAGCTTTCCCTGTATCACTGTCATAGGCCGCATCCACATGGCAACAAAATAAGGTGGGAGAAAGAGGCACCTGGGCGTGCGTAGCTCTAGGTGGACTCAGCGTGGGTTGCGATAGCTACCAACTATGGGGTGATCTCTCCGCCATTGCCACCACGGAAGCTAGGACGGGAACTTTTGCCTCCCACACAGCTGAATTTCGAGCACTCCAAACTGCATATAGGACAACCGCCACTTTGATGATCGCCTCGGCATCCAGTGTGTGAATAATTTGTTGGAACCACAATGAGAATGAAATTCCGGCTCCATCAGGGATGACAATTAGAGAACTGCGCCAGACATTAACTACAAATGCACAACAAACAAGCACATGTGACACATCCTCCATGTGAATAACACATAGGGGACATAGGGGATTAATATCCAATCGTCTCTGAATCAAATTAGCAGTACTCGGTAGGGTATTAGTAATAGCCCTCCATAGAAAGGTCTTCCACCGCGGTGGTATCTTTAAATTCCACATCTTATTCCAAAGATTAAAATCATCGGTCAAAGGGGCAACAACACCTCAGATACGCTTATAACCACTCTTCACTGAATAGATACCACCAAGATCATCCAACTAGTACCAAGAATCAGCATAACCGGGACTAATAGGCATACGTTTGATTAGATTTACATCCCTAGGTTCAAAAATATCCAATAAAATAGACTTGTCCCACTCATTTTTAGTTGGATCAATTAGGCCCGAAACTGTAGCGTTAGTCAAATATGGTGGTTGAGGAGTTTGAATGCATGGGTTTGAATCAGGTAGCCACGCAAAGTTCCAAATCTATGTACCTGTACCATCTCCAATCCGCCTTCGAATGCCCCCACAAATCAAAGTCTTTTGCCGCAAAAATACCCCTCCAGCAAGAACTCGGGTTTGACCCTACCATAACATCAACAAATGAGGAGTTCGGGAAGTACCTTGCTTTATATACTCGAGCCACCAAGGAAGCCAGATTAGTTAAAAAACGCCATCCCTGTTTGCCCAGTATTGCAAAATTAAAAGCTCGTAACTCCTTAAAACCCAGACCACTAAAGCACTTCGGAGTACACATATGTTTCCATGACAACCAATGAATTCCTCTCTCGTTACTACCTTCTGTACCCCACCAAAATCTATTCATCAACCTCTCTAGGGCCACACATAGAGAATCAGGGAGTAAGAAAACACTCATTGAAAAGGTAGGCATCGACTGGGCCACACTCTTCAATAGGATTTCCTTACCAGCACGAGAAAGTAATTTTTTATTCCATGAACCAACCCTCCGCCGAATTTTATCCTCAATATAAGCAAAGACTCTCCTCTTATTGCGGCCTACAAAAGATGGTAGACCCAAATATGTCCCGAAGTCAATCGCCTGAATCACACCCAAGGTATTTGCCACAATAAACTGATCATCGGCGTCAGTATTCCTACTAAAGCAGACACTCGACTTATGATAATTGACCGCTTGTCCCGAAAGTAGTTCATAGCTCTGTAGGCAATTCTTCACAACTGTAGCTTCATGTGAATTAGCCTTAAAGAACAAAAGGCTATCGTCGGCAAAGAATAAATGTGTCACTATAGGTGCTCCTCGAGCAACTCTACAACCATGAATAGAACCTGCAACTTGGGCATAAATTAATTGTGATAAACCCTTTGCAGAAATTATAAACAAATAAGGGGACAAAGGATCTCCCTATCTAAGACCCCGAGTGGGAGTAATAGACCCGCCGCAAGAACCGTTGATTAGAATGTTATACTGGACCGTGGTCACGCAATGCATAACCAACTCAATCCACTTAGCATCAAACCCCAACGCCTCCATCATCTTGCGGAGAAAGACCCATTCCACGCGGTCATAGGCTTTCGCCATATCCAACTTCAAAGCAGCCCAACCAACCTGCCCCAACTGTTTGCGATTCAAGTAGTGTCCAACTTCTGCAGCTAACAAAATGTTATCTGTGATTAGTCTATTAGGTATAAAAGCACTTTGCGATTCTAAGATCACTGTGGACATGAGAGGTTTCATCCAGTTCGCAATCATTTTTTCCATGATTTTGTACACCACACTGCATAAAGCAATAGGCCTGAGGTCTGAAACTGATTCAGGGGGGTTCTTCTTGGGAATTAACACTATGTTTGCGTCATTCAAGGCACTATGGAAAGAACCCGAGTGTAAACAATGTAAAACAAAGTCAGTAACATCCTTACCAACCACATCCCAAAAGTGTTGGTAAAATTCAGGATTCATCCCATCCGGCCCAGGAGCCTTATCTGGAAACATGGAGTAAAGGGCAGCCTTAACTTCTTCAGCGGTAAAAGGAAGTAGAAGAGCAGCATTTTGAGCAGGAGACACTCGAGATGGTAAACTTGGAAAATTAGTCATATCCTGCTGGCCGGAAGATTTGAAAATATTCTCATAATAGGATATAATAAGTGGATGAAAATCCTCACCCTCATACCAAATCCCTGAATCATCCTGTAACTTACTGATCGTGTTCTTTTTCTTATGAGCATAGGCAAACCGGTGATAAAATTTAGTATTCGCATCTACACCCCTTAACCAATGTTGCTCAACCCTACACTATCTACATAGAAAAGACCTTCAAATCCCAATTTCACACGCAAACGCTTCGCATTAGTTTTACCAACCTTTGTCTCCATAAGAAAAATAAAATTTGGCTTCTTATTGGACACCAAGTCCATGATCTCACGAACTGTGCATGGATTGCCTAAGCCACAACAGTTCCAACTGATAGTACTCATTGGGATGGGCGGGCCTGAGCTCCAGAGTTTTTTGGAACCACACTCGTAGAGTCAACAATTACCTCACTCTCCTGCACCTGTTTCCTCTTTAATTCATTAAAAGCCACCACCAGGTTACTCACATAACCCCCCCCCACCTCGATGTTCATCATTGTGTATACCAACATTATTTATATCAACCCCAACACCCGCACCCATAGCATCTCGGTTAACGTTGGAAGGAGTATAGTTACCAGTAGGTTGTTCAGTCGGCTCTGGAACAGGAATATGATCAGCGTTCCCGGTCTCCACACCTGCACTGGTTTCCTTTTTATCATTCCCCGGCGCATTTAAGTCAGGTCCATGCCATGATTTTCGCTTCGCTGTGGTATCTGGGGCAATCCAACGTAGACCAGCAGTGGGAACACCACGTCTACTACCCGCTCGAAGATCAGCATAGTAAGGCTTCGCCACTGGAGTCTGATTCACATTCACATCTTTCAGACAAAACTTCTCATAATGGCCAAGAACACCACACAAGAAAAGAAAATGTCGGGAGGCGTTCGTACTTGAAATCCACTGTAAACCATTCACCCGAGTCCTTTTTCAGTCGCATCCCTTTCTTTAAAGATTTCAAGACATCGATAGCAACTCTTACGCGGAAGAACTGGCGGATAGAACCATCAAAATTTCTGTCATCAGTTTTCACAAGAACACCTACGAATCTGGCAATAGCCTGAACAATAGATTCTGAACGGAAGCCCGCCGACAAGCCATGAATTTGAACCCAAAATTCTGCCATATTTAGGGGGACGGATTCTGGGTCCTCGCTTAACTTAGTGCATTTCAGAATCAGGATACTTTGCTCATAAGACCACGGCCCGTCATCTAAAATTCGCTGAACATCCTTCTCAAGAAAAAATTGGAATAGATAGCGGTGAGGCTGCAATTCACAAACATTCATACCCCGTGTCCGTCTCCATACCGTCGCCATAGTGTCGCGGAAGAACGCAAACCTGGTAGGTTTATCAGTAACCAACTTCCCGACCACATAAAACTCGTCAGCCACCTCCTCCTCGTCGACATGTAGCCGTTCTTGTCGTAGGGTTCCATCCCCGTCTTCAAGATCAGCAAACGTAAGATTCGCAATGGCTTCATTAACAGGAGTCGCCATGCAGAACAACGATAAGACAAAGCAATATTGTAGGAAGATAAAGTAGCAAAAGAGCACGCAATCCTAGTGTGAGGAAGAAAACTCGCCAAACCCTAGCAAGAGGAAAAAAATATTCTTATATATATATTATGGTTGGGAGGAAATTGAGCTTTGGCTCCTTATGTACTATTGTGAATTATATTGTGGTATGGAGGACTTTTGGTCAGGAAGCTGTGACCTTTGACTGTAGATGGTGTGTACGGTTGGACTGGTGTTTCGGATGGACTGGTGAACCCGGATGGATAGGTGTTAATGTGTTATGGATGGATGAGGAGTAAAGGTTGGAACAACCCTAAGCCTATTCTGTGTTCTTGGTTGTGTCACTCTATTTTGAGTAATGTGAGTCTATTGATTGGTTGGTTACCTTAATTTTTGTTCATATGAGGTTGTACCCTGTTTGAGTGTCTGGTTATTGAGTTGTGATCTTGTGGATTCATTCCTTGATATTGAGCTTGTTGAGATGTCTTTGGTTTATGATTCATTCAGCTTATTTGTTGTAGCGTCTCCTGATATTTAAACAATGATGGTTTCGTTGGCATATATTCTATATGCGTGTGTAAAACCTATTTACAACCCTATGATATATTATTGTATTCTTACGAGTGTGAATGGAGTATTACTTAGCATTCCTTTACTAATGTTTTATTAAATGTTTTCAAGGTACGGAGTAGAACCGGTACGTGAGCGCGCTAGTTTATCGTTCTATTCCTCTTTTATGATCTAGCTTGGTAGTTTGATGTTTAGACGTTTGGGCCTGCGTGCCTTAGAACTTGGTTGGTTGTAATAATGGATTTATTATGTTTCAGTTTGAGGATTATTTGACTATGTGGAACTAGCCTTAGCATCTAGGTTGTGGTTGAACTTAGATGTGGCGTAGTACCCCGCCTATGTTATAGATTCGCTTCCGCATTTCTGTTCTTTAAGTGTTGAGGTATCCATAACTTTATCTTAAGATTATTGCTTTATCTCAACCCTTGATTTAGGGGTGTTACAGTAGGAGCATGCATGTGTTGACAAAGGAAATTGACCGCAAAGGATAAGTCAGGCCTCGTGACAGTCAAGTATTGCAATGCACCTGCTAAGCTCCTGTACTGCGTGGGATCATCATACAAATCTGTACTGACAGAGGTAGGCCGTGAAGTAGAAATAGGACATGTAGTACGACAATGAGGCCAATTCTGAGTAGCCATAGTAGGAAGTGAGAGAACTGACAGAAGCAGTGTTTGGGTGGTGGTTGATTCGTCAAAAGATATTTATGTTAAAACGGAAAGTCTGTGACTCCCCAAGTGTCGGTCTCGAAGGAGGGACGTGGAGGTGTGTCAAACATTCGGGAGTTTACTTGATTGAATCATGCATAGGATTCGAGTGAGGTGAAGAATGGATTTGTGAGTGAGAGTAGTTCATTTGGTTGGTTTGAGTGCAAGAGAGTAGTAAAGTAAAGATGACTTTGGAAATATGTAAAAGGGGTAGAGATTGGATAGTGTTCATGAATATTGTATAGTGGAGTGTCTAAGGTCAAGGATTAGGATTGCTAGGATATTGTCTATTCAAGAGTGTGTTGTCTTAGTCCTTTTCCACCTTGTGTACTAAGGCTTCTTTGACTTAGGAGTGCCTTCAAGAGTCCAAAGTTCTAAGAGGAATTTTATCAAACACTTAAGCTACACACAATCCTACTATTCTTAAGAAGTCCATAGGAACTTTGATTATAGAAATGAAATAGAGATATGAAATGAAAGAAAAATCCAAATCCCTAGACTAAATTAGCTACTCATGATATGAAATGAAAGCAAAAGCTAATTTAATCCAAGAATAAGATAGCTAAAATTAATGAAATGAAATAGAGATCACCTAGAGAGAAGAAGGTCTTCAATCCAAGCTAGTTGTCTTCTACAATGGAGATTGATCTAATCTAAAAACTAAGAAAAACTTCTACAATGGAGATTGATCTAATCTAAAAACTAAGAAAAATGGAGAAAGCTCTCCAAAGGAAAAACTAAGAAAGAAGAAAAATGGAGAAAGCTCTCCAAAGGAAAAACTAAGAAAGGGGAAAACTAAAATTCTGGAATCCTCCTCTGGAAATTCATCAAAGGGGTTTAAATAGTCTCCGAAATGACAACCCTAGTTGAAATTCGCGCATCACGTCTCCATGCCTCTCACACGCGTGTGAGCGTGCGTGGGAGGCTTCTGGAAAGTTTCCACGCTTGCTCACACGCGTGTGGTTTCCCAGTTTGGTCCTCCGGTGCTCCGTTCTTGCCTGGTTTGCTCTTTAAGCTCATCTTTTGGTCCTATTTGCTCCCGGGGCTCCTGTTTTACTTCTTTTAGACTAAAAATAGCTTCCGTGCATTAGTTTAGTGATTTTCAAGCATTTACGCTCATAATTTACCAAGTAAGGATGCTATAGACGCGATAAAACACCCTAAAATGTGTCTGAAATAAGGGTATCTCGGAGTCTTATCAAATTTTCCACACTTTGTTTCTTGCTTGTCCTCAAGCAAGACTTTTTACTTTCTAAGCATATAAGTCTCCGAGATACTCTCTCATGCTAAACAAAGCTTTTGGCAAGTCAAAGTGATGGGTGTCTAAGATTGTTGAAATGGGGGAAATCACTTGTGTTATCTATAAAGGATTTTGGTCAGATGCCAGCAACTCAAGAAATATTTTCGGGAAATAAAAACCTTTCGTAGATAAACAAATAAAACAAGGGATCACGCTTCTCGCACCATACGCAAGCATGCATTTCCAAAGTTTTGGTTCACCTTCTATTTAAATGGGGCCTCTAGCCGATCTCACTAGTGGGAACGATGTGCACTAGCTAATCAACTTTCCATCCTTATACGCCAAAGCCCAACGTAAATGTAAATGAGGGTAGGGGCATGGACCACTCACCGCTTTTGGCTTAGCGCGGTCCCTTTTTCTTCTCACTCCCTAGGATAACGTCATCGAGCCACCCGACTTCACATGGAGCTCCATGCTTTTTCGAAGGTCAGTGCAATGGGCTACTCGAATCCTAGCGAAGCGGCTCACCTCAGCTCTATTTTCTCAATTCTTAGGATCTTTTTTTGTGAACAACCGACTCTAGATAAAGCTTTTTGCTTATCGGAGACTATGGTTTGGACACAACCCAACGAATTGGCTTACCTCAATTTTAAACTCTTTGGTGATTGACCTTTTGCCTTTTCGACTTCTCGTGTCAACCCCTCATGCCTTTTTCTATTTAATGTTCAAGGGTTTTGTTTTCTCATTGAGCTCACCATTAGGCTCACCTTTTGCCCCATGCCCTACCAAGGTTAGTTCAATTCCGGGCCTTGCTAGTTTTATCTTTCTAAAATTAAAGAGTGCACACTCCCACTTCGAGAGATCCTTGACTAAGGTCCTACGTAAATAAGAGGTGAACATCATGCAAGCAAACAAGAATATAAACTTATTTGGCTCTAAACACTCTCATGGGTGCGAAAAGTAACTTCCTCAAAGATATTTCGAGAGTAAAAATTTTTGGGCATCCAGTCAAAATTCTATCTAGATAACACAAATAATAACTCTCTTTTCAAGACTGCAAATGCACCCGCTTATTATTCCCAAGATCTTAAACTTCTTATACTAAGCATGTAAGCATGTAAAGAACAAAGTGCGTCCTTTCCACACTTTAAAGTAAACATCGTCCTCGATGTTTCCATACGCACAGGGTAAAGGAACGAAACTGGGATTCTAAGGGTAGACAAATAAAGATCCCTTTCCACACTTTGGAAATTACTCTGGATATAGGGTGTGCATCAAACGATCCTATTAATCATGGAAAACTCTAATATACTCATACACAAAGCTATAAAGAAAATATTTCCACACTTTAAAAATCAAAACGGGGCTTAAAATTAGAAAAGGGATAAGAGGATAAACCAAGTATGCATCCCTCTTTCCACACTTTAGCTTCCAGCATATACATGCTCCCGTTATAGATGCTCTATAAGAAATGGAGACATAACATACAAAAAGGGTTTTCGGAGTGATATTCAATTATTATAAGCTGATAGAAATATAAAAGCAGAACATAGATAATAAAGCATGTAAATAAGAAGAATTATTCAAATAAAAATGCAGAAAAGTAAAGCAGTTGGAAAGTAAATAACATAAAGCGATAAAGATCAGTAAAGGAAAGAAATAAAGAAAATAAAAGTCGGCACCCCGCGCATAGGGCACCTAGTGTTCAAATGGGGCTAGCAACCATAGTAACCAAAGTTAAGGAGTTCAGAATCAAGTGTCAACAGGACCGAGAACAATCAGAGGAAGGCATCAATCATCACCAAAGGGATGGAATTGCCTGTCGAATCTAGCTTCAAGAGCGGCAATTCTCCTATCATTTTCCTCCACCGCCTGTCTCATGCGGTTGAGGTCTTCGGTGTGAACATCCTGACTCGCGGAGATGGATGTGAAGTGGCCTTCTTGCCAAGTATGCTGCTCACGCCAGTAGTTCATTTGTTCCTCATGGAGCTGTCTTTGAAAATTATGCGTCGTCGCCCAATCCATTGGAATAGGGCATTGCTCCTGTGCAGCATCCTCCTCCTCATTCTCTTCCTCGTCCTCATCATCATCATCATCAGAAGCCTCTAAATCAGGTGCATCATCACCGCCCAACCTCATGTGCATGGCGAAGAACTCGGCAATAGAGAAAGGCATTGTGAAACCTTCAATTCTCTGCCCCATCAACCGGTCCATAAGGCCCAACCCGTAACACATTCTCGAAACAAAAGGTCCAATAAACACAGTCTGAACCTTCGGCTTTTGCTAGGTCTGGAGCCATTTCCTAGCCTGAACGCCCATGTTGATGCTGACATCATTCTCCATGCACCACATGTAAAATAAATCCTGCCTGTATACCTTATTGCGATTTGTGGTTCGGCCGGAGAGATTTACGGCAAAGGCTAATCTGATAGCCTTTAAAGCATTGCGGTTGATGAGGTTTGCCTTTAAGTTTGATGAGTTGTATGGGGCATTGTTGGTGATGCTCGTCCAATACTGCCTAGCTACTGCTTCTGAATCAAAATCCTCTTTGAAATCTCTAAAATATGGCATGGACACGCTTGTTGCATCATGAAAACCGAGTGTAACACCTAAAGTGTTGACAGACATACTGTACTAGTTGCCGAAAAGAGTGAATGAAATAGACTCCCTTGCATGTTGACTTCCTTTCGAATATGTAAGGTCGCCAAAAATTCATAAGTGATGGGCGCGTGGGTAGGTCCTCTCCACTCAAACAAATGGCGGAGCTGCGCGTGCCTTAGAAGTCTGTTTACTTCATCCAAACATCCGAACTCTCTCAAAACATTGTCGTCGAAATGACGGCCAAGTGACAACTACTTTGCTTTGTAGTTATCCACTGTTGTAAGTTGTAGGGGCGTCAAGTGTCGTAGTGACCTTGAGCTGTAGCTTGTTGCCGTGTCCTTGATCGACTCGATTCTCCTACATCATGCTTTGATTTCTTCGCAATTTCTTTTGAGCGTCCCATCCTACAAATTATAGAAATTATCATTCATGGTAATTGGCTTTGAATAAGTCACCATTATATTTGTGTAAAATTCCTTGTCAAGATAATGGATTTCAAACATATAGGGCTAAGAATTTTCAAAAATTTCGCCATAGTTTCCCCTATATTTTGGACAATTCTAGCAAAAAGTCAACTTCATCTTTTTCCCCAAATTTAAAATTAGGGTTTTGAAATTGAAAATTCAATTTGGGCAATGTAGCATGTGAAAAGTCAAATTGATGACATATAATAGTTCTATAACAAGTTTATTCATCAATTCAAGCATCAATTTCATAATTTCAACAAGAAATCTAACAAACCCATTTGTTCATCAATGGTGTTCACACTTGAAGTTCAAAAATATATAACAATCCATCAATGTAACCATCAATAATGAGAGAAAACATCAAAGGATAGTTCTATGAAACATTATAACCAATTTAAACTTTCAAAATCATTCAAAATCATGCAAGGCATTGTAGAATAAATTTCACACTCAAGCTCTTCCAAACTCATGAATATTCAAGGATAAAGAGTTAAAAAGATGAAAGATTACCTTGATGTTGATGTTTTGATCTTCTTTGAATGGTAAAAAGTAAGGGGTATGTTCAAACCTTGAGTTTGGTTCTTCCTTGCGTGGAGAAGAGAAGAGAAAAATAGGTTTTGGGAGCAAAATGGTGTGGAATGGCCGAACAAGGGTTTTAAACCCGTAGGGGGCTTCCACGCCGGTCACACTCGTGTGACCGTGCGTGGGAGCTCTCTGTCTCGCTCCCACGCATGGCAACACGCGTGTGAGCGTGCGTGGGAGGCTACTGCCTCGTTCTCACGCACGGCTACACACGTGTGAGACTCGTGTAGGTCCACTGCATCGTTTTCTTCCGATTTTTGGCCTTGCCTTCCATACCTATGTCCAATTTAAGCCTTTCCAAAGCAATTTCTAGTCTCGAATCCTACAAGTTAGTCCTCAAAACATGGTTCTTAATGATTGTAGCAATTTATTAAAACAAAAACATTAAAAACGAAAGTATAGAAATAATGCAAAGCATTTTATTAAAACCTTGGGTTGCCTCCCAAGTAGCGCCACGGTTTACGTCATTGGCTAGACGTATCATTCCTTGGTTAAAATTCAACCATATTCTTTGGTAGTGGGTAGAAAGCATTTTTGTACCCACGTGTTCTTCCAGGTAAGCTTATCGTTCCTCCGCTTCGGTTTTGGTTTCACCTTTGATTTGACCTTTGCCCTTTCATCGTCATTAGCTCCTTCTTTTGCCTTTTCCTTGTCATCATTTGTGGCTTGTCCTTCGAATCTCAAGGTAATTTCACCTGAGCTAACATCTATTCGTGCACGACAAGTAGCCAGAAATGGTCTTCCAAGAATTAAGGATTCATGGAGATCATCATCTCCCATCTTACAAACAATAAAATCGACAGGCACAAGAAATTTCCCTATTCTTACTAAAACATCTTCCGCTAAGCCTTCAGGATACCGTGTGGTTCCGTCAGCCAAACGTAGAGTCAACCTCGTCGGTTTCAAACGTGGTAAGTTCAATTTTTCAAAAAGATTTGAAGACATGACATTAATAGAAGCGCCAAGATCAGCAAGAGCATTTCTAGGTTCCATGTTCTGTATAGAACAAGGGATCAACAAAGCTCCAGGGTCACCCTTCTTTCTGGGGTTTCCCTCAGTCAAACAAGTCGAAGACTCTTGGCTTAAACATGTAAAATTATAACAAATGTCATTCTCAAACAACTCACGGCATTCTTTGCTATTCAAAAATTTTCGAATAAAAGCTTTAATTGTACCTTCTCGAGCCGTTTCTTTCTCTTTTGAGCTTTTGATGTTGTCTCGTGGTAGCTCATTTTCTTTCGGGCATTCTTCCGAAGTGGTTTCCTCCTTGCGTTCCTTCATTGATATGGTGCATGAACTGTTCGCATTCTTTAATTCAAGATTCGGACTACAAGAGGTAGTCTTGTTTCTTTGGTCGTCTACCTTTCATTGACAAGTTCCACAGAGAGCATCCATTGGATCACATTTCACATGTGTTTCTTCTTTGGCATCAATGGCGTTGACTCTCTCTTTCAGGTTGTTTTCAGTGTTGCTCGGGAGTTGTCCGTAGTGTCGATCTGACATCATCTTAAACATTTGAGAGATTTGATTCTCAATTGTCTTAAGTGTAGCCTTAGACTCTTGGCGAAGACTAGAAATTTCTTGTCTAATCTCTTGAGTAATTTCTTGTTTCAGATTTGCCCGATCATTTTTGAGTTCCATGATCGTCCTTGTAACTCTTTCATCTACCTCACGGATGTCATCCCTTCTCTGTGGAGTAAAATCAAGTTGAGAGTCGTATTGTGGCCTGAACTAGGTCATTTGATTTCCATTTCCTTGGTTTTGATTGTACATCAATCTGTTCTTGTCATTTTGTCCATATGCAGGCTTGTGTCCATAGTTATATTGTGTTTGCGCTTGATATCCGTCATTGTGACTATTGTTCCAACCCTCTCCGTGTTTCCAATTGTTGTTTGATCTTTGGTTTTGTCCATAAACATTGAAGTTGGAGTTCCTTTGATAATCTACAGCCTCAACTTGTTCAGATGCAGACGTAGAAGTGCAAATATTGGTGTCATGAGGTCCTCCACAGATCGTAGAAGTGCAAATATTGGTGTCATGAGGTCCTCCACAGATATTACAATTGCAAATATTGGTGTCATGAGGTCCTCCACAGATATTACAATAAAGTGTATTGGTGTCATGAGGTCCTCCACAGATATTACAATAAAGTGACAATGCCATACAAGGCTTGGGCTTTCCTTCCATTTTTTCTACCATAGCCTGTAGCTTTTTGATTTCGTGATTCATTGCTTCGATTTTGGCCTCACTCGCCACTCCATTATCAACTTCATAAATTCCTCCATGATCTCCTCGTCGTTCATACCAACAAGATGTGTTTTTAGATATTCTCTCGATTAGTTCTTCAGCCTCTTGCAAAGCTAGGGAAACAAAGGCACCGCTGGAAGATGAGTCAAACGACATTTTTCCTTCATCCGTTAACCCTCCATAGAACGAGCTAATCATGTCCCATGGGTGCATCAGATCTTGTGGACATTCCCTTTTAAGAACTTTGAATCTTCGCCAAGCCTCTCCCAAACTTTCAAGTCTTCCTTGTTTGAATTCTTGTATCAGCCTTCTAATCCTCATAGTTTTTGTAATGGGAAAGAACTCGTTCATGAACTCACGATGCAACTGTTGCCACGTTCTGAAATGATTGTCGTCTTGGCTTTCGAACCACCGTGTTGCCTCTCTTATAACTGAAAATGGGAATAATTTGAGTCGAACTATTTCCTCGCTAACGCCTTCTTGTCTGTACATCCCACATGCTCGTATAAACCTTGTGATGTGTGCGTTGGGATCTTCAGATGGTAATCCCGAATATTAACTGTTCTGAACCAGTGTGAGAATAGTTGGATACACGTGAAAGTTGACATTCTCCATTGGAGGTACATAGATTGAGTTGTGCATGTTAAAATCTGGAGTCATGTAATCTGCAATTGATCGTTGTGGTTCTTGAGGATTTCCATAATATTCCTCTTCACGAATGTTCTCTTGATTGTTTGCTCTGTTAGCTTGTGGTTCTTCAATGATTGGTTCTTCATGGTTAATCGGTACTTGTGGATTAATTGGAACTGGGGGTGGATTTGGTACTGTTGTGCCTCTTCCTTGTGGGTTTCTTGTTGCGCTTGATGAAGCCATTAGTGATCCTTGGGTATTTTTCCTTCTAGTTGCTCTATTAATTTCTGGAATGTAGGGTAGTAAACCTTGATTTCCTTTTGCTCTCGTGTGCATTCACCTAGTAAAATTATCAATGAAACGAAAATTTCCACAATTGACTAGAAGTAGTCAATTGGGTTAGTAGCAAAAACAAGTAAAAACAAAACAAAATTAAGTGGAATGGATTAACATTTCTCAAATCTAGCATTCATGCAATCAAACTAAACAAAAACATATGAAAACCTATTGCCCTCCCCAGCAACGGCGCCATTTTGACAGAAGCAGTGTTTGGGTGGTGGTTGATTCGTCAAAAGATATTTATGTTAAAACGGAAAGTCTGTGACTCCGCAAGTGTCGGTCTCGAAGGAGGGACGTGGAGGTGTGTCAAACATTCGGGAGTTTACTTGATTGGATCATGCATAGGATTCGAGTGAGGTGAAGAATGGATTTGTGAGTGAGAGTANTTCATTTGGTTGGTTTGAGTGCAAGAGAGTAGTAAAGTAAAGATGATTTTGGAAATATGTAAAAGGGATAGGGATTGGATAGCGTTCATGAATATTGTATAGTGGAGTGTCTAAGGTCAAGGATTAGGATTGCTAGGATATTGTCTATTCAAGAGTGTGTTGTCTTAGTCCTTTTCCACCTTGTGTACTAAGGCTTCTTTGACTTAGGAGTGCCTTCAAGCATCCAAAGTTCTAAGAGGAATTTTATCAAACACTTAAGCTACACACTATCCTACTATTCTTAAGAAGTCCATAGGAACTTTTATTGTGTAAAGCTTCAAATCCTAACTCTAATCAAAGACATGAAAGAGTCAAGAGCTCAATTTCTCATCTAGATTGGCCAAATCCAAACAAGATCTCATCAAAACAACAATCAAAAGACAAGAATAGATAATCCATCAACACAAACTCATAGATCCAAGATATACAGATAAGATCATCACACAAACAATATTCAATCACACAATCCAAATCCCTAGACTAAATTAGCTACTCATGATATGAAATGAAAGCAAAAGCTAATTTAATCCAAGAATAAGATAGCTAAAATTATAGAAATGAAATAGAGATCACCTAGAGAGAAGAAGGTCTTCAATCCAAGCTAGTTGTCTTCTACAATGGAGATTGATCTAATCTAAAAACTAAGAAAAACTTCTACAATGGAGATTGATCTAATCTAAAAACTAAGAAAAATGGAGAAAGCTCTCCAAAGGAAAAACTAAGAAAGAAGAAAAATGGAGAAAGCTCTCCAAAGGAAAAACTAAGAAAGTGGAAAACTAAAATTCTGGAATCCTCCTCTGGAAATTCATCAAAGGGGTTTAAATAGTCTCCGAAATGACAACCCTAGCTGAAATTCGCGCATCACGTCTCCACGCCTCTCACACGCGTGTGAGCGTGCGTGGGAGGCTTCTGGAAAGTTTCCACGCTTGCTCACACGCGTGTGGCTTCCCAGTTTGGTCCTCTGGTGCTCTGTTCTTGCTTGGTTTGCTCTTTAAGCTCATCTTTTGGTCCTATTTGCTCCCGGGGCTCCTGTTTTACTTCTTTTAGACTAAAAATAGCTTCCGTGCGTTAGTTTAGTGATTTTCAAGCATTTACGCACATAATTTACCAAGTAAAGATACTATAGACGCGATAAAACACCCTAAAATGTGCCTGAAATAAGGGTATCTCGGAGTCTTATCAAGAGCCACCAGAGGAAGATCATCAGTGGGATGCAAAACTATCACGGCCCAAGGGGTGATACACTATCTGAAGGAGCCTGCAAAACACTCCTAACAGCAAAGGGAAAAACCCCCTCATCAAACCGAATATGACGACATACAAATATCTTATTAGTCTACAAGTCCATGCATCTATAGCCTCTAAAGGACTCAGGATACCCTAGAAAAACACAAGGAGAAGACCTATAAGACAATTTATGATAATTGTAGGGCCATAAATGCGGATAACATAGCCAGCTAAACACACGAAGAATAGAATAAGAAGGAGGGGATTTGTGCAACAAGGCATGAGGACTAGAATTCTAAAGAGTGTAAGAGGGCATTTAGTTAATAAGAAAAACAATAGACTCTAAAGAAAAATGCCAGAAATGAGAAGGCACATAGGCACGTGACATGAGAGCAAGACCAGTTTCAACCAATGCCTGTGCTTTCTTTCCACACGACGGACCATTCTGTTTGTGTGTGTAAGCACAAGATTGCTTGTGATTAACACCGAGTTGAATAAAAACAGAGTGCAATTTCTTATACTCGGCATCAAAATTAGATTGAATGGCCTTAATCTTACGATTGAAAGAACATTCAACCAAGCAACGAAAACGATCAAAGACAGAGTATATATCAGATTTCAATTTCATGGGATAACACCAAGTAAAACGAGAATAGTCACCCACAAACAAAACAAAATAACGATAATCATCAGAGGAAAACACAATAGCAGGCCCCCAAATGTCAGTGTAGACTAAATCGAGCACATTCGAACTAACAGACTCAACATGTGGCAATGGGAAACACACAGATTTACCTAGTTGACACGCAGAACATAAACTAGAAACAATTTTTATTTGACTCACTAACCGAACAGGACTGTAAGACACGACTAAGGATACGCTGGTGTAGATGACCTAAACGATCGTGCCACGTAGAGACCGAAGCACGCGTAGAGAGAAAAGCTGAAGGAGAAACAACATGAACCGGCAAGGTATAGAGCCCACCGGAACTATTGCCACGCAAAAGAATTTCCTTGGTTTGAATATCTTTCCTAACAAAAAACGAGTGGTAAAACTCAAAATAGACCTTATTATCTGATGCAAAACGTTGAACAGATAACAATGAAGCAGAGAGATGAGGAACATGCAAAATATTATACAAACTAAGAGTCCTAGAGGGTGTAGATAGAGAGGCATGAATAACATTACTAATAGATAGCTGCGTACCGTCACTGACACGGAGAGTGTCACTACCATTATATTCCTCGAAACTGGAGAGAGCTGCTATATCAGGAGTGGCATGATGGGTAGCACCCGTGTCGGGAAACCAAGTATGAGAATTGAGAAACCAGATTGGTTGATGAAGTATCACCTTGGTACACAAAATTAGCTTGAGGAGAGGTAACTTGTGAAAGCTTAAAACAGGCCAAAGCAGAATGACCAAACGCCACACAAATCTGACATTTAACATGGGAGTTTCTTCCACGCCCCCTGCCTCCCCCTCGTTGCTGCCGTCCGGAGCCACCACGCCAAGGAGCACCGCCACGACCTCGCTGCTGAGCAGAACTAGTGTGACCAGCAGCACTGCCACCAGCCATGCAACCACCCCTGGACCACGCTGCCAATTGCCCCGAGCAGCGAACACCGCCAGCGCCTGGCCAACTCCGGCAAGCTCGTCGCCGGCTATGAACTCCTGCGCACCCAACACATCAGCGAGTTCCTGGAAAGAGACCAGACGCTTGCGAACAACCAACAAAGACATCACAACCCGGAATTCTAGCCAAGTCCACGAAACACGTACTGATTCTGCTCCGCAAGAGTCACCAGTCGGCCGGCAATCCTTGACAACCAGACGCGCCCGACTGAGATAGTTCGCCGTGGAAGACTCCCCCTACTGGAGACCTTGAAGCTGTCTGAGGAGATGAAGCTGACGTGAGTGGGAAGCCGATGCCAACGACTACTCAATCGCCTCCCAAACCTCCCTTGATGTTCGGCGGCCAACAACAATAGACATAACTTCTTTAGATAGGGAGGAGACTAGCATGGAGAGAAGAGACTGATCACGACGCACCCATGGGGCATAATCCGGGTTCGGTTAGGGTGCAGCGCCTTCAGCTGCAGCGCCCGAAGCCGTCGCAGGAAGAAAAGCAACCCAACACGGGTAGGTTCCGTCGACGAAACAAATGAGATCGTGACCGCGAAGAAGAGGGATCAGCTGCGTACGCAAAAACAAATAAATGCGATGGGTAAGCTTGATGCTTACGAAGTGGTGAGCGGTAGAAAGAGAGGACACAGTAGAAGAAACTGTATACCCTGTAGCTACATCTGATTTAAACGAATCAATTCCGTGCAATGCACGGACAAAAATACTAGTTATAATTTAAACGAATACTAGTAGGCAGTAGCATTAATATTATAATTATAATTAATTAGTATTGATGAATTGTTTGTATTGACATCTTAATTCTGTTACTAGCATAATCTTAAAATTATAATTATAATATTTGTAAATGTTTTATGTTCTTTTTTGTATTTGTTTCTCATATATAAATAATAATTTGTTAGGAAAGAAAGATAAATAAAATATTTATTTTTAAAAATATAAAAATGTCAATTTAACATAAAATGGGAAGAGAAAATCGCTCCTTTTAAAAATTAAAATAACTGAAAGACTAATACAAATACATGAATACTTTTAAGAAAAAAAAAATTTATAAGTCCATAATTCAAAGGAAAAAACATCACAACGGTGCAGAATCGCCTGCCAAATTGACCCTGTCATTGCGACATAGTCGAGAATCGCCGTGCCGCCAAATTTTCGCATATAACTATTTATTGACATACACACAGAAGGCACTTCGATTCTATCTCGTTTCTGGAAATTATTACGTATCAAACTATTTGTGGTTGAATATTTGTTTTCATGGACTTCTTCAAAGCAGTATTCTCCGAGGAACCGGAAAACTCCGATTCCGATTCAGAAAATCCCCCTTCTCCTTCAAATTCACAATCTTCCCCTGGAGCTCCGGATACTAATCCGAATATCCCTGCCATCGCTAACGCCTGGACGTTCGGGTCGGGTTTATTGAAAACCCTAGCTTCAAAGTCGGAATCCGTGATTCAGAACTACCGTCGTGATCTGGAGGAGTTCAGCTCTGGTCTCAAGACGGAGACTGCTACGATTCGAGAAGCTGCCAGCCGTGTCGTCAAGGACTTGCCGGCTCGGCTCGAGACAGGTGCCGCCGTGGCTCAGGAGTCGCTCGAAACTGTCGGCCAAGCTATCGGCAACATCGGCTCCACCGTGACGGATATTATTGTTCACGGTAAGGAGTCTATCCTTGCTGATGATGATTCTGGCAGTGAAGTGTCTGATTTTAACAGTAGGTATTATCAGGGTGGTGATATTAACCTACAAAATTTGAAACCCTATAGTAGAATTGATGCTGCAATTCGAGCAATACAATGTGATGCTAAAACATATTGTGAGGAGCCCGAGGAATCAGAGGATTATAGAGAATGGAAATTGGGATTTGTTTTTGAGGAAAAACTTGAAGAGATTGGAGACTTGGTTGAGGGAAATATAGTGATTGCTGAAATTTATAGTGAGATTGTGCCTAGAAGGGTTGACAGAGAGACATTTTGGAGTCGTTATTTCTACAAGGTTTATTGTGTTAAGAGGGCAGAGGAGGCCAGAGCTAGACTCGTAGAAAGGGCAATTTCAGGGGAGGAAGAATTGAGTTGGGATGTGGATGATGGGGAGGAGGAGAACAATAAAAATGGAGCTAATTCTGACATTAAAAAAGAGATAGAAGAGAGTGAAAGTAAAGTAAGGAAGTTACAGGTTGAAGTTGAACAACACACTTTGGAAAGAAGAAAGGATGACAAAATAGATACTGGCGAAGATGAGAAAGGGGTTTCAGAAGGACGATTTGATGATGGTGAGTCAAGTGGACAAAAGTTTGAGGCAAAATCTGAAGATAAAGGGTGCTCAGAAGGAAAGAATGGTAATAGTGATTTTTCTGTTCCTTCTTCTCATGGGGAAGAGGACCTTGGGTGGGATGAAATTGAAGATATCAGCAGTGGAGATGAGACCAAGGTTGCTGCACGAGTGAGCCCAAACAAAGCAGATCTGCTGAAACGCCTAAGTATGCCTGATGAAGAGGAAGATCTTACCTGGGATATTGAGGATGATGATGAGCCTATAAAATCTTGATTTTTGGCTCTATGGTACTTGGTTTCAACTGCTTCTTTATATTTACATATTCAACCTGCAGAATATTTTATAATGTGTGATGGTGATGCTGTCTTTCCAGTTTGTTTTGCAATAAAGCTGTGTATATATGTATATATAAATTTTCTTTTATAATTCAAAACAAAATCATATAGTTTACTGGAAGTCAGTGGTGTCTACTCTGTTATTGGCATTATACTCGAAACTATAGTTGCCGAACTGTCATTCCCAGTATGATATACCATGAACTTTTTAACTTAGAACTGTAGCTGGCTCAGGCTCATTTCCATTTTATTTACTTAAGGTTGTGTTTGGTTGATAGGTTTAGCTATCAGGAATAAGTATCAAAGTTATTGTTATTATTTATTGTTTGGTTGACAGGTTTTTAGAATATTACTATTTTTTTTTTTTTTTTACTATGGGTTTTGATTACCTCTTAATTGCAAAACTCCTCCCGTAATAAAATAAGGGTTTCATCCTTTCTTCCTCAGCTGATTTCCCAACTATTAATAATCATTCTTATTTTACTCTACTACCAAACATGTAAAATACTTTTATCAAAATTTATTACCATTACCCAATATTTGATACCCATTCCGATTCCAATTCTCATGTGCGAATCAAACACACCCTTAGTATTATTCTCATCTTTGTTTCAATCCTAATAATATATCTCATGTAGTCTTGTTTAATTATTAGAAAGTTTTCTTCTTTAATTCCTCGTGCTGATAGATTGTTTGGCCAACTGAAACTTGTTTGAAGGGATAAGGGTCAAATGATCCCTTTTACTGAAGAAAGTTCAATTAGTATCCCGAGCTAAAAAAAACCTTCAATTAACTATTACAACTCTTTAAAAAAATTTAAGTTTCATTTTTTTTTATGTTTATATGGATAATAAAATAAAATTTTGTATTTTCAATTCTAATGTTCGGCGTCTTTTTTTTTTATTTTAAAAAAACAAAATACTCCATATCTAAATGCCTAACATTTATTATTATTATTATTATTATTATTATTATTATTATTTTGCATGTATTAGCTTATGTTGAAGTTGTGTATGTGTATATGATTAAGCTTTGCTTTAGTAATTTTCTACAATATATTAGTTTGAAATATGCATCATACTAAAATTTATACACACTTAATCAAAATGGGGTATAGTATATGGAGTATATTGCATGTACACTTAGCAAAAATATGAAATATATATCAAGAAACTTCTAAAATTCTGCACTTACACTTAATCAAAATTTGCCATAATAGTATTCCATCCTGCACTCTTAACTAAAAATTAAGAAAGTTAGAAAAGTGCAGTGCAATCCAGATCTAAAATCATGACATTACAAACTTAAATTCTAAAATAAATTACTTTCAAAAGTTTTAACACAACTGTACACCATAATTATTAGATTAACAAATACATAACTTGTGCCACAAAAACCACTATCCAGTAGAGCCACCCCTATTAGTAGATTCACCCCTGCATTTAGATCCACCATTTCCAGTAGCCACCCCTTCTAACTGAGTTTGGTTGTTGGGTAGAAAAAGTTGGGCAATACATTCTGTTATGTCCCTTTTGGTTACAAAGTTTGAATGTCATCACTCTTCCTTTCCTAGACAGGTGAGTTCTAGTTGGTTTTGCTACCTTACTGGGCTCTCGATTTCTTTTTGTTCTTTGGCCTCCCACTCATTCTCTTAAGAATAGGTGCATTAATCTCCTCTAATTGGGTTTTTTGTCGAAAAGGTTCTCCATTCATTGGTTGAAGTACATGCATATATGTTCTCTTGTAAACCTCCTTTGTGTAGCAATCATCACTATATTCCTCAGGATATCTTCCTTTATCAAGTATAGCACATATAACATGTGAACATGGGATACATGTGAGATCCCAAGACCTACATGAGCATGTTCTTCTCTCCAAGCTAACCTTGACCTAATGCCTTCTTTTATTTTATTTTTTATTTTTTTTAATTTTTAATTTTATAATTTATAAATCTCATATCCACCATCCCCATTGAAATCCACTTCCCAACCAACACTTTCTAGAATGTTATTGTTCAACTTTTTCATAACAAATGAACCATAATTACCACTCCATTTTTCTATAGACAACCGCTTTGTTGCAATCTTTTTCATAACTGCAACTCTTATATCTTCAAGCATAGGAATATTATTGGCTTTGATATGGCTTTAATTAGAGTACTATTGAATGCCTCGCATAGGCTGTTGTCAACTATATCAAACTTTATGATTGTTCTAAAGTAAACCTTGCACCACAATCTTAAAGGATATTTCACTAATTCTTTTTTGGCATTGTTATCTCTCTTCTCCAATGTTTGCAATTTCTCTTGAAGTTGTGATTCTGATGTTGACTTAGCACATTGCCAAAAGAGTTTCTTCATTAGTTTCCTCTATGATTTTTGCTCCAATTTGCATGTATATGCCTTGCACAATTTCTACTCTCAACTCTATATAGGAAACAACTCAACAATCACATTAGCAGTAGCAGTTATCCATATAGTATAATTATAGATGATAATAAATAAGGTATAAGGTTAAATTAAATTCTTATATCGGTTTGAATATAATTACCTTTTGTTGGTCACTCATTATTGCTCATTCACTTGTATTTATGATGTTCAAATCAAACTTTAGTAATTCAAGAAACCATCCCTAGGATGAAGTATTCTCAGTTTCCACAACTGCCCAAGCAATTGGATACATTTGATTATTTGCATCCCTTCCCACTGTAGTTAAAATATCTCCTTTCAACAATCCTTTTAAGAAACACCCATAAAGTCCAATTATCTTCCTACACCTTTCTAAGAATCCTCTCTTGAGTGCTCCAAAACAAACATATATTCTTTGAAAAACACATGGAGCATCAGACATAACTCTATTTTACTAACCACCCTTAACTTGAACTTGCAATTGCATCTATGTACCTAGTACTGTCAAAGCGGGCCGACCCGATAGGCTCGCGGGCGAGGGTTCAAGCAACCCTAACCCGCCCCACGTGGGTCGGCCCGCAAGATTTTTTTTTTAATAATTCAAAGTTTATAGAATAAGTAAAAAATTATATTTCAAAGTTTAACATACTCCCTCCGTCCCATTTTATGTGTCTGGTTTGGTTCGGTTAACGAGGCTTGATGAAGTTATTTTTAATTCAATTTTTCAAAATATTAAGTTTAGTATTAATATACAAAATTTATATATTTAGAAACTACACAAAAGTACTATTAAACACAAAAAATCAAATTTAAAAATAAGTAAAAAATACTTAAGAAAATAAACAAAGAAGAACAAGTTGGTTTGACCAATGAATAGTAAGTAGGACGAATAAAATGGGATAGAGGGAGTATTATATATATATATATATATATGTTACACATATGCATATATATTTAATTTTTTTTTAAAATATGGCTTGACCCATGGGTTGGCCTGCAACCCGTGCGGGTTAGACCGCGGGGGCTACAAGTCTTCGTGGGCCAAGCCCGTTAGCCCGCTACTTCACGTGCCATATTTGAGCGGGTGTCCCCCTAGTAGAAAGAGGAAGGGGGACAAAAATGGTGGCTCTAGGTCGGCAAGAGGTTGGATACGTTTGGGGATCTCTTGTTATCTGATGAATGGTTGTACTTTATGTTTCACTGCTCCTCGTTCATGAAATAAAAAAGTCTTTCATGTTATTATTGTCTATACATTATTTGATGACTTGAAGACATAACTCAGATCATCAAAACTGACAACGTCAAATAAGACTAAATCCTTATAATGAGAAATCTATATGGTGGGTATATGAAGATGAAGCATTAGTAACAAAAGTCATTAGCTACGAGCCCTAAATCCACGAAGCATAAGTAGTTTCATTGATCGAGTTCTTAAGTCCATGATATATTTGCTATATAACACGAGGACTTATGGAATTGTTATCTAAGTAAAAGGACGAGGACAAAACGAACTGATGGATACTGATTGAAGTATAAAGACGATAAGTGATGCGGAGATGAGGCCGAACTCTTCTTATGGCTGAACTCTTGGTGACAACGAGAAGAGGTGTACACGAGGAATAATCTATCAGCTCAAATGAACTGAAGAAAGAGGACTGGGAGGTCGAGTTCTTAAGATCAAATGACCCGAGTTGATGAAAGAAGGTCGATGATAATATTCAACCGTTGATCACAAGTTGGATCGTGTGTAACCACGTGTCATTCTATGATTCGATCAAATCCGAAGCATGCGCTCCACTATATCCTTGAACTGACGAACCGTCAGAAGTGAAAGGACGTGCATTTATGGTAAACGTGGAGTAATGAGTGCTTTATCTCTCCGCATTTAATGCCACTTTCACTATGAGGGATGTTGCCAGATATGATCTTGCCGGTCAAGGGTAGTATTTACCTTTTATACCCTCTTGATCAGGGGCATTAACGGTGTTTGTCTCTTATACATAAATTCCTACCCGTATCCGTTTACATAACCCGACCCATATCTACTCATATAAAAGCTAATCCTCACTCCAACCTTTTCACTTTTACCCTCACAACCCTTCTACTCTAAAGCTTTCTTCCTCTAAATGTTTCCTTCCTCGCCCCAAAAACCTTTCAGTGAACATCAATGGTGACCATTAAGGAAAACTCAAATACTTCACCAAATGAGAATCCGACAGTTTAGGACATAGATAAGCCTATAGATCAACCGAAGAAAAAGGAGTTCAAGCCCCCACCTATCATTACTCGCCCGTGCAGTGATGAGAAGATCATCAACTGGTTTCTACGAAGGTTGAAAGGGCAGGATCCTAAAGAATGTTTGGTGAAAGCTGGGTCTATACTAGATGTTGATGGATTTCTGGAATGAGTTATTGATAGGAAGTTTAGAGAGCAAGTAATACAATGTCTCAAGGATGGAGAATTGTATGACTTTGTGACATTCTCTCACAAAGCCTTCTATGCTGTTGATGTTGCTCAGTTCTATATCAATTCCAGTCTACATGAAGCAAATGGTATTGATGAGATCAGATCTATTGTCAATGGGTTAAATTTACCAGAACTCATTGTAACCCCTCGGCATTTTCGTAAGACTAAGGTTCGAAAAATATTTCCTTAAGCTATGACATTCATGAAATAATCCCTAGAGGCTTCAAGAGAATTTTTTTTTAGGAAGAATAGTTGTTATTAAGTTGCGATCGTTCGTGCCGGTCACGAACCGTAAAATTTTGGGAACTAGTATTCGGACCCGATTATCCTAGGAAATGGATTATTAGACACCATATTATTATTCTTGAACTTCCTATTCAATTAAATCAGCCCATAGCAGCGAAAATTTATTTTGATCGTACATCGCTAAAATTTCGCGGTGTACCGAACCTAGCCCAATTTTGAGGGTTAGTCTGGAACAAATTTTTGGTTTCGAGAATTATTCTATCCAGATTATTTTCTACCGAAACTTTATCTGTTTGGACCCCAACTGATAAGTTTGAAAATACTTCATTATTTTATTCTATTTTTTTTCCCCATAAAAACATCTTACCTCAAAAGGAAGAATACCCAAAGCCAATTTATTCCATTTGTTGTTCTTCTTCTTCTTCCTTGGCTGAATTTCAAAAGAGAGAAAGAGAGGTGACTTCCACCATTTTCCTCCATTAAAACCATAGCCAAGCTTGTACACAACTCTCCAATTTGTTCGGTAAGATTTCAATATTATTCGGTAGAAAGCTTTGTATTCCTTCCTAGATCATGAATCTAAGTATAGTTTCTTTATATTTGTTGTTATGGTGTTGATTTTGACCCTAGGATTTTTCGGTGAAACTTGGGGATAAAGGTTCAAGACTACTTTTACGGTGATATTACACACTTGTGAGGTAAGGAATTCCCTTAAGTTGGAATTAGTCACTTGAATTTGGATAATTGATTTTATGTAACCCCTCGTATTTTCCGATAAGTTTGAGGTTCGGAAAATAGGTCTTTAAGTTATGACATTTAAGAGAAGACGGTTTGATGCTCGAAATAATTTTTTTTTTAAGGATTAGTTATCGATAGGCTGCGAACTACGCACCGGTCACGAACCGAGAAAATTTTAAGGATATAGATTCAGTTCGAATTTTCTAGAATTGGGATTATTAAATATCATGCGATTAAGCCTGAATTTCTAGTTAGTTCAAGAAAAATTTGAAATGGACTGTAAGGGATAAATTGTTACGGACTCTGTACCTAAATTTAGCGGGACACCGAAAATTCCCAAAATTGGTGATTTGTGACGGGAATATTTTTACGATAATTTTGGTATTAGAATTTTCCCGAATTAAGTTATAATCCTCCGAACATTCATCTGATTTAAGCATAAACTGGCCAATTAAGTTGTGATCTTCCTAGAGACTCCATAGGGTGATGACAAGTGGCAACCAAATCTTAGCCTAAGATTGGATCATTAAATGCTATGTCATAAGAGGTATGGTGCAATTGCACTTGTTGCTTGTAGATCAAGAACAAAATCACACCAAGATCATCTCTCTCCCTCTCTCATTTCGGCTACACCCTTAGGAAGAAGAAAAAAAAAATAGATTTAGTCCTCCTTTGTGATCTAAGAGCTCCCAAGCTTTTCCAACCCAAGTGTACAAGTGTAGGTAAGATCTTGAACCTTGTTGGATTAAATCATCTCTAGAATTCATGTGTTGATGTTTAGTGCATGAAAATATTGTTATTGTGATAATATTCTTAAGGTCTTTGAATTCAAGAAAGGAGCTAGCAACTACTTTGGTTTAAAAGTTTCTATTGAGGTAAGGAATTCCCTTAAGTTGGAATTAGTCACTTGAATTTGGATAATTGATTTTGGTTGAAATATGGTGTTTTTGGAGCTTTGGGGATATTTTTGTATACATGTTCATAGCTTGGATATGCTTGTATATGTTGTATTTATGTCCATATAGGCTTATACTTGTGAAAATAGTGAAAGGAAATCAGGGTAGATTCTGGCAGCAACTTCCATGATTTACTGGGAAAAATTGGTAAGGTATTTTGACTCCATTTTTTGTAGATATGTAGTTCAACAAGTGTAGAACCTACATATAAAATTTCATAATGATCGGAGTAGTATAAGTATAGTTTTCGGAATTTTTCCCAAAACTGGACGGAGAGAAAAATATTTCGGACCAAGGGCAAAAAGGGAATTTTCTGTGTTTATTCGTGGATCAAAGTGACCAAAACTTTTGACGGACATCAAGTACTATAAGTTGGGGTTCTACCATAAAAATTTCAAGTGAAAAAGAGTTCGGGAACTATTTTTACCGGCTCAATCTTTCGGACTGCGCCAAGCTGAAATTTTCTGAATTATGCTTAGTATGATTATGGATGTGTTAGTGATAATTGTGAGGTAGTTAGTGAGTTAATGGTGATCAGGTGATGCTAAGGACATGGATTAATGATAGAGATTAAATGATAATCTCATGATTTTTGGGTTATGGTTAGGCAATGACCTTACCTATTAGAATTTATATATATTTGGATGTACGATATCCTCAAGTTATGATCTAATGGTGTTGATCATAGTGGAAGTTGTTGAGGACGATAGTTAAGGATGTTGGTTGATTTTAAGTGTGAGATGGACATATGAAGTGTATCCAAAAATGTTTATGAAAACTTACGTTGAAAAACGTATGCTATTTTGATATAAAGGTTGTCAAAACCTTATTGTTTGAGAAAATGATGTTTGAAAATCCTTCAAGGGCTAAAGAGGTAGTCGATATCAAATATTGGACTCATTTGTGAAATATGTCCAAAAGAAATGATTTAAGAAAGAAAAACTGAAGGAAGGAAAATGTTTTCAAACCCTTAGTTTCTGGAATAAGGTGGGGACCTACAGGAAGGCTTAAATGCCACGGCCCGGGGTTGGAATAAGGGTGGACCTACGGGAGGGCTGGAGTGCCATGGCCGTAGGTTGGGATAAGGAGACCTACGGGAAGGCTGGAAATGCCATGGCCCGAGGTTTGTATGATCAATTCATACTACAGAGCGAAGTCTATTCGCTGAGAAGAGATGGAGTTATGAAAAAAAAAAAAGAAAGTCTCGTGCTTACTCAGGGGAAACTAAGTGAATTTTTGACTATGAAAATTATTGTTACTCTGGGCTGCGGTTCAGATTATTATGAGCATTAGAGCTGCGGTTCTATTTGCAAATGATGAAATTCTTGGAAATGAAAGTTTTGCAAACTTGTCTGAAAGGACATGAAAATGATTTTTTTTAAACTTCTAAACTAAAAATGTTTTCAAACCTTTGTCTACTTTTAAGTGACAAATGGATTTTCTTACTTAGCCGTCGCGCTAACTACACTGCATTGTGTCCTTTATTAGATGCAGATTAGTGTGGACTCTAGTAGCCCGATGAGCTCTAAACAAGATGGGAGTGGATGTCGATGTTGTAAGTTTAGCCTTAACGTTTGGGTATAGGAGAGATACCTGAGCGTGGCGGTAACACCGAGTTTTCTACTGGTTAGACGCTTCCGCAATGTATTGTAATATTAGGATTTTGTAATAAATCCCAGATGTGAAAATTGGGGTGTTACATTTTAGTTGAAATATGGTGTTTTTGGAGCTTTGGGAATATTTTTGTATACAAGTTCATAGCTTGGATATGCTTGTATATGTTGTATTTATGTCTATATAAGCTTATACTTGTGGAACTAGAGAAAGGAAATCAGGACAGATTTCTGTCAGTAACTTCCGTGAATTTCTGGGAAAAATAGGTAAATTATTTTGGTCCAATTTATTTTATACATGTAGTTCTATAAGTGTAGAAGCTGTATATAAACGTTCATAATTTTTGGAGTAGTATAAGTATGGTTTTCGGAATTTTTCCCAAAACTGGTCCAGAGAAGGAAAAATGCTGGACAGCACACTGCCAAGGGCAAAAATGGAATTTTCTGTGTAAATTCGTGAACCTAGGTGACCAAAACTTTTTATGAACATCAAGTACTATGAGTTAGGGTTCTACCATAAAAATTTCAAGTGAAAAAGAGTTCGGGAACTATTTTTACCGGCTCAATCTTTCGGACTGCGCAAAACTGTAATTTCTGGACAGAAACTGTCAAAATCAATTTTGACAAAAATATTTTTTTTGTAACAAAACTAGTGACGAAATTTTGGGATGTCACAACCATATTTGGATGAAATAAATTATTTTGAAAATACTATTTGATTCCAGGAAAGAAAAAGAAAAATGTTTTCAAACCCTTAGTTTCTGGAATAAGGTGGGGACCTTCGGGAAGGCTTAAACGCCACGGCCCGGGGTTGGAATAAGGTTGGACCTATGGGAGGGCTGGAGTGCCATGGCCCTAGGTTGGGATAAGGAGACCGACGGGAAGGCAGGGAAATGCCACTGCCCAAGGTTTGAGAAGGAGAATTGAGAAATGTTCAAAGTGCTTACTCAGGGGAAACTAAGTGGAAAATTTTTGAGTATGAAAATTATTGTTATTCTGGGCTGCGGTTCAGATTATTATAGAGCTGCGGTTCTATATGCAGTATGAAAATTGTTGTTACTCTGAGCTGCGGTTCAGATTATTATAAATATTAGAGCTGCGGTTCTATTTGCAAATGATGAAATTCCTGGAAATGTGAAATTTTGCAAACTTGTCTGAAAAGGGCATGAAAATTATTTTGAGTGGCAAGTTATGACTTCATTCTTATTTGAGAAAAGCTTTATATGATTTAACGTTTATACGCTATTATACTATCTATAAATCGTTTCGTTACAGGCAGATTTTCAAATCATGGTAAAACTTTATAAAGCTTTTAGATTATCTATGTTTTCAAACCTTTGTCTACTTTTAAGTGACAAATGGATTTCCTTACTTAGCCGTCGTGCTAACTACACTTCGTTGTGTTCTTAACAGATGTCTAGGGTAGACTCGTGTAGCCCACCTGACTCGGATCCTTCCGAGTTGGAGTTCCCTATCTACGATCATGATGATTATGTACAGTATTTAGTTAATGTCGACCCGTATGCTCCTGGATTCGCTCCTGACTCTCCAGCTCCGGCTTATGTTCCTGCTATTCCTTCCCCACCGTACAGTCCTCCTCCGACTTACCCAACTACACCCTCTCGTATCCCGGTTCGCAGTAGCCAGCCAAATTTTCTGGATGGGGCCAGGACTAGGTTTGGGTCTTTTCCGGTAGAGGTGTTGGAAGGGAGTGATCCCTTAGAATTTGTTGTCTTTTATCCCTGTCCGTGGAATCTCGCTCCTTCGGAACATTGGGATGAGTGGTCCATGATGTACACTCCTAGTTACTTCCTGGATCATCTCACCTGGGTTGCGGGCAACTGGCATCTTGTATGGGGGACGTACTCCGAACCGGAGTACCGCCCCTTAGAAGAGGATGACTGATTAGAAAGGTTATGGGAGGAACCCTTTTTTTTGTGTACATGTATCTTTTGTAGCCATGATGAACTTAGCTGGCTAGTAAGTTGTAATTAAACTCTTGTATATATTCTGGTAGTTAGTGTAGCTACCCCTTTTGCTCACCTATATATATATGTATGAAGATATGTTGGGTAATGATGATGATGATGTGAAATAGTTTTCTTGTTAGCCTGTGCACCTAGAGTGAACTCTGTCTGGTCTTGGCTGGGTTTAGTCTAGGTGTGGCGGTAACTACTCCGGATGTACGGTATAGCCGAGCCGGGGTGTTACACTCATAGTGACCTTCAAACAGCCTTGAAGTTCCCTATTCGAGACGAAGGATATCACAAGGACTATTCTGATAAGGAGTATGACAAGGTCAAACTCTAGAAAGATATCAAGGGATACAACCAACCTTCAAAAGTTCCTTTCCCGATAAAAAAGAAGATGCTCAAGATGGATTTTGAGTTCACTATTGATACTTTGAACAAAATCACTGAGAGCAAGCAATCTGGAACTGATGATATATCCGAACAAAAGTTGAAAATGCTATGTGCTTTACTTGAGAAATATCCTGTGGATTGGTCCAGGATTGTTTTTGAATTTATTAAGAAAAATGTGGATTCTGGTGTGGATGAGAAGACCGAATGGATCACCAAAGTCTTAGGCTTCGACTTTGTGATCGGTCAAATATTGAGGACCAAAGGTATAAGTATTCGCCCCGGAATATCAACTCATAGAACGCATTATCACATGTGATCCAAGTCGCCGAGGTATGATCAGCGACGAGCTGCTGAGATTGAGGCTATGAAAAAGGCGAAGGGAATAAATAAAATCCTAAATCCTCAAAGGTTGCCTCTGAACAGAAGACTCTAGATGAATCAGAATCTAAAGAGTCAGATTCATCAAAAAGTCCTCTCAAGAAGAAGAGGAAAACCAAGTCCTCGAAGGTCGAGGAAACCAAAGGTGCTTCGTCCTCTAAAGAACCCGAACCTTCTAAAGAGAAGGCACAACCAAAGAAGAAGAGAAAGGAACCCACAAAGAGGAAGGCCGAGCCATCAAAACTACCCACGAAGAGATCTAAGAAGGCTCCAACTGAGAGAAGCCTACCTGATGAGCCATATGTTATTCTACCAATAGACGAGGAGCAGAGGCGTTCGCTAAACGATAATGTTTCAAGTGTTCTGCCTCCTCCTCTTGCAAATATTGATGAAGAGAGCAGTGATGAAGATGATGCACTGCCACTCACTCGATCCTTAAGGAAGTAGAAACAGACTATACCAGAGGTGTCAGTGCCCGAGCTATCTATGCCCGAGCACGTAGCACACGAGCCATTAGCACTTAAGCCCTCGACTTCAAGTGTTAGAGGTCCTCTACCTCTTGTGATCCAGCCTCAAGCTTCGCAAACCCAAGATCAATCAGACTCTAGCTCAACCATGGTAGAAGATTCATCTGAGGGGGAATGTGATATTGTGGCCGAATCCCTCAAGCAAAGGATTCGTGCAATAGCTCCACCTATAGTGGCCGAAGTGTTGATCTCATCAATCAGAAGGTTTGATTGTCAACCACTACAGATGATAAAACCACCTCATACACTTCGTATCCAATGATGCCGAGTTGGCCCAGCAATTGGCCCATGAAGAACTCTTTGGCGATATACCCACCCATGAGCACATCCTTCGCCGAGAACTAAAGAGAATGTATGCATGGCAAGAATGGCGCATGTCCAGCCTACGAGTGATTGGTGAAACTTACAGCATGATAAGCGAAGAGGAAGAATGGGCTCTGGATTGGATGGGGACAAGATCTATCTTTGATGCAATGCGGACTGAAGAAATAGACCGAGTCTATGCTGAGACACTAGAAGGATGATTTGTCAAAAATGGCAAAAGTCGAGATCTGAATGTTGGTCGTTTGAATCCGATAGAACAAAGAATTGTCGAAGACATCATGGTGGCAAAGGTTCGCAACATTTCCAGAGTTCAATGCTCATTCAGGGATGAACGTCCTGGAGTTGGGAAAAGCCGAGGACAAGCAGGTCCTGTTGATGAAGCTAACGAGGACAAAGAACCCACGAATGATGATTCTAAGTGTGATGCTGACAAAAGTCCTCGTGGCAAAAATGATGATGACGATGACAAATCTTCAAGTAATCCTACTCATCCACCTGTTGATGCCTCGAAGAAAGATATCTCTGATGACTCAACTGATTCATCTAGCTCAAGTGACTCCGATGGTAACAATGATGCTGATCAAGGTGTCACCCCGAGTCATCCTCAAGCTGAGGACGAGGAAAGATAAATTGATGATGAGCAAATGAACAACTCTGACCATGATGATGTTGCTGATCATGGTACATCGAATCCTACTCAAAATGAGGATCAGACAAGAAGATTTGAAGGGTAAAGAGACGGTGATGTTATGCTTACCATGACCTTAGAAGAGATTGCACCACAGATGGATGATGCACGAAATGATCTTATCATTTTTGAACCAGAAGAGCTCGTACATCAATATGAGCCTATTAAAACTATTGTTACTAGGGAAAGTCAGAGTTCAGCCCGAGACAAAGACTTAGAAGCGTCTCATGGTGCGAATCACGACGACTTAGCCCCGAGGATTGATGAAAGTATGATAAATTCTTCAGAAAACCTTGTTGATGTTGATTTCAGGATGAGTTCGGGCTCAACTCGAGATGAAAACTTGGAAGCATCTCGCAGTGTAAGCCATGAGGATTCGTACCCGAGGAAAGAACTGAGCGAAACTAACTTGGTTAACGTTGATGTTCAAGATGATCAAAACTTAGCCCGAGGTGAAAACATGGAAGCGCCTCGTGGTGATAGCAATAATGATCATGTTTCTGATTCTCAATCAACCGAGGTATTAAGAGGCTCTATCCCTACTTTCTCATCCCTTATGTCTGCTATACAGGAATTGGCGAAAACTCAATCCACTCAATTCCAATCTCTCAATGAGTGTATTGCCAAAATTAAGAAAGATCTAAGGAAGCAGAAGAAGTGTAGCTCAAAATCCCTTGTGGTAGCTCAAACCACTGGACTTGAAGAAAATGTTGATAAGGCTCAAGCTGAGAGCTCGACATCTTTTGCATTGCTGCGAGATACCTTATCCGAAGTCAAGCGAGTCCAACAAGACTTGGTACTCAAGCACGCCTTTATAAAAGAGCAACTTGTTATGCCATGTGTCAAGTTGGACACGGTCACTGAAAATACCAACCGAACAAGCACTTATGTTCTTGAAAATCAGTGATCCATAAAAGAGCTTCAAGTGGTTATTAACCGTCTGAGTTCCAAGATCGACGAGTTGGCGAACTCTGATGATGCCAACAAGGGAGAAAAGAGAGTTTGCAAAGAACAAGGTCAAGGCCGAGGAGACCGAGACAAAAGAGATCGAGATGATCATGAAGGCCGAGGAAGTGATGGTAGACACAGATCTAATAGAAACATTCAGAGAGAATAGTTTTTAGCTTTACCAACTCCACCATCATCCTCGACACCAAGACATGGACACTCTACAGACCGAGGACACAAAAGATCAAGATGAGAAACGACAACAATAGCTGAAAGAGAGATAGTTCATTACATTCCCTACGAAGAGGGGAGTTGTAAAAGGTTTGAAGGCTACAACATTCCTCCATTCTGGAAGAAGAAATTTGTCAGAGGTAGGACTCAATATCAAAGATCTCAAAATGAACGCATCTTTGAAAAAAGGAAAGAAGAAGAATGAATTCTCAAAATTCAACAAGATGTCCAATGGCATTTTGAAGAAATGAAGAAAAGGATTGATGATGCAAAAAGTGTAGGCATAAATGAAAGTGATTGCCTGAAAATGCAAGCAATAGGTCAAATCATGGGAGCTACTGGGCAAAGGTTCTACAATGGAATGACTACACCCAAATTGATTTGTTGGTGGAAACGAAGAATCATTGAAGGCAGAAACCTTGGCGAAGCTACTCGAAACTACCTCATTCTTCGTATGAGAAACAAGTATGCTTACATGATCGAAGACGTGGACGTGGTCGAAGCCAGAAGAACCATAAACGACATGCTTGACCAAAAGGATGCTGATGAGAGTAAAAGACTTAAACGAAGAAGGAAATGATGCACGAAGACTAAGGAGACCGAAGAGAAGATATGATCTTCAAGGTTTTTATCCTGCTTTATATCTTATGTAATGGTGTTACTTTTGATGAATGAAAGACAAATTTTTGGGGTCTATGTGTGTGTTAGTTATTGTTTAGTAATCTTACTCCTCGAAATGCTTATTGTTAAACTCTACTATTCGGCTATGATAATAAAAATCCATTTTGGATATAAGTAGCCTGATGGTCTGAGTATAGGTGTTGGCATCATCAAAAAGGGGGAAATTGTTAGGAACCCCGAGCTCTTGATTTTGATGATACCAAAGACCAGAGGAGACCCCCCAAACTTTTTCATTGTCTTTATTATCTTTTACTTAATAGACCGAATACTTGTTAGGACTCGTCACAACGAGTTCATGACAGAACAAGAAGTAACCTTCAGCCGAAGACTTAGAAGAGCTCAAGGACGAAGACTTGAAGGCCAAAGACTTACCAAACTAAAAGAAATCAAGTAGACTAAGGCCGAATACTGGAAGGGTCGGTCTCTTGAGGCTTAAAGAAAACCCAATAATCAAGTTGATTTATTCGAGGAGATGATGGGAGAATGATAAGGTCAATCATTCTCATGAGCACCCAAGGCATAAGGACTCTAAGGACATTCTCTGGAACATTGTCTTGTCCATAGCCTTGATGTTGTGAATGATTAGTATCAAACGGATTCTAGGAAGCAATCCCAATGAGCATTAAATGACATGTCCTTTTGTGTATGACAAAAGACAAATTTTCTTTACAGTAAAGTAGACAAACGGGTAGAAAGTATTGAAATTCACATGAGTCAACTATTACCCAGCGGATATAACACATTGGACATAGGTTTTGAATTTTGATTTCCCTCCAACGGAATTAAATTCATGCCTATAAATACTCATGCTCCATTCCATTTAGAGCTGCTGGTTCATATATGCAATAGGCTATCATAAGCTTTAAAAAGTGTGCAAATATTCAAAAAAGCTCAAACTCTCAATCTAGATTTTTAAGAGAATCTTGTGCTACTTAAGTGTTGGTTCAAGAAGCTCAAGCCAAGATTTCCAAGTTAGAGAAAAGTTCAACCTTTCAACCAACCTCTACTTAGGAGAAGTAGAAAGAGATGGAGTAAACTTGGAGAAGTTGAAAAACCTACAAAAGCATGGCTGCCTAGCTTTGTGATCAAAGAAGCACATTTTGGGAAGACATTGTACTATCAAAGGAGATAATAGTGCAATCCTTCACAAGTTGTGAAGAAGAGTGGAGTAGGTTTCATTAACAGTCGAACCACTATAAAAACCCCTCTCTCTCTCTCCTTTACTTACTATTTTATCTATTGCATTGCATACTCACGAACCAAGCCTAACATTTTCTTAACAGACAAAATAGTGCAAAGTGATACTAAAAACTGTTAACATCTTTATTTCCGCTGCGTTTATCTTTGGTCAAGTTCTAACTCTTCTAAAGGGTTTCTACTTGTAAAAAATTTCAAAACCTAGTGAGTCTATTCAACCCTGCCCCTCCCCCCCTTCTAGACTCACTCCTCTACCCATTGGGACCAACAAGACACGTTAGAGTTGATTTGCATACACCTTACAACAAGCATTCCTATGGTTAGATAGTTACCCACATATTTAACTGCCAACATTATTTAAACAAATAGAGCATAACAACTATGCAAAAATTCTCAAAAAAAAACAACTACGCAAACACTTATTTTAAACTACTAATATCATTCTAAAACAAACAGTCCATAATGACTAAATACACACCTAGCTTAATATGGAACAAATCACAACAAGTTACACCAACAATTGAATGCAAACACTACCGACCACCTTGTCACCCTAATGTAAAAAATGACCACCCTTGTGCGCACACACGTAATAGATGAAGTGCAAACACTATACAATATACTTCCGAATGCACACACGTTAGAATTGATTTGCATACACCTAACAACAAGCATTCTTATGCAAACACCTTATCACCCTAAAGTTAAAAATGACCACCCGTAGAACAACCCACGACAAAAGTTAATACAACACATATTAAATGTACTCATCCACATAATAGCTGAATTGCAACACTAAACAACATGCATCAAAATATACCCACCGTAAACACAAATTGAATCAAATAGTGCATACAAGGTAAAAAAGAAAAAAAAAACCACAAACAACACCAGGAAAATAAACTAATAATAGGACCAGAACACCCACTGCAACACCCATTGCCAACACCTCCACCCCACGATACCAAATAAATATTGCAATTATATGCAACAATACACTTACATTGATACCTGTACGCACACACATATAAGAAGTGCACAGACTATTTCGAGATATTCTATATGCACAAACGTCAAAGTTTATTTGCATAAACCTTATAGCAAATCATTTAAAGAGTTAAGATAGTTACAACATATTCATATGTTAACAGACTTTCAACACACAAATCTCATAGCTAATTTGCATACATTGAAAAACCAGGCAAAACCCACAAAATTCAAAAACTCTAACCACCTATCTGAACCCACACACATCATATATGCACACACACACATCATAAATGAACACTTAGTTTGCATAACGACCACCCGTGGAACAACCCACGACAAAAATTAATTGAACACAAAATAAATACACGCACACACATAATAACTGAATTGCAAACCCTAAACTACATGCAACAGAATGCACTAATTGTTAGCATTATATTATCTAACATAAACTAAAGAAATATAAATACGAGGAACCTGACCTCGTAACAGCGAAAGCTTTAGGAACATATGAATATCCCTAGCCATAGTTGTTGGAATTGCCGATAGTTAAAACCTGCATATAATGTTAGTATACGTTTTGACTACCACTTTCTCCTAAATACTAGATGGTGTGTATTCTGAATACGGGAGCAGTGGGAGGACTATATTGCTTAAAAGCCTACATGCCATCAATATAGGTAGATATTCAGTTAACTAAACTGAATTGTAAGATAAAACTTAAGCATACAAGGTCTTTCAAACATATGGTTTTCATACACAGTGCTTTAATTAATGTTTAATGAACATACCTGGCTCCATGATTTCACTGTAGATGTTTCAAATGGAGACTTGGTTTCTCCCTCTAGACCCTTAGCATTACCTTAGTCTAAGAACTCTGATGGAGAGAGAACTTTTGTTTTGTAGAAGGTTGGAGAGAGGACCAGAGTCACTGAGTGGTTGATAAACCATCTCACAATTCCATCAACGTGAGATGGTTATCTGAGCAGTTGAAACTGCTACTTATTTTATCTGACCAATAATAGAATTATTATGATTATTAAAATTAAATAAATATTTATGAGCCATAAAAAATAATAATGAACCGTATAATAATAATGATATTCTAACATTCTCCCACTTGGCTCATAAATCATAAATTTAATAATGAACGGGAAACATAATATGCATAGTATAAGCTAATTTCTTTGTTACATTGGCCATAACATAAGTCATCATCTAGTTAGAAACTAATAACAATCATGTCGGTAATACGTCACTAATTTAACACAGTCCCTTCCATGTATCACAATATTAATTTCAAACTTAATAAGATTCAGAATGATATTTTTCATGATGGTCCACGATAATGTTTTTGTCAAAGACAAATCCTATTCATATTGACATAAAACATTCATGTATATATACTTAAAAACTAAACAAGATACTTAATACAGAAACGAAATTATATTGTGCTCCAAGTATCAAATATATCAAAACACAAACCTTAACATAATGTTAATAGTTTTCAATAACGCATATCCTCTCAACATGCTCATTAAATGACTTTGGTGGCAAGGCTTTAGTTAATGGGTTTGCAACCATTAATCTAGTGCTAATATGTTCAATTGATACCCTTTGTTCCCGAACATCTTCTTTAACATCAAGATACTTCAAATCCATATGTTTAGCACCACTTGTATACTTGTCGTTTTTAGAAAAGAAGACTGTTGCGGTATTATCACTATAAATTTTCAGCAGCTTGGCAATACTATTGACAATTCCAAGTCTTGAAATAAAATTCCGCAGCCACAACCCATGATTTGTGGCCATAAAACATGCCACAAACTCACCTTCCATAGTGGACGCAACAATGACAGTCTGCTTCACGCTTTTCCAAGAGATAGCCCCCTCGGCTAAAAGGAATATATATCCAAATGTGGACTTCCTTGTGTCCAAACACCCAGCAAAATTTGAATCTGTGTATCCTATCACCTGAAGGCAATCAGACCGCTTATAAGTAAGCATGTACTCCTTTGTGCCTTGTAAGTATCTTAATACCTTCTTTGCAACCTTCCAGTGATCTATACCAGGATTGCTTTGATATCTACCAAGCATCCCGACAGCAAAGCTAATCTCTGGTCGAGTACATGTTTGAGCATACATCAAACTCCCAACGACATATGCATAAGGAATATTTTCCATTTCCTTTCGCTCCAATTCATTCTTAGGGCATTGCATAAGACTGAACTTATCTCCCTTCTAAATTAGAGCAACAGATGCAGAGCACTTTTCCATTCTAAATCTTTCTAAGAATTTGTTAATATATGCTTTATGAGACAATCCTAACACTCCTTATGATCTGTTACGGAATATTTCAATTCCAATCACAAAGGATGCCTCACCCATATCTTTCATTTCAAAGTTCTTAGAAAGAAACACCTTGGTCTAAGTTTAATGATACTGTATCTTAAGTTTAATGATACTGTAATGTCCTTTGGATCAACAGTGCAAGGCCAGACTTGTTGTCTAAGATTCATTTACATGAGCTACTAGTATCATAATTATTCTAAATGAATCTTTCTTTGAAACAGGTGAAAATGTTTCATTGAAATCAATACCATTTTTCTAAGTAAAACCTTTGGCAACAAGTCTGGCCTTGCACCGTTCGATATTACCATTTGAGTCGTGTTTGGTCTTAAAAACCCATTTATAGCAAACTGGCTTACAACCTTCAGGCAATTCAACAAGATCCCACACTTCATTATGTTCCATTGATTTTAACTCATCTTTCATAGCTTCGACCCATTTAGAAGAATTAGGACTATTTATAGCCCGTGAAAATGAAATTGTATCTTTATCGATTACAATATCAAAATCTGATTCTTGAAGATAAACCATATAATCATCAGATATTGCAGATCTCCTTTGTCTTTGAGATCTTCTTAATGCTACTTCTGTAGGAATATCATTCGTGGGTTCATTGTTAACTTCATCATAAAGTGGTTGATCATTAATTTATTGTTCAGGTAAGTCATTAAATTGTTCAGTCGTTGCAAGATGAACAATCTGAGTAACTCCAGGTAAAGTAATTTGACGCACAGGAATAACAAATTGAGAAGAAGTTATCGGAGAATCTTGCACCGTAACTTCTTTAAGTTCCACTTTTTGTGGTACAACACTCCTACTTATATTATCATTCTCAATGAACTTGGCATTTCCAGTTTCAACAATTCTTGTAGTATGGCTAGGACAATAAAATCTATACGCTTTAGATTTATCCGGATAACCAATGAAAAATCCACAAGTTGTTCTTGAGTCCAGTTTCTTTTCATGTGGATTATAAATGTGTATCTCCGCTAGGCAACCCCAAAGCCTTAAATTAGGTTTCCTTCCAGTCCACAGTTCAAAAGGTGTTTTCGAAACTGCCTTGCTAGGAACCCTGTTTAATAAATAAGCGACTGTTTTTAAAGCATATGTCCACAATGATAAGGGTAAAGAAGAATAACTCCCCATACTCCTAACCATTTCCATTAAGGTTCGATTACGCCTTTCTACAACACCATTTTGTTGCGGTGTTCCATGCATTGTGTATTGAGCACAAATACCACGTTTTTCAAGGAATTTAGCAAATGGACCAAGACATCGTCCACTTTCATTATACTTTCCATAATATTCACCACCCCTATCAGACCTTATAATTTTCACCTTTTGTCTAATTGTCTTTCAACCTCTTCCACAAATACCTCTAAGGTATTTATTGATTGAAATTTTTCATGCAACAAATAGACATAACCATAACGTGAAAAATCATCAATAAATGTGATGAAATATTTTTCTTTTCCGAAGGTTGGAACATCAAAAGGTCCACATATATAAGTGTGTATAATTTAAAGGAGCTGTGTACTTCTTGTGGCTGCATTCTTATTTGTGTGATTTGAATGTTTTCCTTTAATACAATCCACACAAATACCGAGATCAGTAAAATCCAATTCAGGAAGAATTTCATTCTTTACAAGTCTTTGAATCCTTTCCTAGGATATGTGACCTAAACATTTATGCCACAAGAAAGCTGATCTTTCATCAACTAAACTTCGTTTAGTTTCAATATTATGATGCAGGGTTAAAAGCGTTTCAGCAAAAAGATTGTCAAGATTTAGTTTGTACAAACCATCAGAAAGAATACCAGAACCAATAAAGTGATTTTGTTTGAACAAACTGAAACAACCATTTCCAAACTTTAAAGAAAAACCATAAATGTCCAGTTTTGACAACGAAATTAAATTCCTATAGACTGAAGGAACATAAAGAGTCTCAAACAAATCTAAATGATGTCCAGTATCTAAAATTAAACGATAAGTTTCAATGGCTTCTATTGGAGCTTTAACTTTGTTCCCCATGAACACAAATCTTTCATTTGGCTTTATGGTTTGGGTCATAAGGAATCCCTGCATAGTATTCAAAACATGAGTAGTGAAACCAGAATCAATCCATCAAGTATTATAAGGAATCAATCCCCATGAACACAAAGCTACATTACAACCAAGTGTTACGCACAAAGCTACACTTAGTTCACCCGAGTGTTACGCACCCAGCTACACTCCTTTCTACCCTCAGTAGAGATACAACTTTTGTTTAAAAGAAATAAAGATTTCTTTTTCTAAGACTTGAATTCCTCTTGTGTATAGCTCAAAATCTCAGCACTTAGTATTTTGATTGCATTCACCGCTCAATACCACTTTCTTCTCTACCGTGTATCTCGTGCTGTTCTTCAAGTCTTCTTGGGCTTTTTATAATTCAAAGAATTTTTTGCCCGTTATGAACATTCAAATTTTGAACGTTCACTTGATCTGATTGGTTATCCCAATTTGATCTTGATGGCCATACCTTCTCATTTAATGACCATACCGTTGATCTGATAACTTGCCAATTTGATCTGATAAAATCTCCATTTTGATCTGCACATTTAATGTCGCTGGTAACTTTTGACAAATTACCTCTGTAAATTGCTCACAAAGTCTTCTTTTACGGCTTGATTGATCCTTGAAACTTGTAGCCTCCAATTTTAGACTTTGTTGCCTTCTCAGCTTGATATTGCAGACTTTGTATCCTTCAGAGCTTGATATTTTTGACTTTGTTGCATTCTTGATTTGATCTTGGGCAAGTTGATCTTTCAAAATATTTTCCGGGTGGTTCTTGCTTGAGTATGAACAATGATCTTCAGAAAATCACCACCTTCAAATTTCTTCTGGTTCAGGTTATTGCGTACTGAACCAAATATTTGAGTCATGCAAAAATGACTAAGTGTAAGTCACACTCTTAGTTGCTCCATAGTACTTTAAAATAGCCTCCACGCGTGTAGAAATAATGTAGTGTTCACGCGTATGTAATCCATGCAAAGTTACTCTACTTTGACTTTGACTTGCTCCATTTGACTCAACTAGCTCCATTGACCAAAAACTAGCTCCAAAGATTTGGCCGTGTGACTTGCTCCCAAGCTTCATCCTTGTAAGTTAAAATATAGTAAGTAGGATTCGAACGCTGGACCATTAGGTATATGCTCAAGTCTTTAACCATTTCTCTGTTTTAGCTCATTCAGTCATGATTATCAAATAAATATATTTGATTCTTCTTAGCATTGTATAGCGTATGGTGTAGAGATAGTGGATCTTGAAGTTCTTCTCGGTTTTGACTTAACTTCCTCCATTGACCTTTGACTAGCTCCATGAGTTACTCCATTGACCCAAAAATTGACTTTGAGCCGTGATACTACTAGCTCCCTTCTTTGCTCTCAAAATTCAAAATGTTCTCAATAGGATTCAAACTCAAGTCTTCTAGCAAAGATAATTTGGCCTTGTCCATTGGATCATATACACTCATGTGTATAGTGGAAGCCTTGTCCATTGGATCATATACACTCATGTGTATAGTGGAAGCAAATGACTTACAAGAGTCATTGCAAACTGATATAGTGGAAGCAAATGACTTACAAGAGTCATTGCAAACTGAACTCTATAAGACAATAATTCGAAAAGAGTCATTGCAAACTGAACTCTATAAGACAATAATTCGAAACAAACTATTGTCATGACTTGCCTTTCGGGTCCAAACTCTACACTCTAAAAATAAAATAGGGAATTTCTAAAATTACAATTTGGCTCATCAAAACTATTACAATTTTATTCCTAACAATTTCCCCCTTTTTGATGATGCCAAAACCTATACTCAATCATATTTGGCTCAGTCTAGAAATCAACTGATTTTATTTTTTGAATTTTATTGCGACTAGTCATTACGATGAGTTTTCATGAATTTTTGACCTACGGCTTTATTAATTTTGACTTGTACGAAAGATTATGCATTGTTGGGTTAAATCATCTTTGGGAATTTTAATTTTGTACCAACATGCATGCAACATAATATTAAGTCAAATTAAAGCCATAACACACAAAACTAATAAAGTTAGATATATTAGCATAAGACCCATTAATTCGAACTATTACATAACAATTCGAATTATCACCATCATACCAAAATATCATCATGAACTTGCGATTTTAAAGTAAGCTAGGAATGAAATTAAATACCCAACATGTTATTTATTCTTTTCCTAAGCTTACCAAAGTCATCATTGTCCTCCAAATGGTAGAATTGTTGGAATACTCTACCAATCTTGTAACACTCCGCGGCTTCGCGTAGATCATTTGCGGGAAAGACTTTTCGCAAATACCACCTTGCACACTCTCTTGGATTTCTCCCTTCTTGATCTAAGATGGCATCGTGTGTGACTCCAAAATGATCGGAAAATAAATCCACCATTCGGTCTTCGCGCTCCTGATTGGTCATCGCGGGTGCATTCGGTTGACTTGCCTGCCTTGGGGCTGTAAATGTATAAAATACATTTCCTGCGGGGTTAGCAAAAATTTTAAAAGTTGATTTTACTCCTTCCCCCTGTGTTCGTTCCCCCTTAGTAGGTGCGGTGGAACTCGAACCAACTTGGCCAAATTGATTGACCTTTCTTCCCCCTGTTTTGGCAGCATCTAATATTCTTGGGAAAAGGTGTGCATCACCTTTCTGTTGTACCCGAATCTCACGATTTAGGGATAGACTTTTCTTTTTGTTTTCTCTTGAGATCTTTTGGCCATCTTATGTATTTTAACTTTTGCCAAGCTACATAAATGAATTTTTCGAATATTTCTTTTCTTTTCTCGTAGCTTTTTGATTTTTGCATGGCCAAATAAAATATTTTTCAGAGAAATGTAACCATCCGAATATTTGTTCCATTTATAAATAATATAGGCATATGGTTACGGAAAATCTGGAACTTAGATCATAGGCCTTATTCAGATTAGTACATAAAAGGATTTTTACTAATCCTTTCTACTTCTTCTTCTTCACGGTGGCCGGGCTAGCTGCGGTCTTGGTACGAGAGGCAGAAACACGACTAGCAATGGAGGTTTCTTCGGAATCCGAGCTTGTGTAGTGAGTAGCTCCGGATGTTTGAGGTGGGGATTCCGAAGGTCCACTGCCTTTCATGAGAAACAAAACGTAGTCTCTATCTGGATCACCAGGTTTCTGCACTCCTTCGCCTGGCTCGACTGCATGCACGGGCTGCTCTTCTTCTAAGACGATCGGGTCGGTGGAGGTGTCACCGATCTCGTGTCCGCCATTTGCAATCCTTCTTGCTCTCAACATTTCCATCCGTGCTTGTTCAGAAATTCTCCTAGACGTGCGCCTTTCCATCCGTGCTTGTTCAGAAATTCTCCTAGACGTGCGCCTCACCATCCGTGCTTGTTCAGAAATTCTCCTAGACGTGCGCCTCACGGTTTTCTCGGCCTGTCTCTTGGGCTTCATGGCTTCCTGCAAAAATAAATCGGCCTGTCTCTTGGGCTTCATGGCTTCCTGCAAAAATAAACAAGACAAAGAACAAAATACTCTTTGGACGGGTAGAGTATGTGTGAGGAGGTTCCAACTTATAGATGGGTTGAGAAGCCTTGGAACTTGTAACTGTTGAAAAGTAGACATTGAATGTCTCTTCAAGTCCCTTTTACGTTTTCCCAAGCTCTAAAATTCATTGCTTTTGCTCCTCAAAAGCCGTTTCCCTTTTGCATGGTCAAAAGTGGAAGATGTTGGTCCCAAGGGGATGGGGTACAAGTCTAGAGGGGGGGGGGTGAATAGACTTGTATAAGATTTTGCAAATCTTTTCAACCTCTCGTGTGTATTGAACTTAGGATGTTTAGGTTCGATACCTCACGAGGTGAAGACAAAGTTTTATGCGCAGCGGAAATGTTATCCCCTTTTAGTTAGCACGAGTTTGAGTTAGTTCGAGAAGTGAGTTTATATGCAGTGCAATCGAGAGGTTAGCGAGAGATAAAAACAGTAAGTAAATGCAAGAGAGATTTTTAAGTGGTTCGGCCAACCCGCCTACGTCCACTCTTCTTCCAGAAACTCCCTGGAAGGATTGCACTAAAAACTTCCCTTTTTAGTACAATATCGAGCGCTTGAGCTTTGATCACGAAGCCCGCCTCAAGCCTCAGGTTTTTCTCCCCGCTTCTTGCTACTCCACCTCTCGAGCACTTGACCTTTGATCACCAAGCCCGCGTCAAGCCTCAGGTTTCTTTCACTCGGACAGCTGCCAGGTTACTCCACCTCTCTTGCTTAATCCAAAGCAAGGTGTTTTTGGTTGTCACAGTTGAATGTAACAGACTCCAATCTGACCACAAGCTATCGTTGAATCAACTTCGATGTAGAGCAGCTTCGGTCACCTTCTGGATGTATAACAGTTTAAGCTTTGTAACTCTTCTGAAACACTAAGATGTGTTTTCTCGCTGTTTTGAATATCAGGATGATATTCCAAGTTAAGCACTTGCACTTGAACGTTTTAGTCAGACACCTCTTAAGAATTTCGAACTGGTTAACCCCGAACTTTTTAACTCCTTAACCCCTATCGCTTTGTGTCTTCACGTCCTTTTTATATGAGAGTAGAGGAATAATTCCGTTGGAGGGAAAATTATTCCGTTTGAAATTTGTCTCCCATGCTGATCATGGGTCTTGCATATTTTCAGCATATTTCATGGAGTGGTGATCTTGTAACTTGAACCTCTTTGTCTTGTAGTGAATATTCCATAGTTCCCTTTCTTGAGTCCATGCTCCACTTTCGTCTTTTGGTAAAAGTTACTCTTTTTATATTCCCATTATTCCTTGTTTGTAGGGAATCAGACCACTTCAGCATTGGTGCACCTTTTGACCGTTTGTGGTGGAAATCTGACGTGTCATCCATTTCCGCCCATTTTGAAATCTTCACGTTCGGCACCTCTTCATTATTCTATCTCCATGATATTCTTCTTTTCCAAACTTTAAGTATGCTTCCTGACCGTCATTCAGCTTTGTTGGAGAATTGTTAGTGTATCGAGACCAAGGTTGATATCTTGATCGCTTGATGTCTCGAACTCAAATATCGAGAGGTCTATCTCTCGAACTCTGTTTATGTCTCGAACTGGATAACTGTATCGAGAGGTCCTACCTCTCGAACTCTGCTTATGTCTCGAGACTTAGTTGATGTCTCGCAGACCCTTATTCCTCCAGTGTTGTCCCATGCTTTCTTCTGATCTGTCTATATGATTACAACACACGAGACTTCTAAGATGTTCAAACAAATTTACCTCAAGCTTAAATATTTTCCGAGTTGAGCTCAAAGTTACCCGGTTGTATTTTCGCTCTTGGTTTACTTGTCGAACTTACAGCGTTTTGCCTATGTATCGAGACTTGGGGATTTCTACTTAACAGTTGGTATCATCAAAACCTATTACATGATGTTCCTAACAATTTCCCCCTTTTTGATGATGCCAACACTTATACTTACTCTATATGGCTGATTTGATAGAAAGAATTAACAAGGATTTTATTTTTCAGCACATATGGTAAGTTTGACAAATACTCTACTAAAACATGAATAATAGAGCTCATGCAACACCCCCAGCAAAAGATATATACGATTATAAAAGGGAATGTTTACAAAGTAGAGTTTAGTAGACAAGATTGAAGGAAATAAGACCAAGAACAACATAGATATCAATACATTGAAATGAGATGGAGTTTGGACCACGAGAGCTTACTTCTTGTTGGCTTTCCTTTTCTTGTTAATGGCTTCTCGTGTCTTGATGGGGTCTTTCGGATTTACCAGGCTTAAGTATTCTTCTGTGACGTCTAGATGCCTGTAGTTCCTGTAGGCTTCCCCCACGAACTCACCATCAATTACTCCATCTTTCCACCAGGCAATGCATTCTTCTGGAGACATATTGCTGTGTGTAGATATCCCAGTGATTTTCAGAAGCTTGAATATCTCCAGAGTCAGAATTTGTTCAGTGTCTTCTCTGTTCCCAAACTTAAAGTTTGTCATGAGAAGATCTATCTTCCTTTCTTCTTCTGACTGTCGTTCTTGTCTTTTTCTTCTTCTTTCTCTGTCCTCTTCTCTCCTTTTCTCCATTTCCAGTGTACGCTGGACCCTTAGGTTTTCTGCCTGTTTAGCATCCTCCACTGCTTTGCTCATGATTCTTGGTATTTTTGGAGGTGGTCCAGCTGGTTCACTTGCTGCCCTTTTCTTGCCCGTTGTATCCCCCTTCTTTTTCTCTTTATTTTCCCCCTTGTTGGCATCATCAGCACGGGAGAGGAGGGTGGACATACCTTCGAAGATTGCTTGAAGTTGGGCAGGGACTTGGTTCGACAGGTCATCGAGTATGGCCTTCATCACATCCTGTCGAAGTTCACTGGAATATTGGAAGGCTCGAAGCTCTGCTCGCATCTCGGCTAATTCAGCCCTCGCACTTGCAGCCTCTGCTCGAGCTACAGCGGCTTCATCAGTGGCTTTCCGTGCTGCATCCTCAGCCCATATCGCCTGTTCGAGAAGTTCGGCATGACGGCCTTGGGATTCACTTGTGCCATCAGCAGGCATTGCAGCATTGCGGACCACAGCGAGTATTCTTTCGAGCTGAGCCATCTTCTGAGATTGATCAGCCATGAATTGACGCACTTCGCCAATGAAGACTTCTTCGGCCTGTTGATCATAGTCAGAAGTAGGAGATGAGGATCGAGATGTACCTTTCGTTGGAGGGGACTTGGGTGCTTCCAGATTTCCACCCATGACTTGCAATTGCGAGTCCACCTCTCGATTTAACGTCTGAGGATCCACAGGGACACAAGGTTCAGAGCTCGAAGGTAGCTCCATGTCAGGTGCTTCCCGATTTCCACCTGAGGGATGGATCACTTCTTGCTCCTCACCTCTCGAACCTGGAGCCTCAGCTTCAGCAACTGTGGAGATAGGATCAGCCAGAGAGGGTTCTTCGGTATTGGACGCTTCCCTGTTTCCATCCAATAGAGGTTCCCCCTCAGCATCACTTCTCGAACCAGTGCTGGGAACTTTGTCATCTGCTGGTGAGGTTGGAGACGTAGTGTCGACAGGTGCTTCCGGGTTTCCACCTTCGATGGTATCATCAGTACTCCTCGAACCAGCAGGACTTGGGGCATTCTGCTCATGTTGCTCATTTGACTGCATTTCAGTCTGCTCCGATGAGTCTGGAATGATAATTATTTCAGGAGCAGTAGGAAAACCCGGCAGTGTGAGCAACGGAACTTCACCCTCTCGAATTGTCTGTGCTTCATCAGTAGTGGTCGAGGGTGTGGACTCAGGTGGTGGCAAAAGTAGAACGGTGTTAGGTGCCACTTGAAGTGCTTCAGAGGTCTCGGATTCACCTCTCGAAGCTTCTACCTGTTCGTCCAGAGCAGAGTTACTGACTTGGGACAGTGGGATTGCGGCTGTTGCAATATCATCGTGAGCAACCCCAGAGGTCTCTCCTGGACCTCTCGTGAACTCAACGTTCTGTCCCAAGGAGATGGCAGTGGCGAGCCTGATATCTTCTCGAAATCGTGCTTCTGTTTCAGGATCTTCTTCAGGCTCAGCTTCAACTTCTGGTGCTTCAACTGCTATGCTCTTCCCTTTATCAGTTCTTTCACTGTTCAGCTTCATTACTCGTGTTTCGTGGGCAAGATCCATCAGTTGTTGAGCTGGGATCTCGGAGATGCCCAACCACTGGAGTGCAAACTGCTCTTCTGCCTCCATTTCAGCTGCTTGACTCATCAATTGAGTGAAAGAACTGGTTCTCCAGTTGATCCACCTGATCACCCTGGAGAAGTCATCAAGAGTGGGTGCTTCCACTGCCAACTGAGTGGAAACTTCTTCATATAAGTCATCCCGCCCATCAGAGATGATTTCAGTGGCAGAGATTGCTTCGTCTATCTGAGCTGTGATCTCTCGACTATGCTCCAAGAGATCATCTCCCACCCTGACTGTGTAGTCTGTCTCTCGAACCATCTCACATGGTTCTTCTGCATCTCCTTGTACTGGATCACTGATCCCAGTACCTTCAACCTCTCGAGCCATCTCTCGAGATAAACCAACAGAGTCACCAGTACCCTCAGCAGTAATATCATCATTAACACACAAATCTCTTGACAGGGACCTGGTAGGGGGCACTCTCTCAACCTCAGTGGCCAGTGTAGCCTGAGGTTCCCCCTGGGCTTGTGCCCTGTCCTCGAAGGGTACTTGTATAACTGACGGTTCCACCTCTTGAACCCGGGTGACAGCAACAGTTTTGGCTTTCCTAGCCCTCTTTGGCAGATGAACCCTTTGTATCAGTACATCGAGAGGTTCATCATCAGAATTCTTTTCCTCGGTTTGGGCTTTCCTTTTGCCCCTTCCTTTTGGCTGTGAGGGAGAAGGTGCAGCCTTAACACCTTTAGTTTTGGGGACTAGAGATTTCGTCCTACCCATATAGGTATTTCGATGAATCTCTTTTCCCTCCCTCAGTTCGAAGCCCTTCAGGCTTAGGAGAAATTGCACAACAAAGCCGAAACCAACCTTTTTACTGATCGACAGGTTGGCGTTGGAGACTGAGCGCATCACTTGCTGTTGGAGGAAGTTGAAGATAATATGTGCCCAGTCCAGCTTGTTGTTGTTCCAAATGGCATGGAGGATTTTGAGGAGGTCTAGACTAACCTCGTCAGTTCCGGACACCTTGCCGAGCACAAACTTCATGATTAGGTCGGCAGCGAGAGCAAACCTCTCCTTTAGGTGGTACTTGCGGAGGGCAGAGGATGCTCTGGGTGGTGCAGTCGCTAGTCGGATTTTCTCCCAGAAGGCTTGCTTGTCCAAGTCGTAATCCGATAGATGCTTGACTGCTTCCTCCGATGACGCGAAATCAAATGCCGCTCTGAGGTCACCTACAGATGTTGTGATGGGAAAATCATTAAAGCGGCTTTCGATTTTACCCTTCGTGACCTTGGCATTTGCGAACCATTCTGTGAAGTCGAGGGGGTGAATGGTCCGGTAGTCGTGCGTCATGTATTTCATCAGTCCTGCTTTCTCAAACTTCTTCAGGACTTTTTCCGCCATTTTTGGATTAGGGGAGTTGGTGATGAAGCCATTTCTGTCAAGGATACTCCCCGCCTTGACTTGTTTGATCTGAGAGCGAATGTGTAGCAACTCCCTCTGATATGCGTCGGAAGATGAGGTTGATGTAGAGGATTCGGACGCCATTGATGAAGGTTAGATGTTTTGGAGGGAATGTGTACTGCGTTTAGGATTTGGGGATTTTGGGTAAACGGTTTTAGCTTGAATCCGGGTAAAGAAGAAGGATTTGGCTTTTATATCGTGTGGATTCGGGTTGGATATATGGGTAGGGTTGAGAGCTTGACCCAAGGAAGGATACCGGTTTTCTTTAAAGAAGTAAAAGGTCAGAAATACCCCTAGTAACGGTCAGCGTATATGAAAAATAAGGGTATTTTTGGTAAATTAACAGAGCGGTTTTAGATTTAGGATAGTGGGGTAATAAAGAAAAGTAACTATATGATCATGCTCCCACTAATCAAGATAACTCCCTTAAGTGCGGAAAACCGCCAGTAACCGATGACCACGTGGCTAGCATTAATATCCAAGGTTAGCCGTTTCCTTCATGTATTCGTTGAACTTATCGGATTCACCTCTCGAAGGTGAAATGTCTTCCACATGAGTTTAAGGATCTTCCCCCTGAGTGATTGATCCCTAAACCTCCTTATTCCTCCGTCTTGATCTGGTTAAGGATCTTCCCCCTGAGTGATTGATCCCTAACCCTCCTTATTCCTCCGTTCAGAGATATCAGTTTGTTATCTTTCGAAGTGACCTCTCGAACTACCCTTCTTCGAGACATAACGTATATAGACAAACTGATCGGGTGACCTCTCGAACTACCTTTCGAACACAGATTGCGAGAGAAACAAGTTTGATTCATCTAAAAGATATCACTTGGAACATATCCTTAAGTTCATTTAGTGATTTCCAGATACATTACATATGAATCAATATCCTATTAGATTCCTTAGAAACTTTTGTTTGGCCTTCGTCAGCCTAATAGGAATCTATCGTTAAAGCAGAAACTAGCCATCTAAAGTCCTATTTGTCTAATAACAGAACTAGGGGTGGCTATTCCCTTTTCTTGTTCTCCTCTCCGGAGCTGCTTACTGTAGTTGAGAGTGACCATCTTCATCGCTAATCCTCTTAATGTCTTTGGATTAGGTATGATCACCCCTTTGGCTGCTGCAGACCTCAGAAAGTCCCATCTGGTCTTCCTCTCCATTTCCCTTGGTTCTCCATTTGGTTGAGGAAGGCCCTTTTCCAGAATGTGCAGCAGTAGGAGTCCCTCTTGTGCAGGACTCTCCTCCCGATTCCAGTATCCCATCGTTGTGGATCTCCTCGTATTTGGGGATCCATTCACCTTGGATGGGAATAGGATTCTTGCTTGGATTATCAGGAAGTTCCGTAATCTGTTCACCCTTCGTTGATTCTGGATAGTTTTCTCCTTGAAAATCTTTGGACTTGACTGCCGGTTTCTTTCCTCTATAAAAGAATGGAACATCATCTTTTCCTTTCTTTTTCTCCATGGGAAGTTGATGGTATGAACTTCTGAAAGAAACCCTCTTATTTATAGCCCAATAGGGTTACCACTGTTGAGTCACGGGATGCAATATGAATGACCATTCAATGCTTGTGTAACTCCAAAGCTGCCATAAAGTTGATGAAACCGCCCCTCACATGCGAAACAGTTCATGGCACTAAATACAAGAAGATAAGATTTGACCATTCATCCCAATTCTATCATTCCCAATTCTAACCTTAGTTGAGAGAATCTATTTTCACATAACGCTTTTGTGAAAATATCTGCTAGTTGCTCCTCCGTTGCAACATATTCCAAAGTTATGTCCTTCCTCTCAACATGGTCTCGGATGAAGTGATACTTAATATCAATATGCTTTGTTCTAGAATGTAACACTGGATTGTGGGTGATGGCAATAGCACTTGTATTGTCACACATGATCTTAACCTCCTTACACTCAACCCCATAATCCAGTAATTGTTGCTTCATCCATAAAACCTGAGCACAGCAACTTCCAGCTGCTACATACTCTGCCTCAGCGGTGCTTGTAGCTATTGAATGCTGTTTCTTGCTAAACCATGAGACAAGTCTTCCACCTAGAAACTGACATGTCCCTGATGTGCTTTTTCGATCTATCTTACAGCCGGCAAAGTCCGCATCTGAGTAACCCATAAGTTCGAAAGATCCACCTCTCGAATACCAAAGTCCAACACTTTGCGTACCTTTGAGATATCTAAGAATCTTTTTAGATGCATTTAAGTGGCTTTCCTTAGGACTTGCCTGAAACCTAGCACATACACCTACTGCAAAGGATATATCTGGTCTACTAGCAGTTAAATAGAGAAGAGATCCGATGATACCTCGATAAGTTGTCTGATCGACCTCTCGACCTTCACTGTCGACATCGATACGTAGAGAGATTCCCATGGGTACTTTGACTGAGGATTTCCCTTCTATATTGTATTTTCTGAGCAGATCCTTGGTGTATTTCTCCTGATTGATGAAGATACCTTCCTTAAGCTGTCTCACTTGTAATCCAAGGAAGTAGTTTAGTTCTCCCATCATGCTCATCTCGAACTTCCCTTTCATCAATCTGGAGAACTTCTCGCACAAGTCTGGATTGGTGCTTCCAAAAATGATATCGTCCACATAGATTTGCACCAATAAGATGTGATCCCCATCCTTAATTCTAAACAATGTTTTGTCCACTAGGCCTTTGGTGAACCCACACTGAAGTAGAAAAGAGGATAAGGTATCATACCAAGCTCTCGGAGCTTGTTTTAAGCCGTAAAGTGCCTTCTTTAATTTGTATACTTTGTCAGCTCCCACGTCCTTCAAGAAACCCGGAGGTTGTTCAACGTACACCTCTTCTTCGAGAAGTCCGTTCAGAAAAGCGCTCTTGACATCCATTTGATATACCTTAAAATCTTTGAAGGCGGCATATGCGAGAAAGATGCGTATGGCTTCGAGACGTGCCACTGGAGCGAAGGTTTCATCAAAATCTATTCCTTCCTCCTGACAGTAGCCTTTGGCAACAAGTCTGGCCTTGTTCCTAACAATAACTCCATCCTCATTCATCTTGTTTCTGAAAACCCACTTTGTACCAATGACATTCTGATGATGAGGTCTCGGAACTAGTTCCCAAACATCGTTCCGTTCAAACTGATGAAGTTCCTCTTGCATGGCTTGCACCCAATCTGGATCACATAGAGCCTCTTCGATCACCTTAGGCTCTATTTGAGATAGAAAGCAAGCAAACATGCTTTCTCTGTATGCTGATCTGGTTTGAACTCTGTCACGTACATCTCCAATCACTTGATCAGCAGGGTGATTTCTCAGCCATCTTAGGTCGGGTTGTGGCTCCTCAGTTGATACTTCCATTGAAGGTTGAGATGTGGGTTGAACATCTATGATCTGGATTTGATCAACTGAGTCAGGAGCTTTCTTCTTGGTAGACTCTTCATCATCTGATTCTGACTGGAGTTCCGCTACGTCTCGAACTATAGACTGCTTGTCTTCGAGAGGTAAGTTTGATCTCTCGATAGACTCTGGCTGATCTTCCTCAGCTGCTTCCGTTGTCTTTGATGGTTGATCTGTCGATGCCCTTTCATCAAAGGTAACATGTATGGACTCTTCAACCACTAAACTCCGCTTGTTGAAGACTCTGAATGCTTTGCTTGTTGATGAGTATCCTAGAAATACTCCATCATCTGCCTTTTCTTCAAAAGTTCGTCGTTGAGCCTTCCCATTGTTGTGGATATAGCATTTGCACCCGAATGTATGGAAGTGGCTTACATTCGGTTTTCTTTCATTCCACAACTCATATGGAGTCTTTCCAACTCCTTTCACTATCAAGGACCGATTTTGGGTATAGCACGCTGTGTTGATTGCTTATGCCCAAAATCCTTGTGATATGTTGGCTTGTGAGAGCATGGTCCTTGCGGCTTCCTTGAGAGTTCTGTTCCTTCTTTCAGCAACCCCGTTTTGTTGGGGCGTTCGAGCAGCTGATAGTTGATGATGAATTCCGTTCTCGTTGCAGTAGCTCTCGATTACTTGATTAACGAACTCTCCACCTTGATCTGACCGGATCTTTAGTATCGAGACATCCTTTTCAACTTGAACTTGCTTCAAGAGATTTGGCAGGGCAATTTTTGTCTCACTTTTCTTGGTTAAGAACACGGTCCATGTGAATCTTGTGTAGTCATCTACTACCACAAGAGTGTACTTCTTTCCCTTTATGCTGGGTGGATCCACTGGGCCAAATAAGTCCATGTGAAGAAGACTTAATGGTCTAGTGGATGATGTCTCGGCTTTGCTCTTGAAAGAGGATTTGATCTGTTTGCAACGTTGACATGCCTCACAAATTTTATCCTTTCGAAACGTCACTTTGGGCAGTCCTTCCACTAGGTTCCTCTTAGTAAGCTTGTTGATAGTTTTGAAGTTCAGATGACTAAGCTTACTATGCCAATCCCAGCATAAATCTTCCTTGCTCCTTGCTAGCATACATAGGGATGGTTTTGCAGACCTCCAATCCACTATGTACATGTTTCCTTTCCTTGCTGCTTCCAAGACGACTTCGAGAGATTCCTCGTTCATAATCTGACATTTGCTTTTGGTGAAGACAACCTTGTAGCCTTTGTCACAGAACTGGCTTGTACTAAGGAGATTGAACTTGAGCCCTTCAACGTAGGATACTCCCTTAATAACCAGCTCATTCTTTTGAATTTCACCAACAGCCTTTGTGCGTCCCTTCTTCTCGTTGTCGCCAAATGTCACCAAGGGACCTTCGATAGGTTGGATGTTCTCTAGCAGTGTTAGATTTCCCGTCATATGTCTCGAACATCCACTGTCAATGAACCACATGTCCCTGGTGTCCTGCAAGGCAATTAAGCAAGTTTAGGTACCCAAACTTTGGGTCCTGGTGGGTTAGTGAGTTTAGGCATCCATTTATACCTTGTGCCCATTATTCCAGGCCTAGGCGCAATGTAGCCATTGTACGTTTGATAATCATAAGGAATGCTAGCAAATGTTTTAGGCCTCTTTGGTGCATAAATCAACTTAGGTAGAGACTTTTCGACCGGCTTATGCACCATGCCTTTCATACGCTGTTTGGTCATGTGAAATTGCTGAAAGTGAGGTTTCTTCCAGAACTTGTGATTTGATGACCAATTCTCACTAGATGGATAGAGTCTTCCTTTCTCCATCCGTGAGTTCCTAACTATGTGGATCTCAGACCTTCCATATTTGCCTTGAGGCGCATTATATGGAATGTAGCTCTTTTTGTACTTGGAATGGCCTTGCGAGAGATAGCAAGGTGATCTCTCGATATTGTTTACCCGGCCATTCTTCGTAGCTTTCCTATACTTTCCATTGCTGGTGTATAGGGACGGTTTATGAATAGCTACTCTGGTCTTTTCTGTTGGTCCTTTATGACCTTTATTTGGTTTGGGTTGAGATCCTCCATTTCTTGAAGTTCCCAAACCATTGGTCTGTTTATTTCTCGAGAGATGGTCTCGATGGAACCCTAGACCGGTTCTATCACTTGTAGGTCTGTGATCATTCACCATTTTCTCCATAGCTTTGGAGGAATCAGTGTATGATGCTATAACCTTTCTAAGATCATTTTCGGTGATCTCTCGAGTTTTGCACTCTTCAGTCAGTTGGATTACTTTAGCTTCTAACTCACTTACTTTGAGAGTTAGCTCTGAATTCTCTTTCGAGACGTTCTTAAGCATATCTCTTTCAGCAGTTAGCTTGCTGTTTTCTTCCCTGATTTTGGCATGAGTGCTATTAGCGACTGCGAGATCCCTTTTAAATGTTTCAAGCATCTCAAAGGGATCTTCATCGCTTCTGAAGGAAGAACAACGAGAGGTAGAAGTAGAGCAGCGAGATGTGGAAGTAGAGGTTACCTCATTGTCAATGGCCATTAGGCATTGATTCTCTTCTTCCTCGGTGTATAAGCAGATGAGCCCCCTCTCATCCTCTGAGCTGCTGCTGCTTTCACTGGAGCTCGACGTCTCGGACTCCTCGATTGTTCTCTCGAGTTCCTCAGCAACAAGCGCCTTTCTGCGCAGATGTTTCTTTGTATCTCCCTTGAAGCCACTTTGTGCTGGCTTCTCTTTAGGTTCCTCCTTTCTCCTGGAGTTCCTACATTCTAGGCCTTGATGCTTGCTTACCTTAGGGTAAGGACAGTCAGCCTTGAAGTGCCCCGGTCTCCTGCAGTTGTAGCATAGACCTTGATCTTCTTCCTCCATTCCTCTGGATGTGTATTTCTCATTTTTCCTTCTTGAGGAGGAAGGTGAACTTGTATTGCTTTCCGGTGTCTTCTTCATGAACTTCCTGAATTTTCTTATGAAGAAAGCAAACTGTTCGTCAGATAAAAAATCAGTGGGATTAGGATCTGACCTTGAGGAGGTGGTTGGTTGGTCCGCAACCAGTGCCACATTCCGTCTGTCCACCACGTCCTCATCTCTTGGAAACATCTCAAATTCGAAGGCTTTGAGATCTCTGAATAGTTGGTCGGTTGTGGTGTTCTTCAAATCCCTGTGATCACGCATTGTGATCACCTTCATATCCCACTCCTTGGTAAGGCCTCGTAAGACCTTCAGGTTTAGCTCCTTTTGTGGAATCTCCTTCTCGAGATCACTGATCTCTATTGATAGCTTCATGAAACGAGATTCCATGCTGTCGATGCTCTCCCCTGGCTTCATCTTGAAGTCCTCGAACTTCTTCATGGCCACGGTGAGCTTGTTCTCCTTCTCCTGTTCGTCACCTTCACCAATCAACATCAAAGTATCCCATACCTCTTTCGCCGTTTTGCACTTTCTTACTTTTGGAAAGATGGTTTCGTCTATAGCTCTGAAGAGAATATCCTTGGCAATGTTGTCCAAGTTGTTTCTCTTCCTATCATCACTTGTCCATTCTTCCCTAGGTTTGGGGACATACTTTGGTGTATCCCTGGTTTGCTCAGCAGCCGTGTTTACCATCATGATCTTGACTGGTCCAGATGTTATTACTTCGGCCATCTCATCATGGAGGGCTGATAGATACGCAAGCATGCGTGTTTTCCAGTCATCGAACCTGCTAAGATCAAAGAGAAGATGTCTCGACAACATGCTATCCATATTAGAAGAATTATCTCGTGCTTTGAAAATTTTTAAAAGATTTTTCAAAGAAGGATCTCTAGGCAATATAAACAAAGGTTTATATCGATCAGAGAACTTGCTCTGATACCAATTGTTGGTCCCAAGGGGATGGGGTACAAGTCTAGGGGGGGGGGTGAATAGACTTGTATAAGATTTTGCAAATCTTTTCAACCTCTCGTGTGTATTGAACTTAGGATGTTTAGGTTCGATACCTCACGAGGTGAAGACAAAGTTTTATGCGCAGCGGAAATGTTATCCCCTTTTAGTTAGCACGAGTTTGAGTTAGTTCGAGAAGTGCGTTTATATGCAGTGCAATCGAGAGGTTAGCGAGAGATAAAAACAGTAAGTAAATGCAAGAGAGATTTTTAAGTGGTTCGGCCAACCCGCCTACGTCCACTCTTCTTCCAGAAACTCCCTGGAAGGATTGCACTAAAAACTTCCCTTTTTAGTACAATATCGAGCGCTTGAGCTTTGATCACGAAGCCCGCCTCAAGCCTCAGGTTTTTCGCCCCGCTTCTTGTTACTCCACCTCTCGAGCACTTGACCTTTGATCACCAAGCCCGCGTCAAGCCTCAGGATCTTCACAAGACAGCTCCCAGGTTACTCCGCCTCTCCAAGGTTTTTCTCCCCGCTTCCAGTTACTCCACCTCTCGAGCACTTGACCTTTGATCACCAAGCCCGCGTCAAGCCTCAGGATCTTCACAAGACAGCTCCCAGGTTACTCCGCCTCTCCAAGGTCTTTCTCCCCGCTTCCAGCTACTCCACCTCTCGAGCACTTGACCTTTGATCACCAAGCCCGCGTCAAGCCTCAGGTTTCTTTCACTCGGACAGCTGCCAGGTTACTCCACCTCTCTTGCTTAATCCAAAGCAAGGTGTTTTTGGTTGTCACAGTTGAATGTAACAGGCTCCAATCTGACCACAAGCTATCGTTGAATCAACTTCGATGTAGAGCAGCTTCGGTCACCTTCTGGATGTATAACAGTTTAAGCTTTGTAACTCTCTTGAAACACTAAGATGTGTTTTCTCGCTATTTTGAATATCATGATGATATTCCAAGTTAACCACTTTGCACTTTGAACGTTTTAGACAGACACTTCTTAAGAATTTCGAACCCCTTCTCTTTACTTCCCTACTTTTTTTTAAGAATTTCGAACCCCTTCTCTTTACTTCCCTACTTTTTTTTTTGAATTTCGAACCCCTTCTCTTTACTTCCCTACTTTTTTTTTTTCTTCTGTGTCTTTACGTCCTTATATATGAGAGTAGAGGAATAATTCCGTTGGAGGGAAAATTATTCCGTTTGAAATTTGTCTCCCATGCTGATCATGGGTCTTGCATATTTTCAGCATATTTCATGGAGTGGTGATCTTGTAACTTGAACCTCTTTGTCTTGTAGTGAATGTTCCATAGTTCACTTTTCTTGAGTCCATGCTCCACTTTCGTCTTTTGGTAAAAGTTACTCTTTTTATATTCCCATTATTCCTTGTTTGTAGGGAATCAGACCACTTCAGCATTGGTGCACCTTTTGACCGTTTGTGGTGGAAATCTGACGTGTCATCCATTTCCGCCCATTTTGAAATCTTCACGTTCGGCACCTCTTCATTATTCCATCTCCATGATATTCTTCTTCTCCAGACTTTAAGTATGACCATCCTTCAGCTTTGTTGGAGAATTGTTAGTGTATCGAGACCAAGGTTGATATCTTGATCGCTTGATGTCTCGAACTCAAATATCGAGAGGTCTATCTCTCGAACTCTGTTTATGTCTCGAACTGGATAACTGTATCGAGAGGTTCTACCTCTCGAACTCTGATTATGTCTCGAGACTTAGTTGATGTCTCGCAGACCCTTATTCCTCCAGTGTTGTCCCATGCCTTCTTCTGATCTGTCTATATGATTACAATACACGAGACTTCTAAGATGTTCAAACAAATTTACCTCAAGCTTAAATATTTTCCGAGTTGAGCTCAAAGTTACTCGGTTGTATTTTCGCTCTTGGTTTACTTGTCGAACTTACAGCGTTTTTGCCTATGCATCGAGACTTGGGGATTTCTACTTAACAGTTGGTATCATCAAAACCTATTACATGATGTTCCTAACAGAAGAGTCTTTTCATCTGCATGCAACATGGTTAGTACTACAAATAGATAGTGTACACGTGTAGAACTAGATATATCAAGAAAAGGGTTTCTAAGCAATTCTAAAGATAAGAAGCTATAAAGAAAATTACTCCTACTACATCACACGTGTAAGGGTGACTCACCACAGTAAAAACACAAGCAGGTGAAAATTAAAAGCACATAAGCTATGCATGTAACACGTAAAACACACTTGTGGATCAAACAAAAACATAGCTTCAGCTAGGATCACATAAACACGCCACATGCAGTTAAAATAAAAACACTTGGCATAAAATAAAATACTTAGCTAATTTCGATCATCCCCATTTCGTGCCTTAAGGTTGCGAAGCGAGATTCACACAACGGTTTTGTGAGAATGTTTGCAATTTGATTTTCTGTAGGGATATGATCGATCCTTAAATCCATCTTTTCGACGTGGTCGCGGATAAAATGATGTCGTACGTCGATATGCTTCGTTCGTGAATGAAGTACAGGATTTTGTGAAATTGCAATCGCGCGAGTATTGTCACAGAAAATACTAACGTCCTCGCAATTAATTCCGTAATCCTTCAACTGTTGCTTCATCCATAAAATTTGCGAACAGCAACTTCCTGCTGCGATATATTCGGCTTCGGTTGTGCTTGTTGCAATGGAGTTTTGCTTCTTACAGAACCATGAAACTAACCTTCCCCCTAAGAACTGGCACGTTCCGGAGGTACTTTTTCGATCAATTTTGCAACCTGCAAAATCTGCATCTGAATATCCGGTTAGCTCAAAATTACCTTCCTTTGGATACCATAATCCAACATTGATTGTTCCTTTGAGATATCGAATGATTTTCTTCGTAGCATCAAGATGACTATTTTTCGGATTTGACTGAAATCTCGTGCATACACCCACTGAGTAAGATATATCTGGTCTACTCGCAGTGAGATATAGCAAAGATCCAATCATTCCTCGGTAGATCGTTGGGTCAACGTCCGTTCCTTCGTCATCTTTGTCTAATCGCTGTGCTGTACTCATGGGAATTTTGACTGAGCTTTTCCCTTCTAAGCCAAATTTTCTGATCAAGTCTCTGGTGTACTTGGCTTGATTTATGAAAATTCCTTCCTTCATTTGTTTAACTTGTAGTCCAAGGAAGTAGTTTAAGTCACACTCTTAGTTGCTCCATAGTACTTTAAAATAGCCTCCACGCGTGTAGAAATAATGTAGTGTTCACGCGTATGTAATCCATGCAAAGTTACTCTACTTTGACTTGCTCCATTTGACTCAACTAGCTCCATTGACCAAAAACTAGCTCCAAAGATTTGGCCGTGTGACTTGCTCCCAAGCTTCCTCCTTGTAAGTTAAAATGTAGCAAGTAAAATTCGAACGCTAGACCATTAGGTATATGCTTAAGTCTTTAACCATTTCTCCATTTCAGCTCATTCAGTCATGTCTATCAAATAAATATATTTGATTCTTCTTAGCATTGTATAGCGTATGGCGTAGAGATAGTGGATCTTGAAGTTCTTCTCGGTTTTGACTTAACTTCCTCCATTGACCTTTGACTAGCTCCATGAGTTACTCCATTGACCCAAAAATTGACTTTGAGCCGTGATACTACTAGCTCCCTTCCTTGCTCTCCAAGTTCAAAATGTTCTCAATAAGATTCGAACTCGAGTCTTCTAGCAAAGATAATTTGGCCTTGTCCATTAGATCATATACAATCATGTGTATAGTGGAAGCAAATGACTTACAAGAGTCATTGCCAACTGAACTCTATAAGACAATAATTCGAACCAAACTATTGTCATGACTTGCCTTTCGGGTCCAAACTCTACACTCTAAAAATAAAATAGGGGATTTCTAAAATTACAATTTGGCTCATCAAAACTATTACAATTTTATTCCTAACAAATCCCTTGTCCCTTAAGCCTTATTTCCTCTTGGGTTAGCATTTTATGCAATTCGAGCACATTCCACTTATCTTTAATGGAATTATAATTCACATGGAATGTTTCATACTTGTGAGGCAAAGAGTTTAAAATAAATTGAACAAGGAAAGTATCACTCACTTCCAGTTCGACAATCCCCAAACCACCCGAAACTCGCCAAAAACCACACCCCGCCGCCCTTCCAGCAGCCCGCGGAAACACAGACTCAGCCACAACACAAAGTTGGAAAACCCTAACCCACAACAAACAACAACGAAATTTTTTTTTTTAAAAATACCTTCATCTGTGCGTTCCTCTATCGCAACTGCACAAACAAAGCTCCACCCACAAAAGAAGAATTGGATAATGGAAAAAACACAAGAAGAACCTCCTTGATGGTGTCGGCAAGAGAAGGAGAATGGAAAAAATGGTCGGAGAATGAAAAAGAAAAAAAGATGGGGCGTCAGCGTCTCTATATTCGGACGTGCGAAGCAGAAGGAAAAAAAATAGGAAACAAAAAAATATTGACTGTACTTTGAAGAGGCGTGTGCTACTAAGTAGGGGGCAATTCGGTTTGGACATCCGATCCGAACCGAACTAGTAATATAAAAATCGAACGGTTCGGAATTCTTGTAAATCGAATGGTTCGGTTAAAAACCGAACTAAACCGAACGGTTTAGTAAAAATTGAACCGAATTTTGTTAGGTTTTAATAATAATAATAATAATAATAATAATAATAATAATAATAATAACAATAATAATAACAACAACAACAACAATAAAAATAATAATAAAGAAGTAAATCTAAGTCCCTTGATGCCTGCTCCGTCGTTTAATTTCTATTCTCAATAGTATCTCTCTACATTTTTTTATTTGATTTCTTTATAGTTTTTCTCTACTTTGCGCTATTGTTGTTTTCTGCAATTGTTCTTTACTTCATAATTAGTACTTAGTAGTATGTTTAGACTTTGAATTGCTATTTTATTAATAATGTTTAGATTTTGGATATGGATAATGTGATAGTATGTTCAGAAAATAAGGAAACACTGAAATTTGAAGACTTAAACCGAATTGAATTAAATCCGAATCGAATCCGAACCGTTTCAAACCGAACTGATCTCTAATGTTAAACCGAATGGTTTAAATTTTTTAGAACCGAAAAATTGAAACCGAAATCGAAACTGAAAAAAAAAGCCGAACTGAAACCCGAAACGTCACCCATATTACTAAGGAAAGAAATCACGTGACAACCAAAGAGATGGTAGGAGATCACGCTTCTTCCTAAATCTGATCACATTAAATCAATAATAAAATTACTTCAATACCCTTCTAGCATTCAAAAACCAGCACCATTCTCAAGACCAATCCAAACCATTGAAATCTAATATTTAACGGTCAAGATTTGATCTTATAGTCTTACCTATACAAGTGATATACATACATACATATATATATATATATATACATATCTACATATATATATATATATATATGTGTGTGTATACATATGTGTATATATATGTGTATGTATATACATATATGTATATATATACATATATGTATATATATATATATATATATGATAATTTCAGGTGCACACCTACATTACCCTGTGAACTGATGCACCTAGGTGGTGCATTGATCGGGTGGGATCTGATGGTGGAGATTACACCACACCTCAGATTCGGTGGGCCTTCCCCCATAATAGGGAATGGTTTTTTTTTTTTTTTTTTTGTAATTACAGAACTGTACAGTCTCGTTTGAATTACGGAATCCATTTGTTGTTTTCTTTGACCGATGATTACGGTGGATATGGCTCAACCGGCGGAAGTGATAGCCCCCTCCCTCACGACGTCGACGTCGCACCAACTACACCCTCCGGGCATGTACGCGAACTTGGCGCAGACATCAGGTTGGTGTTAGCACTGTTTTTTTTTTTTTGGGTTCATTTCATTCCCGGTGGTGATGCGGGTGGCACTTCCATGACTCTGGTGAGAATGTGGCCACTCTAATCCACAGTCTGTGCGTGGTGTTTTGGTGTTCATGTGTGGTTACCTGCGTGCGACACCAAGAGTTTAGTGTTCGTAATATGGCTAGCGTAGTGTGCTCATGCAGTTTCTCGGTCGGTTATGCGAGCCCCCAGATTCTGTGTCCATATTCTTGGGTAGACTAGATTTTCGATGGTGTTTGGAAACCTTGGAGTACTGGATGCGAACCTGGTTCTAGATGGTTTTTTTTTGTTTTGTTTTTGTTTTTGTTTTTGTTTTTGTTTTTATTTTTTTTTTTTTTTTTTTTTTGTTTT